>NC_143137.1:87940378-88243409 GCF_059928025.1 Delphinapterus leucas | reverse complement strand
GTCAATATTTGATAAAGCCTTTTGAAAATGCTAATAAGTATGTTCATGTGACTGCCTGCTAAGATTAAAGAAAAAAATTTAAAGCTTGCTTTTATTGCTCCAAACCATAAGTAAATGACCAGATCTCTCTTCCTTTCATCTATCATTTATATTTATTACATTTGGCGAGTCTGGTTAGTGGTTTAGATTCCTTAGATTTTTACTACATCCAGGCTTCTATTATGCAATCATCTCTGATAAAACCTAATGGGATACAACCCTGGACCCTGGAGCATAACGTGATTCCAGGGCCCATTGCAAATGTGTTCCCTACTAAAGCAAACTATAGTGGAAGACATTAAAGAGAAGCATTCCTCGGTCACTTCCAGTTGCAAAAAATAAAAATTTCAAAAATCACTAGTTCCACAGAGAGCTCCCCCCAGATCAAGTTTTTCTCCCTGCTTCATTTACTTCTATTGTGAGAGCTCCCTTTGTCCACACACTCATGAGAAAGCGATTATGGTGGGTCCTGCCCTCCTTAAGAACATAGCTTGCATACAGGTTTTTTTAAAACAGGTGATTATTTGCATTAAGAATGCATGCACTTGGATGTGTTGGCATGCACCAAGGGCAAAACCCAGACAGCAGGAAACTGCAGGTTAGACAGCCTGAGTCTTCAACAGATAAACTGTATGGGAAATAGATGGAGGGAAGTGGTCACTTGAAAGAAGCTTAAAAGACATCTAAAAAATGGGCAAAACTTAAACAACAGTGTCTAAGGATACACACTAGGGTGATAAAACCATAAATAAACATAAGGAAATACAGTAAGTCCCCTACGTACGAAGGAGTTCCGTTCCGAGAGTGCATTCGTAAGTCCAATTTGTTTGTAAGTCCAACAAAGTTAGCCTAGGTACCCAACTAACACAATCAGCTACACTGTACCTGTTAAATCACTGCTGCTTTTACGCTTGCTTCCGGACATCCTGGGCTTGAAATAAAGATACTGTATTACTGTACTCTGTACAGTACTGTAAAGCACACAAAAGCACAGCCACTTGTAGAGGATGCACACACATGACAATGCACGCCAGACACGTGAACTGACTTACGCGATCGGACACGTGAACGTACGTTTGCCTCTTTGAAATTTTGCAACTTGAAGATTTGTATGTAGGGACTTACTGTAAAGACCGTAAGTCAAGAGTGTGGCTACTTTGGAAGGAGGGAGGGGCTGCGATTGGGACAGATGCACAGAGGGCCCCTGGTGGGCGGCAAGGTTCTCTTCCTCCACCTGGTATCCACTACGAGGGTGTTTGCCTTCTCATCATTCCCAATGCGATGCATTTGTTTTGTGCGGGTTTGAGTGTCTGTGCTTTATTTGGAAGTACAAAGTTTTCATTTAATGAGTCCACTTGGGGTTCACATTATCTACAGTCTTTCAGGAATTTGGCTTTGGGGTGTGTCTTATAAAAAAATATGTCTTAGTTTTCTCGTGAAGAGGAGTCCTGTAATTCCAGCTGGAAATGCACCAGTGGGATTGTCTGGCGGTTTAGTCAAAAATGAGAAGGAAAAGAGGGTCGATTTTTTATATATATATAAATTTATTTACTTACTTACCTATTTATTTTGGGCTGCGTTGGGTCTTTGTTGCTGAACGTGGGCGTCGATTGATGGAAATTTTCTGGGTTCTGGTTGCTGAAGACTCCTTTCATTTATATAGTTGATTGTCTAGTTCCTTGCTTTTCGTAATGGCTTAGGCCCTGCAAACCCTCCTCACCTAAACAAAAGCTAGAATCCCGACAACAGCTGCACCGCTCCTGCCCTCACTCCTCCCTGGCCTGGGGTCACCTTTAAAGACCATGGGGGGAATACCCCGGCGGTCCAGTGGTTAGGTCTCTGGGCTGTCACTGCTGAGGGCCTGGGTTCAATCCCTGGTCAGGGAACTAAGATCTTGTAAGCAGCGCAGTGCAGCCAAAAAATAAACAAATAAATACCACAGGGGTTTGCTTACTTTACTTACCCCTGCCGTTAGTCCCCCACTTTCTCCACCTCTTTGGTCCCTGCAAATGCCAGTCTGAAGTGGCCACCCTAGTGTGATTTTAGGGTGACCTCTGACAGACCTGTCCCTCCAGCTGGGACATCATTCCTTTACCTCAAGGCTTTCACCAAAGCATTTACCAGCTTAGTGTGAATAAGGTAGACGAGAGTCTGTTTCAGTAGAGGGTGGAGTCAGAAAGAACAAGACTCTGGAAACCTGAGGTGGGAGCCCAGTAAGGGAAGACCCGAAGGGGGGTTGGTGGGAGTTTACCTTTTCTTCTTTTTCTTCTTCTTAGCAGACTTGGCCTCAACGTGTTGATATTTTGCAGATTCAATGTAGAATCTCACTAGAACACAACATTTGCATCTGCCCCTGAGGCTTCCTGAAGCTATTTGTCCAAATCCGTCAGTGCATAAGCCTGAGTCCAAACCTGTTTGGGAATCAGCTGAGGGTAGATCAGCTCCATGAGGGAAGGGACCTCATCTGGTTTTGCTCACCATTCAATTCTCAACCTCTGGCACAGGGTTTGGCACAGAGTAGGTGCTCAATAAACACTTGATGAACAAATGAATGAATAAACAACGAACCGGGCCAATGTACAGCTTGCAGCAGCAGAGGGAGCACAGGTGGGCAGTGAGAAAGCCACCACTGTCACTCTGATCACTCTGCAGGCCCCTGGGGACATCACCTTCCCGATCACCTCCACCCCTGAGCATCTCCTCATCTGCAGCCCAGGGTTGACCAGCTCTGCTCTGTGCTTCCGTGTCCTCAAGGAGAAAATCAGCCAACATCTCATTCTTGAGAAGTGACAGCTCTTATCACATTTCTCCCGCTGGCACAGCACTTTGGGGTCACAGAATTATTTCCCCATTGTCTAAATTCTCACTACTCAATAATCCCATGAAGTAGGTAGCTCCCACTTTATAGAGGAGTAAACTGAGGCCGAGAGAAGGATTAAAATGACTTTTGAGGGGCACGGCTATACCTAGAACCTGGAACTTGGGCTCCCCACGTCCAATATCCTTTCTGCTGCACTGCCCTAGGCCCTGTTGCAAATCCAAATAAAGGGGGATGAAGAGTCAGCCCTTGCCCTCAGGGAGCTTCAAATCTAATTCAGGCACAGAAAACTACCTTAAACAATAGATATGGGTCATTAAAAATATTGTAGCACTGCCTGATCCTTCCCCTGTTTTATTTCACACAGATGCTGTGAAAGGTTATTTTGCTGTTGTTTCTTAGAAAGGTTCTCTCTATGTAAACTTACAGAGCATAGACTGGCGTGGCCCAGCAATCTTCACTGTCTGCCGAAATGGGGAGGAGGGGGAGAGCTTAAATAATAGAAACTCAACAGAAATCCCAAAGCCCTTATTTTAACTAACGGTGTCAGTCCCACACTTCAGCGGATCTCATTAGAAATAACCACATCATAGATAGAAAAAGGAAAGCAAGGATCTAAATAATCCATAATCTAAATAACCATCCCCTGACGCCAGTGCTGTAATAGAGTTAACACTACTGCCTTGCACGCACAAATGTCTGTGCTTTTGGACTTTCTTCCCACCAAGCCCTCTCACATCTCTTGCCTCTTCTGATACTCTCCATGACCCCATGCAGGAGGCAGGGCTGGTACTGAGGCTTAGAAGCATTATGCGATTTGCCCAAGGCTCCTCAGCTAGTTAGTGGCATTGCGGGAACTTGAACCCATGCTATTCCCAGCCCTCACCTCTCTTCCCACTTCTTTTCCTGCAGTGGCCCCTCTTGGGCTCCTCTTTCAGCCGTCCTTAAGAAGGACCCAGCAAGGGTTCCCTGGTGGCCTAGTGGTTAGGACTCCGGGCTTTCACTGCCGTTTCCCAGGTTCAGTCCCTGGTTGGGGAACATCCCACAAGCCGTGCGGCACTGCCAAAAAGAAAAGCAGGAGGACCCAGCAGTGGCAGCTCAACGACCTGCGCGCCCACGGCACTGGCTCTTGCCAACACTGGCTCATGTTACAGTGGTTAAGTGTTCACTGACCGCTTTGCTGTTTTAGTCACTTAATTAGCCTATGCCTAGGAGGAAGAGGTGCTTTATTTAGAAGCTTAATTGTGAAAACCTCTGAGAGTCCAGTTCACTCTGAGCTTGATGGCTTTGGGATGATCTCAGGGTCTGCCCACCGTGCTCGTGATCCACTTAGACCAGGAGGATAACCAAGCAGGGCTTCGTCCAAGATGCAGCCAGTGTGCTGAGGAGGGTTGTGGCTAGGTTGGAGAAGGAGGACAGACAGATGCCGGAAGGTAGGGTAAAGAGAAAAACAACCTTTTAGGACCTTCAGAAAAATAACCAGATCTTTCAATGCTCCTCTTAGGACAAAACGAGAGTAGAATTTATTGTCTGTGGCCCCAGGTTGGGGATAGCACTAAGGTTCACGTCGGTCTGTCAGCCTCGACTGCACATTAGGGTGACCTGGGAAGCTTTCACATATCCTTATGGCAGGCCTGGCGTCAGAGTTTTAAAACGCCACACACGGTTCCAATGTGCAGCCAAGCTTGAAAATCAACAATCAGATGGGTGATGGTGGCTGGTCAGGTGTTGACTCCTGGCTGGGCTGAACTACATTTCCCAGAATTCCTTGTCCTGTGGGTTGCTCATTGGCTGGAGACAGAGAGATCCGGGGAGATCTGGAGGACGGAGGGGCAGCCGCAGCCATTTTGTAACACATGTGTTGTTGCCTGTCGGCAGCTCACCTCGCTGTCACGGGCAGCAGCCAGGCCTGCAATTGCTCCACCTTCCCCGGATCCTCATTCAGCCTCTCCGACTCCTGTGCCAGGTCTGTGTGTTTAGCTCCTTGATGAAGGGTCCCGGCTTCTGGGGGGACATGCATAGCATGAAAGTCAAAGGCAACAAGAACAGACAGGAGTTTCAGTCCATCTTCATGGAGTTCCAGTTAAGGCTTGTGGGTTCCAGATTGTCCTTGGTCTCCGCCACTTTCCATCCTTCTTTCCTTCCCACTGCCTGCCCTGTGGACTTCATGCTCCAGCATCAGATGCAAAAACAACGGCCTCATAGAGGTCATTTAACCAGCAGTTGCTGTTGCAAAAGCTCAAAAACTGGAATAGACCCGTAGATCTACAGGTACACATACATGTATGTTCAGATCCATCCAGTAGTTCTGCTTCTTGGATTGAACGCTGACTGATACAGATGGTTTTCAGAATTGAGGATTAAGGGATTGTTTTTATCTAGAGGGAGATCCTGTTTAAGAAAGAGATACCCGCGGCAGCTCTGATTGAAGGGGAAGGCAGGTCTGACAGCTCCCTATCTCTGTCCCCAACCCCCAGGGTGACACCTGAGGGGCAATTTGGAAACCTTTGGTAGATTGGTGGACTCCAAGCCTGATGGTGCATGGGAAGCCCCTGGGGAGATCTTAAACATGCACATTTCTGGGCTTCACCTCACATTTCGGGATCAGAATCTCAAAGGATTGGGTCCGAAAATGAGAATTTTTTAAAAAGCTTCCTTTACCCCAGTTTTTCTGGGGTGCTTGTAGCTTCTGTTTCTTGATCTGGGTGCTGGTTACATGAGGGTGTTTTGTACATCCAAAGTCATCAGGTGGCACACTTGTGATTTGTAGCATCTCTCTTTTTTTTTTTTCCCGTTACGCGGGCCTCTCCCATTGCGGAGCACAGGCTCCGGACGCGCAGGCTCAGCGGCCATGGCTCACGGGCCCAGCCGCTCCGCGGCATGTGGGATCTTCCCGGACCGGGGCACGAACCCGCGTCCCCTGCATCGGCAGGCGGACTCCCAACCACTGCGCCACCAGGGAAGCCCTGTAGCCTCTCTTGTATGCGTGTTATACCTCGACTTAAAAAAAAAAAAGTCAGCCCTCCCCCCCTCCCGCCCCCGATAATCCCATATTCCAGTGACTGGCCAAAACTGAGAACCACTGGCCTAGATGATTCCTTGCACCCATCCTGGCAAAATTCAGAGAAGAGGAACAGGAAAAAATTCAGCAACTGGGCAATAGTTAAGATGTATCCATAATCCTAATGATACAATTCCCTGCAGTTATTACAACATTAAAGAGGAATATGAAACAGTGAGGCAGCGGGCCAGCTCGAAGTGATAGAAGTAGGTTGCAAGGGGGATGGGAGAGGGCAGTTAGGAAGATCACCTTGGAGCCAGACCACTGAAAGCTTTGGACGCCAACTGAGAAAAAGGAAAAGCCACTTTCAAAGCGTGAGCGCTTTATTTTAAGGAGCAGTGAGGGCCCCTTACGGAGAACGGTGATTGATAAAGTTGGCATTTTTGAAAGTGCAACTGTAAATATAAAATTATATTATCTGTCATATTTAACTGCTCACAAAAGACATTGTTTGAGGGCTTCCCTGGTGGCTCAGTGGTTGAGAATCCGCCTGCCGATGCAGGGGACACGGGTTCGTGCCCCGGTCCGGGAAGATCGCACGTGCCGCGGAGTGGCTGGCCCCGTGAGCCATGGCCGCTGAGCCTGCGCGTCCGGAGCAGGGGGAGAGGCCACAACAGTGAGAGGCCCTCGACATTGTTTGAAGTGCAAACTGGTGGACGACAGAGCAGGCCTTGGAGCTGGGAAATGGGGACTTTATCTTCCTCTGGTGTCAAGACAGACTTTTCCATCTCAGCTACTTTCTAAAGTGCCTGCAGTCTATACACTCTGTTCTGGCATGCACTTAAATAGGAAAAAAAAAAAAAAAAAAAAGATAAAGCCCAGTTCTTCCACTCAAAGGCCTAGGAGGTTCCTATGGGGCACAGCTCTTATAGGTACAGTAAGATCTTATAATCATAGTGCAGGGAGAAACTTCACAGGCTGATTCATTTTTTAGGCAATGTGTTCAATAGTCATTCTCAGCAGGGAGTTTGGACCTGGGGGAGGGGATTTCAGAGGTGACAGACAGCAGAGAATTGGATTGAATTACAGTCATCTCTGGGGCTCTTTGAAATAAAGAAGTGCAGGCCCTACCCCACCCATCCACCCCCCATTCTGTTGGTGATTCTGCCACTCCTTCAATCTGAATCCACCAGCCTAAATGCTGTCTCATGTCTTCTTTAATATCCAGAGATGGAGTTTTGACAACCCCTTTTAGTGGCCCTTTTCTGAGTGTGACAACTTTGTGCACCTTCGACCCCCTGCCTCCCGCCCAAAAGACAACTTCAAAGTCTAGAACTCCTGAGTTTTCAAAGTAAGGGCAGAATTAGACTTAAAAGCAAGTATTGGTTAAGAAAATCAAACCATAGTCGTCATCAGACTCCTTTTGAAAGACATATTTTCTTTCTCATTTTCGTTTGACTGCAGTATTTTCATTTTACCCTTTCTTCCTCTCCCGGACAGTAACCATACCCTAAACTGGATTTGGAGGACTGTCCAGAGAGAATTCCTTGATTCCACAGGGAATCCCCTCTGAAACCCAGCGCACTCCTAAACGTCTCTCTACCAATTCACTGGCACACACAGAGGGCATGCACAGGCCTATCTTCACATTAGTTTCTGCTAAAATTGTTAGCAAGACAAATCTAATAAGGAAAACAGTAACGTGGGGCGTTCCGAAGTGAGAGGCCAATTCCTGAGCATCCACGCCATTTCCTTCCTTCCCCTCCTACAGATGATTTGAGAATTGATGTCCAATGTCCACGAGTTGCCTCTCCCACTCCCACACCCCTCCCCAGCTCAGGGCCTTTCCCCAAACTCACTGAGAGCTCTTCTCCACAGCTTTTTCTTGCCAGCATTTTTGAGGAAAGGGAAGCTCACTTTAATTAGTCTGCCCTTCTGGTTCACGAAACACCCGACATTGCCCTTGAACTCCCGGGGTGGGCCCGGCTCTGGGGGCACAGAGGCAGCCCTGTCCACGCCTGGCTGCAGGTTGTTTTCCTCAGTTCGTGTGCGGCAGTACCCAGAGCACTTCCCTTGGTAATCAAAGTTGGCAGATGCAGAGGTGCAAAAGCCCCAAGCCCCAGGCTTGAGGAGGAAGCCCCTGGAAGCATGAGGGTGAGCCTCAGCTTTCTGGCTCAGTCATCCCCAGGCTCAGGTAGCGAAGAGGACATGCAGCTGGATCAGTGTCCAGTAGGAGCATCCCTGGGACATAGGGGTTGTGTCTCCATGGATCGCAGAGGCTAGCACCTGTCTGTTCATTTGTGTGGTCCAGCAGGTAACATCCGATCAGAACGGAACTCCAGAATGCTAAAGCTGGAGCAACCTCCGAGATCCAGCCTCTACACCCCCTTGTTACGCCCCGACTCACCGAAGCCATGCAGGTGATTTGCCCAGAGTCCCTCAGGCAGAGAGAGAGCTGGGCCACTCTCCCAGGTGTTCCAAGTCCAAGTCCAGCATTCCACCACTGCCTCTTGCCCCTTCTCACAAATGTAAGCTAAGTCTGCTCTGACCATGTCTTCTCATAATTATTTTATGATCAGGACTATGGATGGCCAGGACATTAACAGGTCCAACAGAGAGTCGCAAGACTCTCAGACCTGGAAAAGTCATTGTCCCACCCAGGCTGGGCTTTGGGGTTGGGAGGTATAGATATGTTTTATATATATATATATATATATATAATATATGCATATTATATATATATATTTTTAAACCATAAGTAAGCCATTAAGCTGATTTGCCTTTTTTTATATATTTTTTTTCCTAAATTTATTTATTTATTTATTTTTCAAATTTTGGCTGCATCGGGTCTTCATTGCTGCACGCGGGCTTTCTCTAGTTGCGGTGAGCAGGGGCTACTCTTCGTTGCGGTGCACGGGCTTCTCATTGCGGTGGCCTCTCTTGTTGTGGAGCATGGGCTCTAGGCGGGTGGGTTTCAGTAGTTGTGGCATGTGGGCTCAGTAGCTGTGGCTCGCAGGCTCTAGAGCGCAGGTTCAGTAGTTGTGGCGCACGGGCTTAGTTGCTCCACGGCATGTGGGATCTTCCCGGACCAGGCCTCGAACCCGTGTCCCTTGCATTGGGAGGCGGATTCTTAACCACTGCGCCACCAGGGAAGCCCAAGCTGACCTGCCTTTGTTTCTTCTTTCTTAGTCCTATTTTCAGTTACTTTTTATTTAGGTCTCTAACGGACTTTTGCATACGTGGGATTTTTCTGAGAACTGTGACTGTAGGCACAAGATGTAATGTCTCTTAACCTGAGTTATGATAAACTACACTGAACGGTGTTACAATGAAAGAAAGTCATTGCTCTTTTCTTTTTCTTTTTATTGCTTGATTTTTGGCTGCGTTGGGTCTTCGTTGCTGCGTGCAGGCTTTCTCTAGTTGCAGCGAGCGGGAGCTACACTTTGTTGCAGTGCGTGGGCTTCTTATTGCGGTGGCTTCTCTTGTTGCGGAGCACGGGCTCTAGGCATGCAGGCTTCAGTAGTTGCAGCATGTGGGCTCCATAGCTGTGGCTCACGGGCTCTAGAGCGCAGGCTCAGTAGTTGTGGCACACGGGCTTAGTTGCTCCGCGGCATGTGGAATCTTCCCGGACCAGGGATCAAACCCGTGTGCCCTGCACTGGCAGGCAGATTCTTAACCACTGCGCCACCAGGGAAGTCCCAGAAAGTCATTTCTTAAGTTATGTATTGACATATGGAATTTGTGTACCGTGATTTTATATATGTTTTCACATATTGGCAGAAGTGTCCCTTACACCACTTTGGGGAAGGAATTGTTACAGGGGGACTTTTTGTTGAGATATAATTGACAGAACATTGTATTTGTTTTAGGTATATAATATAATGATTTGATATATGTATGTATATTTTTTAATTCATCCAATGAGTAATGCAGGTACTTGCTAAAAAATTCAAAAGGTACCAAAAGGGTCCACACTGCCAATGTCCCTCCTCCCCTTGTCCCCAGCTACCCATTCACACTCCCAGAGGCCATGGCTGTTAAATCTTCCCAAAGATGGGCAAGCATAGATGTGCTTGTTTCTTTTTCTTTTTTAATAAATGGGTGTGTATTATCAATATATACACTGTTCTGCTCCTTGCCTGTTTGACTTAATGGGTTCATTCATTACATTAACAAGTATATATTGAGCTCCTGTTATGTGCCAAGCCGTGGCTGGAATACAGGGAGAAGCAAATAGATTCCCAGCCTCTAGGAACTTAGTAGGGGATAGAAACAGTAAACAACTAAGCATGTGATGCCAGGAGAAGAACAGTCAGTGTGAGGAAGGGCAGGGTGTGCTCTTATTAAACATGAGCTAGTCGGGGAAGGCCTGTCTGAAGAGGCTTGAGGCCAGGCCCTGAGTGAAATCAGAGTCTTGTGGATACTGGGCAGAGGGGGCCGTGGGGGAAGACCCTGAAGCTGGCGCATGCTTAGCTGGTCATGCTCCTGTACAGCAAAGGGCCGGTTGCCCGAGCTGCTGTAGGTGAAGCATGGCGAGAAAGGAGCTGGCCCACACAGGGAGGCCCAGTCGGCTAAACCCTTGTAAGGATTTGGGTTTGATTCTCAGTGAGACGAAAGTTCTTGGACAGCCTTGAGCTGGGGAGAGACAGGCTCACGCTGGTTGCTGGGTGGGGAACACACGGTGGAAAGGGGAAGGCTGGGGTCAGACACCATCAGAAGGTGCCTGGGTAAGTTCAGGCAAGAAATCACGGTGGCCTGGGTCAAGCTTGTGACAGCGGCATTGGGAAAAAGCAGGTTCTGGAGGTACTTGGAAGGTGGGCTGATAGGATCTGCAGGTGGTTTGGCTGTGAGGTGTCAGAGAGCCGCAGGAGGCTAGGGTGGCCCTTGGGTTTGGGCCTGGACAACTGGGTGAATGGTGGTGCTGGACCGAGATAAGGGAAAGCAGGGGAGGGGAGAAATCTAGTACTTGGTGTTGGACGTGTTACATTAGACGTGCCAATTCAATGGGCAGGCATTGGCAGATGGCTGGATATAGGAGTGTGGACTTCAGACAGAGGTCAGGGTCAGAGAGACAAGTCTGAGGCTCATTAGCATATAGGTGGTCCTTAGAGCCCTGGGGACAGATGAGATTAGAGCAGCTGCCCAACATTTTTCATTCCATGGTTCCTGTGGAGTAAACAGAGAGAAGGGCCCCAGGGCCTCCAGCCCCATCCTGACAGGGCCCCAACCATGGCCCCAAAGGCCGAGGGGAATCGATGTCCTGTCACAGCTGTCACTCGTTTGCAGCCGTGTGAAGGAGAAGAAGGAACACTGGGCTGGGGTCAGGACCTGGAATCCAGGGTCAGCTCAGGCACTGTCAGCTGCGTGACAACCAGCCTAAGGCCCCTCCCGGGGCCTGGTCGCATCACCTGGAGGGTTTGAATTAGGTGATCTCAGAGGGACCCTTCCAGTAACATTGTTTGCCCGTAAGTCAGGTGGTATGAAGAGTACAAAAAGAATTCCTGTACACCACCCACATGAAAAAAAATACACATTATAAGGACATTTCGCAAAAGTGAAAGGGAAACAGTGCAATCAGTTGTGGAATGCTGTTCTGGGTTGGTGGGGGGAAGGTAATTTCAAACTTAGAGAAAAGTTGCAAAAATAGTTCAGACACTCCTCCCCATACATATGGGTGTGTGTATGTGTGTATATATATATTTCTTTTTTTTACATTTTTTATATATTTTATACATTTTTGAACTGTTTGAGAGTAAGTTGCAAATGTCATGTCCCTTTACCCCTAAGTATTTTGATGTGCATTTCCAGAGATATTCTCTTACATAACTGCAGTATAGTTATCAAAATCAGGGAACTAATATCACTGATACGGACCTAATTCAAATTTTGCCAATTATGCTGTATGCCAAAAAAAATAGTTAGAGATCCAGGATGACCTGTGCGTTTAGTTAGCATGCCTAGTTAGTTTCCTTTACTCAGGGATCATCCTTCAGTCTACCATTCACAGCCTTGACTCTTGTGAAGACTCCGAGTCACGTGTTTTGTAAAATGTCCCTCGATTTGGTTTGCCTGATGTTTCCTCACGGTTAGATTCACGTTTTTCATCGGAGGGTGGAAGGCTCTTTAAAAGGGGGTGAGATCTGAGTCTGGGAAGTTGGGCCAAGGATGAACAGAGATCAGGACAGCCCTTTGGGTGAGCACACGATCTCTGAGAAGCTTGAATGGGATTTAAAAGAGAACATTCACCTGGTGTGGACAGAGCATGTGTGAAATACATTCTGAGCTAACATTTTGGCAAGAAAGGGGGCCCTCTCCCTGGTAGACTTATTCTCCCCCGTTATCCTGAGTGTGTCTGATAAATCATTGCTTCTGTGTAAGGCCTGAGTGGGCAGTGACCTGAGGGATGATGAGGTTTCTCTTGTTTTACAAATGGGAGACCTGAGGCCCAGGGAACACGTGCATTTAGGGGCAGAGCTGGGAATTACGCCTAGGCCTCCAAGCTCACACTGTTTCTCAACTGTGCTGTTTCAAAATCTCTTAGAGCATTTTTTCCAAAATCCCTTGCTTGGCTTTGCTCAAAAACAAGGCTTGAATAAAGATTCTAGCTCCGTTTTCCACTCATGTCAGTGATTGATACTTGATTAACATCCAGGATTGCTGTCATCGAGGGCATAATTTGCAGAGATTCAAAGGCCAGTTTTATTGTTACTGAGGCGGAAAGATCTATTTCCTCAGAAGTTGTCAGAGTTAGAGGGAACCAGTAACCACCAGGGCGTCTTGCTGGCTGATTTTGAGAGGAAGCCTTGCTGCCTCTGGCATCGTGCGCTTTTGTGGCAGTGGGCCAGGAGTCAGAAGGCCCAAGTGCATGTGTGTGGGCACCGCCTGGCGGCATGTGATACGGCGTGGCCGTCAGCCTCCAAAGTGAAGAAACCTCAACAACCATCACTGCCTTTTCAGTGTCAGCCTGAGGGGCACATGGAACCTTGGAAAGATTGCCTTGTGGACTTGACAGGTGTGGCGGTGATCATCACCTCCTTACCCAGCCGAGAATTCTCGAAGAGAAGACTTCATTCTTGTAGGAACCGCTAAGCAAGGCTGCGCCGCCCACCCCTGGGGCAGCGGTTGGAGTGCTGGGTTCAAGTCCAGCTCTGCAGCAGACTGCCTAACCTCTGCCAGTTTCTGGCAGTGGGCCTAGTGTGCTGAGTTCCTGGCCCCAGTTCCTGGCACAGATGCGCAGTCATCCTTGGTTTTTCCTCTTCTACATCCTGTATTTTCCGTCCATCTCCTCCTCTGCGTTGCTCTCCTGCGCTTCCCTTCCCCTCTCGGACTCCCTCAGTAAAAGCAAGAGTTATTATTTTGTACCACGATATAAATCACATACAGTGGCTGGGAGGCTGAGTCCCATTCATCTCCAACCAGGAAAGTAAAAACCCCAACAAATCCTAGTTTGGAAAGCAGTGAGCTTGGCCTTAGGAGACTGGCTGTCTCCAAAGAAGCATTCACTTCATCATTTTAGCTGGAGGATCAGGGCTGGATGCTGGGATGGGCATGGGTGTGTCGAGAGGGGGAGGAAAGCAGTGGACACTGGGAGCTATCCACTAGGGGTAGCTATAGGATCACCAGCCAGTGACCTGTTTTGTTGGAGGGACCAGATTGTATGTATGTGTATGGAAAGTGGTGTATTTTTTTTCATTCAGAATGGAAGTAGCTTTCCTGGAAGGATGAATATGGAAAAAATAAACAGTCTGAAAGTTTACAAGAATGGTTGTGAATGTGAAGTAGGTTAGGAATGTAAGTATTTAGAATAGCATCAGGATGAACCCTCAGCAAGTGGTAACCATTTTTTGTAGTGTTTAAGGGCATAGATTCTGGAGCCAGATTGCCTGGGTCCACATCCCAGCTCCAACACTTCTAGTTGTGCAGCCTTGGGGAAGTTACTTTACCTCTCTGTGTCTCGGTTTCTTCTTCTGTAAAATGGGCATAATCGTAGTACCTACATGATAGGGTTGTTGTGAAAATTAAATGCGTTTGTTTACATAAGGCACTTACAAAAGTGCCTGGCATATATTATGTACAATGTAAGAGTTATTGCCTACTGTACTGATGAGAAGGTCAGTGAGAAAACTGGATTTTGCTCATATCCAGGCATATTTGAGAACACCAATGAAGAGACTAGTAATCTTGAACTTAAAACACAAGATATTTTTCAAGGCTAGGTTCCTGCACCAGACAAAGCCACTCATGGGACAGCACATGCTTCCTCTTCTGAAGCTCTGGTTCTCCAGTGGAGACATTTGGGTCTCCTTGCCTCCGTACATGACAATGTGTTCTTTGAACAAGAATCTTGACACTCACCGTATTCATTTCTTAGGGCAGCTGTAACAAAGTACCACAAAAGGAATTGATTGTCTCACAGTTCTGGAAGCCGAACGTCTGAGATAAGGTGTCGGCAGGCTTGGTTCCTTCTGAGGGCTGCAAGCAAAAGTCTGTTCCAAGCCTCTCCCCAGCTTTTGGTTTGCAGACAGTCTTTGACCTTCTTTGGCATGTAGATGCATCACCCCAGTCTCTCCCTTCATCTTACCATGGTGTTCTCCCTGTGTGTATCTGCCCGTCTCTGTCCAAATTTCCCTTCTACAGGGACACAGTTCTATTAGATTAGGTCCCACCCTAAGGACCTCCTCTTAATCTGCAAAGAACCTACTTCTAAATAAGGTCACATTCACAAGTACTGGGGCTGAGGCTTTCAACATTGTTTAGAGGGACACAATTGAATCCCTAACATTCACAATCCCTCAACCCCTCATGTCCGAATTATGGAAACTGCCTTCCAGTTGTCTGATCCATTACCCCACACCTCCCATTCCCACTCACCTGCCACACAGGGGGCGAAAAATCATCCTCCGACTCCATTTTCACCACGAGGCATATCTTGCATTCCTAATGCTGTGATCAGAAAACAACATTGAGCTCAAATGCGTCAAAATCAAACACCATCAGCACCATGTTGAAAGCCCAGCCTGGACCATGTTGCAGGGAGGGGTATGACCTGGTCCTGGGTAGAGAAAACTAAGGCTTCGTTTTGTGTGAGGGGCTCTCCACTGGCCCCGTGCTCAGGCTGAAGTTCCGTGTGGGAAGGAGGAAAAGGGGCTGTTCGGAGCCATTTGAGTTTTCTCTGGGCTCTTTTCCGGTATCCAGAGACGGCCCCATGGTTCGGTAGAATTAGCATTTGGAGCTGAGCTTCATCTCCGCTCTGCTGCTACCCAGCTGTGAGCTTGCACCTGCCTCTCTGGAGCTTAGTGTTCTTGTTAGTCCACTGAGGGAGTTGGATTCACAGTGAAGCTCACTTTATCTTGTTTAATCCTCACGACGAACTGCTAAAGCAGCTGTTGGTATCCCCATTTCACAGATAGGAAACCTCTTAATTAAGAAATGAAAGGACCCACAGTTTTGTATTAAGTGACCCTGCCTCCTTTTTTTTTTCTTTTCCATCATGGTTTATCACAGGATACTGAATATACAGTAGGACCTTGTTGTTAATCAGCTCTATAGATAATAATTTATATCTGCTGATCCCAAACTCCTACTCCATCCCTCTCCCACCCTCCCTCCCCCTTGGCAACCACAAGTCTGTTCTCTATGTCTGTAAGGCTGTTTCTGTTTCATGGATAAGTTCATTTATGTCATATTTTAAATTCCACGTATAAGTGATATCATATGGTATTTGCCTTTCTCTTTCTGACTTACTTTGCTTAGTACGAGAATCTCTAGGTCCATCCATGTTGCTGCCAATGGCATTATTTCATTCTTTTTTATGGCTGAGTAGTTTTCCATTGTATATATTACTACATCTTCTTTATCCATTTATCTGTCGATGGACATTTAGGCTGCTTCCATGTCTTGGCTATTGTGAATAGTGCTGCTATGAACATAGGGGTGCATGTATCTTTTTGAAGTATAGTTTTGTCTGGATATATGCCCAGGAGTGGGATTGCTGGATCATTTGTCAACTCTGTTTTTAGTTTTTTGAGGAGCCTCCATACTGTTTTCCATAGTGGTTACACCAATTTACATTCCCACCAACAGTGTAGGAGGGTTCCCTTTTTTCCACACCCCCTCCAGCATTTGTTATTTGTAGACTTTTTAACAATGGCCATTCTGACGGGTGTGAAGTGATACCTCATTGTAGTTTTGATTTGCATTTCTCTGACAATGAGCAATGATAAGCATCTTTTCCTGTGCCTATTGGCCATCTGTATGTCTTCTTTGGAGAAATGTCTACTTAGGCCTTCTGCCCATTTTTTTGATTGGGTTGTTTGTTTTTTTTGTTATTGAATTTCATGAGCTATTTATATATTTTGGAAATTAGGCCCTTGTTGGAATGACCCTGCCTCTTTAACTCATAAATCAGTTGTTTTCCATCTCAGAGGCAGAGTCTAATCACTTGGCAGGACTTTGGCTTGGAAGTTTGATGTCTCTGGGAGTAGGGCCTGGGTACCCCTATTTTGCAAGAGCGCTCCAGGTAATTCTGATGTATTTCAAGCGTTGAGAACCACTGCTGTAAATGTCCTGTGATCCTCTCTGCTCTAGAAGCTAAAGTGATGCACATTGCCTCTGTGGTTATTGCTAAACTCCGCTGGCCTTCCACTAACCCCTTTTCTCACTTCTGACTTCCCCAACCAATGCCCTTTTCTTGTAGTGTCACGCTTTGTGATCCGCTGCCCCTTGGGTCCTTCATGGGCTAGACTGGTCGTCATGGAGCTGGATGTCCCCTACCAGACGATGCTTACAGGTTCTGGCTTTCTGGCCCTGGCAAAGTCATCATCCTTCTCTCACAGATAGTAGACCCAGTAGTAGATCATGAAATCAATAGAGCAGTGCATTCAAAAATAAAATAGAGGAGAAAAGAGAAAATAGAGTAGGTCACATAGTAAGGGAAAGCAATGTTCTATGAAATTTCTGTTTTGGAAATTATATATATATATATATATATATATATATATATGTTTATATATAGGATCTCCGTGAAAAGCACTTATATTTCTTACCGTGAGTTACAGTGCAGACAAAAAGTGTTTCAGCTGCCCTGTACTGACATGTACTTAATCACTGCTTTCAGAACTTGGAGCAGAATGCTCCTCCAAGGGCATAGAATGTTAAAGCAAGAGACCTAGAGGTCATCTGTTCCACTGACCCCCAAAACTGGTGCCCCACAGCTGCATGAGGAGCCCCTTAGGAAATTTGTTAAAAATGCCGAATCTTCAGGCCCAGGCCCACAAATTAAAATTCACTTGATCCAAGAATGTGTATTTTCTGATTCTGAGTTTCGGGAACCACAGATCTAAACCACTTTCTTCATTTGACATTGAGTGGTGTGCCCAAGGTCACATAGCTCCTTAGTGGCAGAGCTGGGATTCTCCGTCCCTTGCCCTCCTCTATTCTATCTTTCCATTCCACAGGTCTCCAGGGAAAGCCTAAGCTGAGGTCCTGACCCAGAATACTTGCAATAAAATTACCTGAAAAGGTTTTTAAAAATATGGATGCCCTGGCCCCACCCCAAACCAATTAAGTTACAGCCTCTGGGGGTGGGCCTGAGTGTCTGGCCTTCTGGGTGTGCCTCTCAAACTTTAACATGCATATGACTCCCCTGAGGGTCTTGCTAAAATGCAGACTCTGCTTCCAAGGTCTGGGTGGGGCTTTGAGATTCTGCGTTTCAAAACAGGCTTCCCCATTGTTGCTGGTCTGGGGACCACACTTTGTGTAGCAGGGCCTTAGGTATGGCCCCAGGTCCCCAAGAACCTGCAGGCTTCCCCACCTCTGCCAGCACCTCCCTTGCCTGCCTCAGTTTGTACTCTATGGATTTGCATTTGCTTACTCTTCCGCAGTGATTTTCCACTGTGTCATTTATCAGAGGTTGGCCTCCCTACCCACACTTTTAAGTATCTCAACAGCAAGGACCTTGGTTCCAGATTCTTCCCCCTTGCCCTCGCCAACCCATCCACCTAGACCTGCACTTTTCTCTGAAAGGTTCCTGATAAAGGGGGCAATGCCACCAACAGCCCTGGCTTAACTCCATCCATCAGCAAATAATCAGGGCACCTCTAAAGGGACAGCAGGCCCACACCCATAGCCTTTTCTGGGGGAGCTTGCTGTTCTGTAGGGGAGGTAAGGCAAGTGCCAAGGTCACTATAACTAGCGCTTGCTGAGAGGCACACGTACTACCCAGAGGGGTTAAGAGCACGGAGCCACGTGGCCTGGGTTCAAATCCAAGCTCTGCTCCTAGCTGTGTGGACTTGGACAATTTACTGAGCCTCAGTTTCCCCAGTTCTAAAATAGGGACAAGAGTAGTCCATAATTCATAGGGTTGTTTTGTAGGTTAAATGAGTTAACAAATATGAAGTGCTGGCACTCATGGTAAGCTGTATGTCAGTGCTGATATAATTTACTTATAGGAGGAGAGAATTGAAAACAGTATTATGACATGCTAGAACTTGGAGTATTCATCCAATTTGGATCCTCCAGAGACAAAGAGAATCCATACCTGGTGGTGGGAACAGCATGGGCAAAGGCACAGAGACAGACACACAGGACCATCAACAGCCCGCGGTTCAGTCTGACTGATGCTGCAGGGGTGCCTGCAGAGAGCAGTAGCCGATTGGCTTAACACGTCAGTTGATGCCAGGTGGTGGAAATCCTTGAAGCCCACACTAAAGAGTTCAGATTTTACTCTGGAAGGAATAGAGAGCCAGTCCTGGAAGGTCTTTTAAATATATCTTTTCATACAAAAGTTGCACAATGTGTCGCTGCTCTGAGTAGAATGTCGCGACCACTCCCCTCTTTCAAGTAGTTGCAGTTATTTTCTTCATACCTCCTCTTGTCCACCTTGCAGTGTTGATGCAAGCTTCTCTCATCATCTGAGTGAGTATTCAGGGCAGTTAAGTGACCTTGGACCAAGTCACCAAAAGGGTCACATAGCACAGAACGCATCTAATCATTGGGGCTCACAGCCCGGAGCCTCTGGGCCACTCTGCCAGTGGAATCTTGTCACCTTCCAGCCACAGAACTCTTAAAAGACCATATGCCTGGCTTCCCTGGTGGCGCAGTGGTTGAGAGTCCGCCTGCCGATGCAGGGGACACGGGTTCGTGCCCCGGTCCGGGAAGATCCCACATGCCGCAGAGCGGCTGGGCCTGTGAGCCATGGCTGCTGAGCCTGCACGTCCGGAGCCTGTGCTCTGCAACGGGAGAGGCCACAACAGTGAGAGGCCCGCATACCGCAAAAAAAAAAAAAAAAAGACCATATGGCCTAGTTAAGAGCTTTGAGCAGGAGCCCACAGCTCCCACATGGTTGTTATTCCTTCACCCTCCCCCTTAATTCTTAACTCAAGAATAATATACTCAAATGATAGGCTGTGTCTAAACTCACATACACACACACACACACACACACACACACACACATGTGGGTAGACAGCAGAGAAAGCTGCATGCTGCTATGTGACCTAGTGGCAAGTTGCCTAACTTCTCTGTACACCCAAAGGTGAGGGGTTCACCTGTAACATAAGGGTCATAAGAGTCCCTATTTCATTGAGTTGTCATGAAGGTTAAATGAATTAGTACAAGTAAAGCAGAACTGTGTGTCTAGTACAGCGTCAGTGATCGACAAGCATTAGCTATTATTATAACGGAGGAAGTTGGGAAAGCTCATAGTCTGCCACGTTGGAATGAGAAAGAAAATGTATTCAATAATTACCAATTTGGAAAGGAGTAAAAGGATTATAAAAGCATTGTATGTGAAAATCTATGGCAATAAATTTGAAAAACTAGAGGAAATGGAGAATTTCCTAGCAAAATATAAATTATCAAAATCGCCCCCAAAGAGGTAGAACACTTGAACAGACCAACAACCATAGAACACTTTAGATAGAGTTTAATAAAAAGATATGCTTTTTAAAAGCCTTCATGGTCTTGTAACTGAATACTATGTAGTCTTCAAAAAACAGGTATAGCCTTTCTTATTCAAACTATTTCAGCCCCTAGAATAAGATGAAAATTTCCCTCGATTCGTTTTATGAAGCCAACATGACCTGAATATTCAAACCTAAAAAGCACATGTCTCTTCTATCTCAAAAGCTTTGAGGAAAAAAATGACCCTAACAAAGAAAGACCGGGAAGAAAGCAAGAGTCATTGTACACGACATGCTCTCCCTTTAGCAGTATAGGTCTCCACCTGGATGCATGTAAGGATCACCTAAGCAGCAACAGGCCCCACTCCCAGAGATCCTGATCTCATTAGCCTGGGGAAGGGCTGGGCCATGGATACGTTTTCCAGCTCCCCAGAACCACCCCTTAAGGTAACTAGAAATCATAAATGCGCAAGCCTTGTTTATGGTTCCAAGCCAGCCCAGCCCAGCAGCAGAGGGAGGAGAGACTTTCCACCAATCCTTTGAAGTGACCAGAGCTAGAAGAGGCAACCGTTGGCCACAGACATGCCAAGCCTTCCGTCAGAGCCTAAGGGGTTCCACAAAGCTGCAAGTGTCCTGTCCTCAGAGACCAAAGCCTTAGCCAGGAGCAAGACCGCTGTATTTGTGAGTCCTGAGCCAGCAACCTCGCCTGTGGCAAAGGAAGGCCAAGAAAGCCCACAGAGAGTTTTAACCTCTGGAATCCAGTGAGATTTTAATGACAGACCTGTTCATGATTGTGCTGGAAGGTCATTGAGCCCACGTGGTTAGCAGTCCCGTGAATAAATAATTAACAGTGTGTGCGCACCGTTGATCCACGTTTTTAGCTCTCCTCTTTCATCCATTCCCAGTTCCTGGATTTGGTACCAGCGTGCACAGCACTGTAACGCCGCGCGGCTGAAGCCTCACCAGACCGTCCTGTAAGCGCCACGGAAGAGAGAGGGATGCCGGCTCCCATTTCTCCAGTAGTCGGGGTTCCCCGACCAGGACTCTGGGGTCCCTTTCGACCACCCATCCTCCTCAGAACCCAAGACCACCCTGTTAGTTTTATCATCTGTCTTCAGCCCCAGTCTTAAATGTAAATCTTGTTTCTGTCCCTTGCTTCAATAATTAATAATAGGGCAACTTGAACCATTCTTACCATAAGACAATATAAAAAGGGAACAAATGAGTAGATCGTTGGCTTAGGTTTGGTTAAGTAATATAGGAGCAATGCAGGGAATTCCCTGGCGGACCAGTGGTTAGGACTCCGTACTCTCACTGCCGAGGCCCTGGACTCAATCCCTGGTCAGGGAACTAAAATCCCATAAGCCGCATAGTGCAGCCAAAACCAAACAACAACAACAACAAAACCCCACAAATACAGGAGCAACACAACTATCCCTGTGTATACCACGCCACCTCCATCCCCAGCAGGAAATCCCACTGGGCTCTCAGAATCACTACATCATTAAACAAAGGGAAAGAAAAGATGAGAAATGCCAAGGGCTGGTGATGAAATGGTGCAATGTCTGGTGTTTGCTTTAGAATACTCCCTAAAAGGAACAGTTGGGATTTGGGAATAGATGAAATAGAATTGGCAAAATATTAATTGTCGAAACTGGGTAGTGGGCACATGGGCGTTTGTTGTACTGTTCTCTTTTTGTATGTTTCAATATTTTCCATAAGAAAAAAAGAAGAGGATACAAGGGGAGACAGCATGTTGACAGGGCTGAGCTTCCATGGGCACATAACTGGCAGACGGTTCCAGACTCTGAAATAAATGGGGGAAAGTCCCCAAAGAGGGACAGAGCCTCAGTGCAGAGAAGGCTCCCGGGCCACTGGCAGTTGGCAACGCCTGTTACAATGCTTAGCACCATGCCTGGCTCAGAGCAAGTGCTCTATGAAGGGAAGCCAGCGGATACCATCGTTATTATTATAGATGTTGTAATTGTAGCCCAGGACATGCGGATCTAGGAGGAAAGAGGCTGAGGGAAAAAGAATTTCTTCTAGGTATTTAATTTGAAACTGTTTTAGCCTTTATAGGTGAGAACACAGAGGAAGGGTGAGTCTTTGTTTCCACAGAATAAATTTACCAGCTCTGTCTGAAAGCTTCCACCTTTTCAGTTAATGCTGACAATGTCATGTACCCCATCAGGAAGAGAGAGCACAAATAGGACAGTAGGAAATTCCAGAGCTTACAGAGAAATGCAGTCATGGCTCTAGGCAGGCTGTTCTCATAGGTATCCTCTCTCTGCTTGCTCCATTGCCTCCGTGCTTTGTCTCATATTCTCTCCCCTCCTTCCTACCCCACCCACCCCCAATCTCTCTGCTTATTCACTTTGATTAGACTTTGGAAGGCTTACAATATCTTCCCTTTGTAGAGGGCCTGGACTGGTCAATGATGATTATATGTCAACATTCAGGAAACACTTTCATTTACTAACAAGCTCCATCTTATAAGAAACTCCAGAGCCAGCCAAGTCAAGGTTGTTTTTTTTTTTTTTTAAACATCTTTATTGGAGTATAATTGCTTTACAATGTTGTGTTAGTTTCTGCTTTATAACAAAGTGAATCAGCTATACGTATACATATATCCCCATATCTCTTCCCTCTTGGGTCTCCCTCCCTCCCGCCCTCCCTATCCCACCCCACTAGGTGGTCACAAACCACCGAGCTGATCTCCCTGTGCTGTGCGGCTGCTTCCCACTAGCTATCTATTTTACATTTGGTAGTGACAAAGTGAGAGAGTGGCATGGACATATATACAAGTCAAGGTTTTAAAAAAAATAAATAAAAGGAGACTGAGGGCTGCTAAAGCTTCAGAACAGCACACAGTAGACAACAGACCACCAGCTGGAGGGGACGAGAGTGGGAAGAGCTGGTACGTGCTTGAATCAGATGTTAACCAAAGATTACTGATGTTCTACTTAATCTGCAAAGGATTACCTTAACAGGAGTTGGGCTGCCTATCCTGAATTTTGTCTAACCATAGAATTTTTGAGTGATGTGTGGCCCCTGAGAAATGGTCTGAGCAAAGGGTTCAGTTTGAGGTTTGGTTTTGTTTGTTTGGGTTTTAGTTTTGTTTTTAACATTTACTGGCTGAGAATCCCTTCCATGAGTTTAGTACTTCATGGTGTAGAAAGCACATTTATTTTTGGATCATCTCATTTGACATTCCCAGCAGTGCTGTGAGGCAGGCTGTCAAGGGGTCTCAAACCCTTGTTTACAGACGAGGAAACTAATACTCAGAGAATTATGATTTTTCAGGGTCAAATGATTTTTCAAGGTCAAATAATTAGTCAGTGGCAGAGCTACAGCTAAATTATTCAGTTCTCTGCTATTAGGAGGGTTAACAATCCAGAGAGAAAGACAACGTGATATACCTAATACTGCTTAGACATGCAATGTCTGACCCCTAGCAGGGCCTCAAAAGGATTGGGTGGGTGAGTGGATGGATGGATGGATGCATGCATGCATGAATGAATGGAGCTCCTGGAAGTTGGAAATTGGGTCTTATTCACCTTTGGACCTGTGATGCCTACCATTGTGCTTCGATGTATAGGACCCACTCAATAAATATTTGTTGAATGAATAATCCACTTATGTATGCATATACTATTGTACCAAGACAAGAGTTTGTGAAGAAGGTTAACTTTCTAAGCTTTAAAGAATAGAAGGAGCTGAGAAATACAATGTAGCTGTAATTATTATTATTTATCAACATATTATTCACCAGATTTCACCATATTATTATAAAAGTCTCCCATTCATTCATGTATTCATTCAACAGATATTATTCAGTGCCTGCTGAGTACTAGTTTCTATTCTAGGTATGAGTGATATAACAGTAAACAAAAAAAGGTAAAGTCTCTGCTCTCATCAAAGGTAAAGTCTCTCTTCTATTTGGAAATGACAGATAATAAACAACTAAATCGACAACATATTAGTACGGAGAAAGCAAAATTAAGCCAGCGAGGGGAAAGAGAGTGATGATGAACGGGTTGCTATTTTAGCCATGAAGGTCTCTCTGATACTGTGACATTTGAGCAGAGACCCAAAAGAAGTGGTGGGGACGAGTCATGAGGTTTTCCAGGGGAAGAGCATTCCAGGCAGAGGAAACGGCAGGTGCAAAGGTGCTGAGGCAGGAGCGTGCTTGGCGGGTTTGAGGAACAGCTAGGAGCCCAGTGTGACTGGCGGGGAGTAAACGTGACAGACAGTTCCAGGAGATTAAAGGATTTTGAGCGGAAGAGTGATGGGTCTCCACAGGCCTTCCCTGCTCTAGCTCTCACCAGCTATTGCCCACATCTAAACCAGCAGCTAGGGACTACCCTGGAGGTCCAGTGGTTAAGACTCTAGGCTTCTAATGCCGGGGGCGCAGGTTCAGTCCCTGGTCAGGGAACAAAGACCCACATGCCATGAGGCATGGCCAAAAAAATTAAAAATAAAAATAAACCAGCAGCTAGTGGAATGAGTCAGGAGGCAGACAGGGTAAACAGGAGTTACACACGAGGCCGCAGTGACCCTACCCCCACCCAACATCGGCTCTAGTTGGCTCGCATTGACTTACAAATGCTCATTCTAGGGAAGGTGCACACATGGTTTGCCAAGACCTCGGCGGGCATCACCGAGTGCTGCAAAGACCTTGGGGGTCAAGTGCCCCAAACTACTTAATCAAACTACAAATTCATTCCAGCTGTAGTCTCAGCTGGTTGGCCTCCTAGTCCTAAAATCTCTCTCAAGTTAAAAATCCCTTGATCTATCCTTGTAAATTTGAAATCAGTACGTAGATTTTGGATTTTTTTTTTTTTTTTTAAGAAAGAAGGGGGGACTTCCCTGGTGGTGCAGTGGTTAAGAATCTGCCTGCCAATGCAGGGGACACAGGTTTGATCCCTGGTCTGGGAAGATCCCACATGCCGTGGAGCAGCTAAGCCCATGCGCCACAACTACTGAGCCTGTGCTCTAGAGCCCGTGAGCCACAGCTACTGAGTCCACACGTTGCAACTACTGAAGCCCGTGCACCTAGAGCCCGTGCTCCGCAACAAGAGAAGCCACCGCAATGAGAAGCCCGTGCACCGCAACGAAGAGTAGCCCCCGCTCGCCACAACTAGAGAAAGCCTGCGCGCAGCAACAAAGACCCAACGCAGCGAAAACAACGAAAAAGAAAGACTAGGAAGTAATGTATACATTAAAGGAACGCTTTTTTTCTAATAGACTTTATTTTCTAGGACAGTTCTGGACTTACAGAAATACTGAGAAGATAGTACAGAGAGTTCCCACATACCCTGCAGCCGGTTTCCCGTTATTGACATTTACACTAGTATGGTATACTTTACACTTATTGAACCAATACTGATCCACTATTATTAACTAAAGTCCATAGTTTATCTCAGTTTCCTTCGTTTTCCCTAATGTCTTTCTGTTTCAGGATCCCATCCAGGACACCACATTACATCCAGTCTCCTTAGACTCCTCTTGGCTGTGCACTTTCCTTGCTTTTGGTGACCTTGACGGATTTGAGGAGTACTGGCTAGGTAGTTTTAGAAAGCCCCTCTGTAGAAATTTGTCTGGTATTTTTTCTCACGATTAGACTTGGGCTGTGGGTCTTAGGGGTGAAGACCACAGAGGTGCCCTTCCCTCGCGTCATCAGCATCACACTGTCAGCATGGTTTATCACTATTGATGTTGCCCTGGGTCACTTGGCTGAAGTATGTTTGTCAAGTTTCTCCACTGTCCACTTTTCTATACAATACTCTTTGGAAGGACGTGCGCACTTAAGGAATGGAAAGTGTGCTCTCCCTCATTAAGGATGGAGTATCTACTTATATTCCTTGGAATTCTTCTGAAAAGGAAATCTCTTTCTTCCCCATTTATTTTTTATTCACTTATTTCTTTATATCAATATGGACTCATAGGTCTTTATATTTGGGATGCAAATCCAATACTGCTTTATTTTTTTTACTCAAATTGTTCCAGCTTTGGCCATTGGGTGCTCTTTCAGTTGGCTCCTGGGTCCTTTTGAAATCCATCCATTATTGTAGGGTTTTTTTATTTTTTGAGCAATTCTTTACTTTCTGGCACTACAAGATACCCCAGGCTCTCTTGTATATCTTGCCCCTTCCTAGCTAAAATCAGCCATTTCTCCAAGGAGTCCTGGTTCCTTTGATTGAAGAATGGTATTTGAAACCAATATCCATTGCTACTGGAGTATTGTTACTTCTAGGCCCTCTCAGCTGACAGAGCAAGAAAATATGTGTGTGTATACTAACCTGTGTATATATACATATCTATACATATTTCTATAAGTAACCACCTGTACCTATATTGAGGTAAACATGAGTTCATGCTGATGTCTCCAGCTCTAATCTATTACCATATGGATTCTTCCAGCCTCTTCCCCTTGCTTATCTGTACAAATGGGAAACAGCTCTATCAGTGAGAGTACAGTGCTGATGTACCTTTAGTCTTACCGACTCATTTCCAAAGCTACTTAGGTCAGCACTTCTCGCCAACCCTTTTCAATGAGCTTGGTTTCATACATTTGTAATACAGTTAGCGTCTCTTGTCACCATCTGCATTCCTTCCTGAGACCTAAGGGCACACTTTAATTTACATTTTATGTCAGAAAATATATCAATTTATCTTAGATAATAAATTCACAGAGAACAACCACCATGAGAAACAAAGTAGTACAATCATACTTCTTTTTTTTTTTTGCGGTACGCGGGCCTCTCACTGTTGTGGCCCCTCCCGTTGCGGAGCACAGGCTTCGGACGCGCAGGCTCAGCGGCCGTGGCTCACAGGCCCAGCTGCTCCGCAGCGTGTGGGATCTTCCCAGACCCGGGCACGAACCCGTGTCCCCTGCATCGGCAGGTGGACTCTCAACCACTGCGCCACCAGGGAAGCCCCATACTTCATTTTATTTTCTTGAGGTTTTTTTTTTTTTTAAGTAATTCTTACATTATACAAGTAATACATTAATACAAGTTAAAGTCCCCTTTAATACTACTCCAAGCCAAGCTCCTCTTCTAGTGGTAAACACTATTCTTCATCTGGGATGTGTCTGCACGCTTTTCTCTTGCATTTATATCCATATATATATATATATATATATATATATATATATATATATGTATACCCATAGAAAATGACTAATTGCTGTATATGTTTGAACATAAATGGTATCATACATAAGTTCTGCAACTTGATATTCTCCAAACCATTCAACTTGGATGTCTTTCAGGTCTGTGTATGGCTTTGTGCCTCATGAATTTCATTCTATAGACTTTTCCCCCTACTGTTACCAGCAGTGCTGCAGGAACATCCTTGTACATATGCAAGTGTTTCTCCAGGAATTGCTGAAGCATAAGAGATGCACATTTTAATTGTTAACAGCTACTGTCAAATTACCCATCAGTATACTCAAGCTAGAAAAAAAAAAATCTCATTTTATATTGTGGCTGAATGGGACAGAGAAGAGGATCAGATTGCTAGTTTTCAATTTGTCTTAATGGTTCTCCCTAGAGAATAGTAACTAGGGGATCAGACTCATTGTGTGTTATTTAAAAGAACCTCATGCTGTGATGATTTCAAGTGTTTCTAAAATGGTAGTAGTTAATTTCTTAGAGGAGGGGCATTGTGGTATAGTGGTCTACCCACTCAGTCACTGATTCTAAGTAGACGCTACAGCAATTGTATGAACCTGCAGGAGGTCCTGGTTTGGTTGACAGGGGCCTGGGGTGCCGGAGCACAGAAGGACCACCACGATGGCAGATGCAAGGTGAGATTCTTCCTGGCCTCGCATGTGCTCCTGATGAGTAGGAAGCTCCTGAGTTCATTCATTCAGCCATCATGGGGGATCATCTGCTAAGAGCTGGGCACTGGGATGCCTTTTTGCCATCCAGTTAATTGGGCAGGTTGGAAATGCCCAGAATGCATCTGCAGAGTTGGCCACTGCATCTCTGAACCTTCATTTCCTGTTTGGTTGATTGCATGTCAGACGGCAGGCATGAAGCCCGGCACCAAGGGGACAGAGGTGAGGGTGGCATGCTGCTGCCCTGGGTTTGCTCACACCATCTCCACCAGCCATGGCCTTGACCCTCGGCTCAGGCTTGGTTTGGTCCCACTAAATGGCGAGTGAGGCACTTTCTGTGCTACCTGGAGGACCAGGGGTTTGTTAAGCATCCTAAAATAATATGAACAGTGGATTCAGTCCTTCCACACGTGCCAGGTGTGCACCATTCCCAGCTTCACTCTCACAGCCTTCTTTGTGCTCCTGGAATTATTTCCTAGATGATTGGGAGTTAGGATGGATGTGTGCAAGCTAATAACTTGCTATGCTGCTAGTTCATTAGAAATGGAAAAATTCAATTAAAACGTTGCTCACCGTGTCCCCATTCCGATTAATCAGAATCAGGTATGTGCTTCACATTCCAAGAGCAGATTCCTCCAAAGAGGGCTCCACTCACATAACCTGTCAAGTGTGGGAAGGCAGAGACGGTGCCATCTGAGGACGAGGTGAGGAAGAATTCAAAAAAAAAAAAGGATTTTCTTTGTAAGGTTTCTGGAGCAGCTTTCATTGCATACTAATTATGGGGGTTCATTCTCCCAGTGGTCCTGTAATTTGCCACAGATGCCTCCGGAGTGGGGAGTACAGAGATAGTCAGGGTTTGCTTGCTTCCACTTTTATTTTCTAGCTTTTCTCAGGGCGGAGGGGATTTCTCTTGTTTGATCAGTGGCCAAACAGTAAACTCTCTCTTTCTTTTCTCCTCAACGCTGTATTCTGAATCTTGTTTGTCCTGGGTAGTGGACTGAACTGTGCACCCTAAAAAATATGCTTAAATCCTCCCCACTCCTACCCAAGAATGTGACCTGATTTGGAAATAGCATGTGCAGACACAGTTGAGTTAAGACGAGGCTGTGTTGGAATGAGGTGGGCCGTAAGCCCAAGAGAAAGGAGAGAAAGGTTTGGACAGAGGCACATGGTAGAGAGAGCCATGTGAACCCAGAGGCAGAGACTGGAGTGGGGCAGCCCCAAGCCAAGGACTGGCAAGGATGGTCGGTGACACCAGAAACTAAGAGAGAGACCTGGAACAGATTCTCCCGGAGGGAACCAACCCTGCCAACAATTTGCTTTCAGACCTCTGGCCTATTGAACTATGAAAAAATAAATTCCTGTTGCTTTAAGACACCCAGTTTGTGGTACTTTGTTCCAGCAGCCCTAGGGAACTAATACACCCCATCTTTTGGTTCTCTTGAAAGAGAAGGCTTTAAACCCAAATATTCTGTTCCCATCAAAGGAAGATCCAGTCCCTCATTGAGCAATGACTTTCACTTCCAAAATATAGCCTTTTTTTTTTTTTTTTTTGCGGTACGCGGGCCTCTCACCGTTGTGACCTCTCCCGTTGCGGAGCACAGGCTCTGGACGCGCAGGCTCAGCGGCCCTGGCTCACGGGCCCAGCCGCTCCGCAGCATGTGGGATCTTCCCGGACCGGGGCACGAACCGGCGTCCCCTGCATCGGCAGGCGGACTCTTAAGCACTGTGCCACCAGGGAAGCCCCCCAAATCTAGGCTTTTTGACAAGTATCCCTTCTCCTGTTCCTCCCGGCTCTGCAGCGAAGTCAAGTGCCAGTGGGAGAAATTTTTTTTAAATCTTTTTAATTCTATTTACTTAAACTAGAAAAAAACAAAACAAAAACAATTCACCCATTTATCTACCCCCCACCTCTGGCAACCACCAATCTGTTCTCTGCATTTGTGAGTTTGGTGTGTGTGTGTGTGTGTGTGTATACATATTTATATTTTATTCCATATATATGAGAGATCATGTGGTATTTGTCTTCGACTTATTTCACTTAGCATAATGCCCTCAAGATCCATCCATGTTGTTGCAGCTGGCAAGATTTCATTCTTATCTCATTATTTATATATATATAATGGTATATATACATACCACAATTTCCTTATCCATTTCTCTATTGATGGACACTTAGGGTTGTTTCCATATCTTGGCTATTGTAAATAATGTTGCAGTGAACATGGGGGTGCATATATCTTTTCAAGTTAGTGTTTTTGTTTTCTTCAGATAAATACCCAGAAGTGGAATTGCTGGATCACATGATAGTTCTATTTTTAGTCTTTTGAGGAACCTCCACACTGTTTTCCATAGTGGCTGCATTAGCAGTTCACAAGGGTTCTCTCTTCTCCACATCCTCACCTGCACTTGTTATTTGTTGTCTTTTTGATAATAGCCAGGTGTAAGGTGATACCTCATTGCGGTTTTGATTTGCATTTCACTGGTGATGAATTAGGTAGAGAATCTTTTCATGTACCTGTTGGCCATATGTATGTCTTCGTTGGAAAAATGTCTATTCAGATCCTCTGTCCATCTTTTAATCAGGTTATTTGTTTTTCTGCTATTGAGTTATATGTGTTCTTTATGTATTTTGGATATTAACCCATTATCATATATATATGATTTGCAAATATTTTCCCCATTCAGCAAGTTGCCTTTTTATTCTGTTGATGATTTCCTTTGCTTGTGCAAACTTTTTAGTTTGATGTAGTCCAACTTTTTAATTTTTGCCTTTGTTGCTTTTGCTTTTGGCGTCAGATTCAAGAAATCATCACTGAGACCTATGTCAAGGAGATTACCGCCTATGTTTTCTTCTAGGGCTTTTATGGCTTCAGGGATAACATTCAAATCTTTAATCCATTTTATGTTAATTTTTATGGATGGTGTAAGTGGTCCCATTTCATTCTTTTGCATGTTGCTGTCTGGTTGTCCCAACACCATTTATTGAAGAGACTATCCTTTCCCCACTGTATATTCTTGGCCCTTTTGTCATAAATTAATAGACTGCATATGCATGAGTTTATTTCTAGGCTCTCTATTCTGTTCAGTCGAGGTATGTATCTGTTTTTATGTTTTTGTTATGGAGTTAGTTTGGCTATTCAGGTTCTTTTACGGTTTTATACAAATTTTGGGACTGTTCTATTTCTGTGAAAAATGCCATTGAATTCTGATACAGATTGCATTGAATCTTTAGATTGCTTTGGGTGGTATGGACATTTTAACGATGCGAATTCTTCCAATCCATGAGCATGGAGTACCTTTCCATTTATTTGTGTCTTCTTCAATTTCTTTCACTTGTTTTGTTGTTTTCAATATATTGGTCTTTCACCTCCTTGGTTAAATGCATCCCTAGCTATTTTATTCTTTTTGATGCAATTGTCAATGGAATTGTTTTCTTAATTTCTCTTTCTGATAGTTCATTATTAGTATATAGAAACACAGCAGATTTTTGTGTATTGATCCTGCAACTTTACTAAAGTTATTCGTTCTAACAGTTTTTGTGTGTGCCTGGACACTCAGCTACTCTACGGGCAGCCAGTAGAATAGCTCAGTGGCGGAGTGGACACATGAAGCCTGTTAGCTCTAACCCCAGGGCCCAGCTAAACAGCCCAGCATAATGGAGCTGCAGCTTGTGGGTGGAGCTAGAATCTACAAACAGGCCAAACGAAAAGAGTTTTGACCTCCTGCCTCTGCAGCATTCCCAGGGAGGGAGCTACAGGGCTGGAGGCCATCCTGGTTTATGCCAACCTGAAACACATGGGCTTTACCACCAAAAGCATTTACAAGGTCCGGGACTTGGATGAGCAGCCTCGTCCTGAGTTCTCTGTGGCCTCTTTCCCTCTGGCTGGCGTTTTCCTTCAAAGGAGCCATTGAATCTTCCATAAAAAATATCATAAAATTGTGGGAATTTAGAGCTGTAAAAGACCTGAGGTATGATTCAGTCCAACTTCCCACCCCTTTTTATTTATAATAATACCATCTGCTATTTGTTAAATAACAATACAAATAATACCAAATATTTATTGAACACATACGATGTGCCAGGAAGATTTCTAAGTGCACTGTGTATGTTAACTTATTTAGTCATCACAGCAATGCTTTGCAGAAGGACCCTCATTATTCCCAATCTGTAGATGAGGAAACTGAGGCACAGAGAGGAAAGGAACTTGCTCAAAGACCAACAGCTAGCAAGTGGCAGAATCGGGATTCAAACCCAGGTTTGTGTAACCCTGAGCCCTCTTAGCCCCCTGTTTCGAGGACACCCCAACACAAAATTATATACCCCATTTCATGCAGCCAAAGAGCAAGAATATCTGGGGCCACGATGCTGGAAAACTAGAAGTAGTTCTGTATCTTCTTAATATAGACCCAACTGCAAATATGTGTGCGTCTGCAGGCATGCGCACGTGCTCCCTCTGTCTGTCTCCCTCCCAGCTCCGCCTTCCTAATGTCTGAGGGTAGGTCAGTGTCCGTTACTGAATTAAAATGCATTTTGTTTTTGTTTTTGTTTTTTTTGCGGTACGCGGGCCTCTCACTGCTGTGACCTCTCCCGTTGCGGAGCACAGGCTCCGGACGCGCTGGGTCAGCGGCCATGGCTCACGGGCGCAGCCGCTCCACGGCATGTGGGATCTTCCCGGACCAGGGCACGAACCCGCGTCCCCTGCATCGGCAGGCGGACTCTCAACCACTGCGCCACCAGGGAAGCCCTAAAATGCATTTTGAAATCATTATGAAGACTTGTGTGATGAAGCAGAATCACCACTAACCGTGACCATTACCTTTGGGACACGCAGCAGAGTGAAAGCAAAGCTGGGAACCCAGGTGCGGGCACACATGCTTACACAGACACACTCCTCTTAAAAAGAGGGAACACTGGTCCGTTCCAAGAGTACACAAGCTTAGAGGTAGAGATTTAGGAGAAAGACCCTATTGTACTATCAGTTAGGCTACCGTGTTCGCATTAGTGTAAAAAGTTTCTCCAAAACGAGTTTTGCCTGAGAGTTTCCCTCCCCAAAGTGCAATAGTCAGAGTTGGATCTGAGAGGGGCAGCTGCGGAAAGGCCATAGCGGGTCATGTTGTCTCAAGATGAGAAGCCCTCCAACAGGAAGACAGGACCCTGTGGACTGTGTCTGGCGGGACAGAGCAGTGGGCTGAGGCTGCCAAGCCAGCCCCTGGGAATTCTTCCAAGTTCCCCACTGGGACGGTTCTCCCCTCTGGTCTAGGGTGTTCACAGTTTTTTCAAAATGAGGTCACAGAGGAACGACACCCATGTCAGTGCCAGCACATGTCCTGTCCCCATCATCCCCCACCCCCAGCTCTGGGACAAGGCCTCTTCCCCCCACGGCAAGGCCAGCAGGAGTGGCTGTGAGCGATGCGCCATGTGAGCGAGCAGGATACGCGGGGAAGGGCTAGCTGCTCTCCAGTTGGCCCGCAGCCGGCCTCTTGGTGGCTTCAGAGGATGGTTATTAATGATGAGCTGCTTCAAAGCCGATTGTGCCGAATGATCCGGGAATCATTACAGCAGTTTGGTGCCGTGTCCTGCGGTCCCCTCCCCCTAGCCGTACGTTTATGGGAATCGGGCCTTCAGTTCCTCCTTTCTTCTGTTGCCCTCGTGGAAAGCTGGAGGATGTGGTGGGCATCAGCAGTCAGAGATACGGGGTGGCTTCCATGACCTGTCACCCTGTGACTCTCTGTATGTGTCCTCTCTCCCCGGGGCCAGCTGACTGCCCAGCAGCCAGAGAGAAAGGTAGGGCCGAAAGGCTGCTAACATCTGAAGCTGAGTCCTGGCCCTGCCATTCAGCACCCAGAGGCTTGGGTGCTTGTGGTCGTTGCTGCCCATACCGTTGGGTGGGTGAAGGGTCTCCTCACTTAGGATTTCTGTGGGGTCAGAACAAGGGCAGAGAAGCCACGCGTGTGGAGGAAAAGTTCCTGTAGCCTGAGGTCCCAAGAGAATGAAAAGGCCATAGGAGGCCTTTGCCAAGGGGCTTTGCCCAAGTGGAGGGAGGCAGGGCTGCCCATGGCAGCCCCACCAGGGTCTGCTTTGGTTCTGCCACACAGGTGGAGGACACCCTGGGACTCCCCAGTGGATGCCCGAAAGACACCAGCTCCTCTGAGGCAAAGAACAGGTGCCCAGGTTGCTAGATCAGAAAAGAGCCGTGTTGGCTCTGCCCGTTCAAGTGTACGGTCTGCAGGTATTAGTGAATTAACCACCTGCACTGAGGATAACTGTGGTCCAGGCGTGTACCAGGATCACAATGTCAGGCTTCCAGAGCGGTGTTCACACTATTTAAAGAAGTAGACTTCAGGTTCTGGACTCCAGCGCGTGCCCCCGAGTTTCTCCTAGCTTAAGATATAGTTCGGCTTTGGTAGCTATGGGGCCAGAAGACATTTAAGAGACTATCCAGTCACCCTGGCTTTTGGAAGACTCCAGAGTTTGCGGCACGGCTGAAGAGAGGCTCCTTCCCTAGGCTCTCTGGCAACTCAACCTTTGAACACATTCTTGGCCAGACCTCTCCTGGTGGCTCTTTCTGTTCATTACCACTTGCTGAAAAGCAGAAATCTACTTCAAAAGCACTGTGCACTCCTTATGCCATTGCTTTTTCTGTGAGTTGTGGGGTTTAGTCTATCCTCTGTCTATGGAGCTACGAAATCCTAACTCTTCCGATCTCCACCATAAGCTCCAGGTACACCCCCAATTTAAATAGATGCCAGGGACTTCCCTGGTGTCGCAGTGGTTGAGAATCTGCCTGCCAATGCAGGGGACATGGGTTCGAGCCCTGGTCTGGGAAGATCCCACATGCCGCGGAGCAACTGAGCCCGTGCGCCACAACTACTGAGCCCGCGCTCTGGAGCCCACGAGCCACAGCTACTGAGCCCACGAGCCACAGCTACTGAAGCCTGTGCACCTAGAGCCTGTGCTCCACAACAAGAGAAGCCACCGCAATGAGAAGCCTGTGTGCAGCAACAGAGACCCAACGCAGCCATAAATAAATAAATTTAATAAATAAACAAATAGATAGATGTCAAATTTGCCCAAAATGTAATCTAATCATTCCTAAACTTAGTCCTCCTTTCTGAGAAGGCCTAGACCCCTGACCAGTATCCAGTGTACTTGCTCCTGCTCCAGTTTAAGCAGAAGCCCTAGGGTGTGTCTCTGGTGTGTCTGGTATTTTGGCCATAAACATCATGGCTGTAGACATCTTCGCTGTAGGCATTTTCATTGCAAACATTTTCACTGCATAACTAATTGGCTGTGATAACAATATTAAATAACACAAAAGAGAAACATTAAAACACATAAATGAAACAAAAAATGAGTAACAAAATTAGTCTTTATTGTGAAATGCAAAATATTTGAATACATTTTAAATGTGTGTAGATTCATGGCAATACTGCGCAAGTAACTGATTTTATTTTGTGGGTTGTACATAAGCACTTGTCTTCCAAGTCTTTCATTCACAGCATTTTATACTTTTTTTTTTTTTTTTTGCTTGTTGATTTGTCTCCTCATTCAGCATCGCAACGCATTTTGTCTTTTTCACTAAAATTTCTTCCTTCGTTGAGAGAGGTATCAGTTTCCAAATACTAGGAGGCACATTGGTAACTGAGCTCTGTGTTGCATTGTAAAAACCTCTCCGCTGTTGTGTGTTCTTGGTATACTATCACATGTCCATTGATACATGTTCCAGAGTTCTGTGGGAAACATGGGTTCAACTCTGCGTCTTCAAATCAGTGAAGGATTTTCAAACTGATATGTTATCATTTTTTGTAGTCTGCAGTCAGCTTTACACTCTTATTTCACACTTCCCACAAGTTTTATAACTATTTTCTATTGAGTCGATATACGTAGTGGTTCTCATCCACTATTTTAAGATCACACATCTACTGGTCACCGTATAGACCATTATGAGGGCTAAGATTTATGTGATATAAAAATGAGAGTCCTGCGTCAGTGGAGAAATGAAACCAAACTGTCAACCAGTTCAAACCTAACTGTCAAACCAAACTGTCAACCAGTTATGTTATATTCTACGGCAAGATTGCCTTACGGCTAATTAGTTCTGCAGTGAAAACGCTTGTGACCAAGATGCTTACAGCGAAAGTTCCTAGCTTCCCTCTCTGGGGTTCAGTTAGTGCCACAGGGAGCTTTGGAATCCTAACCTAGAGAGCCAAGGGACAAGGTTATGCATGAATTTAGGAAACCAGAACGACCCAAAGCCCCAGGTAGCAATGTTGTATATGGAAGCTCTTTAACCTATAAGGCCTTACACAAATGCCTAGGATAATGATTTTAAAAACTACCCACTTTCCCTGGAGAGGGCCTCCCAAGCCCTCAGAGGTGGGGCAGGGTCTACCCTGTGGACGCCTTGTGGACTGAGTGTGGGAGAAGGGCGTTCCCCAGAGGAAAAGCAAGGTCTGTTAGTGGAAGAGATGGCCAGGGGGCGGGGGCCAGGATAAGTGCCCAAAAGGCCAAAATACCAAACATTCTCCTTAGCCATCCACTCCTTTTTATCTTTCCTTAGCTTCTTTTCACTTACCTGTCCTTCAACTACTGATTACCAAAGAAAAGAAAGATCTCTCTTGTAGCGGGTAAGGCTCGTGGGCCTGGCGACCCTTGGAGCCTGGTCTGTGTCCTGTTCTTGCTAATCTTGGAATCTGGAGATAACATGGAAACGCGGCAGGCAACGTGATACCCGGCCTCCATTCACCTGTTTGTGATGTCTTTCTGTACCTGGAGCAGGTGCTCCTTTGCTCAGTCGGAGACCCCCCACAAGATAAACCCTTTCTCTCCACTCTGTACTCCTGTACTGCAGCCTTCCTTCTGCTCTGGACTTCCTGTTCTATTTTTAAGGAGTCGGAACCGGGACGTATGCCCTGGCAGACTCAGAGCCCATGTGAATGGTAAGCATCCAACCTGAATACCTGCCTTGCAGTGAGTGACCTGGGTTTGCTCCAAGCGCAGGGTGGTTGCGTGCCTCCCATCAGTCGTCACCCTCCACCCTCCCAACCAGGCCGGCCACATTTTCTCCTCCTGCTAGCAAATGCCCAGATGCAAACTGTGTGTGAAGAGGTGTTTCATTGCCTGGGAGATTCCAGAGTTTACAGGTCTGTGCCCCGCCTCTCCGGGGAGCCCTCAGGCAGCCACACCAAAAGGTGGATAGGGCCCTGCCTCTGGAACAGTGAGTTGAGCAAGCAGTGTTGTAGCTTCCTGAAATCTTCTTCAGTCCTGTCCACCCTGAAGGTGGAGGTGGATCCCATTTTTGTGGGTTTTTCGGATCACTCAGCTCATGCCAAGTGGCACACAGGAACTCAGAGTTCGGGCCACTGACTTGCTGGATCTAATCCAAAAAAGAACCTCTGCAAAACGCCCTGCCCTTCCCGTGGCCACTGGGGCTGGCCCCATGTGGGTAGGTGCCCACGTGAATGCTCCTCCCCCGAGTGATGTCCTGCCGCAAGATTACTCGGGAGGGCATGGGGGCTACGTAGCTTAGGGACAGGTCTCACCCTAAGAGATCACCCTGTCATCATGGGGTTTGTCTGGCTTTGTTGTAGTTGCTGTTGTTTTAAAAAGGGAGAGATTTTAAGAGAATTCCGGGGTCAGCTTGGGTGACAAAGATTATTTCATCTGATTTAAACTTTACCTCCCCCATGTCCTCTCCTCTGTCAAGAAACACTTTTTAATGCACGATGTTATTAACCACTTCAGGGTTTAAGTCTTATTAGGAAAGAATTATTTTCAATGTCTGATTTTAAGTTGTTTATATTCTTACTATCATAAAAGTTCTTGCAGCTTAATGACAAAAAAGAAAAGATACTAAAGAATGGGTATAAATAGGCAGTTCATAAGAGCAGAAATTCAAGTGGCCAACAGACATGAAAAATGTTCAACCTCACTGGTAAAAATAAAAATTATAGCAGAGTACTTTTCACTTATCAAAATGGCAGACTTTTTAAAAATTAAATAATTAATTAATTTGTCTGGGCCAGGTCTTAGTTGCAGCATGCAGGATCTAGTTCCCTGACCAGGATTCGAACCCGGCCCCCCTGCATTGGGAGCGCGGAGTCTTAACCGCTGGACCACCAGGGAAGTCCCAAATGGTAAATGTTTAGAAATTAATAATACCCAGTGTTAGTGAGAAAGGAGAGAAACAGACTGTGGAGTTGGTGGATGTGTAAATAGGGACTCCCTTTCTGCCAGGCATTTGACTACATGTATCAAGGGCCTGCAAACAAAAATTCTTCTTCTAGGAATTTATATAAAAAATATATAGAAATGTGTGCAAGAACTTACTTAAAGGATGTTCAGTACAGAATTATCTATAATAGCAAAAAAAATTGGAACCAATATGAATGCCAAACAGTAAAGGCTGTTAGAATACTAAATAGACCTCTAAAAATAATTTTTTTAATATTTCATGACATAAAGAAATGTTCATGATGGGAAGAAAACAGCATTTAATACAAAGTGCTCAGTACAATCACATTTTTAAAAAATATGCATCTATGCATATCTTTGAACAAAAAGATGTAGTAACTGTAATTTTTATTTTCTTCCTCATTCATATCTGAATTTTCTGAATTCTTTATTACATACTCATTGCTTATATAATTATTAGACTTTTTTAATTTTCATGAACAGATAACTTGGTAGCAGTGCCAGAGTTAAGGTACATGAGAACCCACTTTGGAGTTTTTATGGGTTTGAATTATTTTCTGCACCAAAATGTAAAAGGATCAGAAAATAGCAGGTCCCCATACAAAACAGACTAACTGCCTTTGTGGAGATCCCCAAATCCTGAAGGGAATAAGGAAAAAACAAGGTCTGCTCAGGTTTTCATTTTGCTGCCTGGACCCATTCACTGAAGATACGAAGAGTGACTACTTACATGTCCTAATGGGATGTTAATTTATGTGATAGATCTAGTATTATTCTTTTCTTTATCTTTTAAAAAATCCTTTAAATTCTACCTATACCCTCTTCTCCTAATTGAAAAGCGTACTTGATGGCTGCTTAGGAATGGCAACATTGTTCCCTGAGGTTCCCTTTTTCCTCTCCCACATCCTTTCTTTTTTTGGGTAAGGGGGGGTTCCCTTTTCTTTGCCTATGCCTTGAGCGTCCTGGTGTCTGATTGGGGTGCCTCAGCCACAGCAGAGATGTGAGGGCTATAGGGCTGGAGATGGCTGGTTTGGCCCCAAAAGGACTGGGGTCATCATTGCAGTATTTGGTCTATGCTTAGAGCTGATTTTTCGCCACCATTATCCCCGCTCCACCTCTGGGGTTATGGGATTGGGTATGTTTTTTGATAAACATGTCAGTGCTAACCATTTTACCAGGTGTAGTCAGGGACTAGAGATAGAAACAGAGCTAGTGCTTAAATGTGAATTTCCACCCTTCTCCAGTGAGCACTTCCCCCCACCCTTGGGGTTGGAACCTTTGACAGTATTGGGAGCCCAAGCCACACATGGGTATTAACTTAATGCCTTTAGGCATTGTTTAGATAGCTCACTACTCCAGCTATCCAAGACTATAGCTTCCTTAATCTTTCTGAAAGCTGTTCTCAGTTTGGCCACCAAAGGAATTCAAGATTCATATATTGTAAAGCAAGATACAAAAGGACGTGCATTTTAGAAAATTGGGAAGCTCTGAGGAATCACTGGGGCTGCCATTTTCAGAGCATTTCCTGGGTATAGATATGCGGCGTCGCACTTTAGTTATCTTACCTGATACATGAACCATAGGAAGTAGATACTACATGCCATTCTCCAGATGAGGAATAAAGGAGGCTTAGAGAAATTATTAGCCCAAAGTTTCCAAGCTGGTAACTGCTGCTGGATCTGCGTTTTGAACCCATGCCTATTCTTCCTGGCACGCCAAGCTGGCTCACGGAGCATTAGGCTAAGCAGGGAAACCTGTAGTTAGAGCTACACTTGTGCTATTACTACCAGTCTCGCCCGGGAAATGAGTTTCCATCAGGTTTGCTTCTGATATAGGGCTTCTCAAACTTCAGCATGCAGCAGATTGGCCTGGAGAGCTTGTAGGTGGGCGAGACCATGTGCTGTCATGTGGTGCTGAGGCTGCACGTCCGAGGCCTCCACCTGGAGTAACGCTGCCCTCGGTATGGAGGCAGGCAAAGGCTCTTGGATGCAGAATTTGGATTTAAGTTCTGATCCTACCAGTTGGAGGGTGGCTTGGGCAACCTACTTACCCTCTGTGGACTTGCTTACTCATCCTGAAAATAAGGATTTAAGTAGCAGCTACTTTTTAGAGTTGTGAGGATTAGATGAGATAAGCCATGTGAAGTACTTAAAATTGATAGTTCTTAATCAGGATTTGCTTTTATTAGTAACACATGGAGCCACAGTGTCCTGGGATGGAGGAAAGTGCTCTGGCCTAAAGTCTGACTCTAAAGTCAAAAGGTTTGAGATCCTAACTAGGCCACTTCTGTAAGCCCTGAGTCTCCCTGGGGGAGGGGAGGTAGGTCTGCAGAGCCCTCATATGCCTCTGGACAGAAAGGCTGATGGCTACCTGGATAGCTTCTTGCTGTGAGGACAGTAAGTTGCTTGGTTCTCAAGGCTTACCCTAGAAGGCCTCTAGGGCCTCCTGACAGGTTTCCTGAGGATATACATGCCTGACATCCAGGACCCACATCAGACAGCTTAGACAGCACACAGCTATCATATGTTAGTTGGCCTGCTGGAGTCCTAACATTTCTCCCTTGGGCCTTGAGTCACCCTTATTGCCACTGTGCCTGCTATAGTTTAAGGTCCTCGGGCCCTGCTTCCTTTTTCATTGCAGCTTTTTATTTAATTTCTACCTAGGAAGGCTTCATGATCTCACATCATTTGGGAAGGAAGACAGAAGCGCTAGCGCCTATCCCCAGGGCTCTCTCTGCAGTGGCCTCAGCTGCTTTGCCCAGTTCATTCCTGCAGCACGTTGGGCTCTGATGCAGTCAGACATGTATACAGTGCAGTTATTCCCCTCAGAGCCCAGCTGTAGCACCCTGTTTCGTGACAGGAGCATAGTAATTTAGAGCCTTCCTGCACCAAGTGCGGTTCTCGGATCAGCATCGCCAGGCCCCACCCCTGGCTGTTTGAAGATGTAGGTTTTATTATGATTCAGATATGGTGAGGCCAAGAGATCAGGAGATAATTGCCATTGAAAAGACACTTTGTTATTCACAGTTCCCAAGAGACTTGGCATCCCAAGTCACGCAGGGCCACACAGGGAAGCACCTGGGTCAGTCAGAAGGCAGAGGGAGTGGGGAAAACATGGGCAAGGGCCTTTATTGTGGTTTCCATGGAAAGGAATGGGTGAGGCAGAGTAAGCAGGCTTAGGATTGGCTAGATTGAATAATTGAAGCAGGCTCTGGGATGCAGGGGCTGTCTCCACTTGTCTGGTACCTGACCCTGGGGTGATTGGGGCAGGGGAATAGTGGCCTGGTGGGTAGGAGCTGGATTAAAGAGTTGGCTGTGAGGGGAGGGGTGGGGAGCTTTGGATTTGTCGGTTTGTATATGAAAAGTACACTTGCAGGTGAGTCCTTTCCTATCTGTAGAAATTGGCCAGCTCAGGGTCAGCAAGGCCCTAAGATGTCAGAGCATCAGAAATACAGAAAAATTAAAAGGCATGACTAATACACTGACCTACAGCATCAGAATCTGCATTTTAACAAGACCCCCAGGTCATCACTGTGCACACTAAAGCTTGAGAAGCAGTGCCATAGGGCACTCTTCTCCAACGTTTTGAACCAGGTTCCCTAAAAGCAACAGATGTGTGAAGCCATCTGTGTACAAGTAGGAATGGTGGCTTCGGGTTTGTGAGCCAAAATAAGGCTGAAGTCTTAAATGGACAGCTACGAGAAGAATGTCCAAGAACATTAGCAATGCTTCCATTTCCTGGGCATATGCTTAATAATATTCTTTCGAGTGTTAATAACGGTTGCTGTAGCAGCCACAGATACCGTACAAACAGATGTGGTATTACCTTCCATAACAGAACTTATTTAAGAGGGAACTTACTACCTGATCAGTGGATGCAGATAAAAGCCAGTGTTTTTATCCCATTTTTACAATGGGAAAATTGATCATTAGATTTTCCAATGAAAGCCTGGCTTCCCACATCCCCAAATGAGTAGTGCTCCAATTTCTTTTCATGGGGCATTAATCTCTTTGGAGTGACCAGTTATCTCTTCAGGTGACTGGTACAACTGACATTTGTCATCCCACACAGAAACATTTCTGGAAGGAGCCCTGATGGGCCCACTTCACCTGGAGAAGTGCAGTATATCGGGAAAGAATAGAGCCAAGGGTGGGTGCCACTTAGAGTCGCAGTACTTGGTCATAAAAAGACCTTTGAGATCATCCAGTCAAATCCTTCATTTTAAAGACAAGGACAGAGAATGGACTTGAGGACACGGGGAGGGGGAAGGGTAAGCTGGGACGAAGTGAGAGAGTGCCATGGACGTATATACACTACCCAATGTAAAATAGGTAGCTAGTGGGAAGCAGTTGCATAGCACAGGGAGATCAGCTTGGTGCTTTGTGACCACCTAGAGGGGTGGCATAGGGAGGGTGGGAGGGAGGGAGACGAAAGGGAGAGGGGATATGGGGATATATGTATATGTACAGCTGATTCACTTTGTTATATAGCAGCAACTAACACACCACTGTAAGGCAATTATACTCCAATAAAGATGTTAAAAAAATAAAAATAAAAGACAAGGACACTGAGGCTGAGACGGTAGTAAAATTGGAGTAAGCTCCAATAAAGATGTTAAAAAAAATAAAAATAAAAGACAAGGACACTGAGGCTGAGACGGTAGTAAAATTGGAGTAAGCTCCAATAAAGATGTTAAAAAAAATAAAAATAAAAGACAAGGACACTGAGGCTGAGACGGTAGTAAACTGTGTGTGAGGCCCTGTGACTTCTCGATGCAGGGACAGGGCGGGACCCAGGCTCCAGGGTCCAGGCCAGTCTCCTCTGTATTCTCCAGGACACGCCGGGAGTTTCTGCTCCTCCCTGCACCGCTGCTGCAGAACACCTCCTGGCTCCTAGATCGGAGCCCACACACTTCACGCTCATCTTGGCGGTGCTGACAGTGCAGCCACATATCTTATTTCTTTGCTTTATTTATTTAGACCCAGCCTTGTTGTAGAAGGACTTAGCGCTGCTTGTAAAGTTGCAAACAACAGAGCAAGGTAAAACAAATATAAAACAAGTGAGAAAGATGAGGCAAAAGAATAAGTAGGTCTGTTGAGCATCTAGCCGTTCAATGGGCATGATTGGCACTGAGTCCTGTGCCCATGGCTCCCCTACCCGGCGCCTTGGCGGGGTTTTCTCCCTGGCTGGCTTTAGAGCTTCTCCCCTCCTTTGTGATCAAGATGCCCTTGAAGGTCACTTTGAGTGACTGGGGAGTTGTCTGCGGTGGGTCATGTTTGCAGGATGTGACACAGAGGTGCTGGTGGCAGTGACAGGGTGGCTGTCGGGTTGCCATTGCGCTCTTAAGAGCAGGCAAGGGAGGAGAGCTAGTTGGTGCATGAAACCTTCAAAGCCTTAGTGCTGTCCAGAATCAGTGGCCTTCTGGGTCCCTTTGTTACATATGCCCCTGAAGGCTGAGAGATGGATGCTGCGTGTAGCTGACATTCAGAGCCGTTGCCCTGGCTTTTCCCCTCTCCCCGCTCGTTCTTTGTCCCTTTTGTACCATTTTGACCTCTGCTCGGTCTCCAATCTGTTGGTTCTGTGAGGCCAACTCCCTCACTGGTCTGACTTCTTCATTCAAGGCACCCAGGCATCCTCACCGCTCTCAGGACCTCTGGTTTCTCCCAAAGACAGCGCTTGGTCTGAGCATCCCCTGGGTCAGGTGCTCTGACTCCCTGGGCCTCGTCCCAACCCACCCCTGGTTTGTGTGGCCTCTGCAGTCCTTCCAAGATTCTCCTGCTGCAAAATGAATCACAGCTAACCCCACAGGGAATCCCAGTACTCACAATTCCTCTCACCCCTAGGAATGCTTGAAAATGTGCATTTTGAGGCTGTCATATCATCAGTTGGATCAGAGGCGTTAAACGCTCTGCAGTGCATGGGATGGTTCCACCCAGGGAAGAATTATCCCACCAAAAATGCCAGGTGTGGGACTTCCCCGGTGGCGCAGTGGTTAAGAATCCACCTGCCAAAGCAGGGGACACAGGTTCAAGCCCTGGTCCGGGAAGATCCCACATGCCGCGGAGCAACTAAGCCAGTGTGCCACAACTACTGAGCCTGCGCTCTAGAGCCCACAAGCCACAACTACTGAGCCCTCGTGCCACAGCTAATGAAGTCGACTCGCCTAGAGCCTGTGCTCTGCAGCAAGAGAAGCCACCGCAATGAGAAGCCCGTGCACCGCAACGAAGAGTAGCCCCCGCTTACTGCAACTAGAGAAAGCCCATGCGCAGGAGCAGAGACCCAACACAGCCAAAAATTTTAAAAATAAATAAGTAAATTAATTTAATAAAAAAAGCCAGGTGCATCCCTGCTGATAAACACTGATAAGAACCCAGAGAAGCCTAAATATTTGCAATTGTACAGTAGCATCAGAGCAGCCACACTGCAGATTTCTTGGTTTGTGCCCAAGAGTTTAGTGGGAGGAAATCACTAAATTATTTTTATCTACACAGTGCGGTTAGAAAGCATTACATTCTGAAAGGTCAGGCTATGCTGGGAATTGTTTATTTCTTTAGGCCGAAGGCCCACGGTTGGCTCAAGCTGTGTCCCTGCTCAGGTCATGTGCTGGCCTGCATCTGGGACCTGCTAACTTCTTGGCTTAGATGGGCACCCAGAGCCAGCGCGAGCTCTGTGAGCTGCCAGTGCAGCCTGTCACGTGGGTGCAGTCAGAGCACCCCAAGCCCCCAAGGGGAGGCCAGTGGCTGGCCCAGCATCAGGGAGTGGGACCTAGCTGCATTGGGAAAATCTCTCCAGAGATTTTATTCTATAACAGGCAAAGGAGTCGAGCGCTCAGAATTAAATAGTCTATTGCCTCTCATAAAAACCCACTATCATTCCCTTAGGCTTCAAAAATGATTTTGGAGCCCACTGGCTAAAACAAGTAATTAAGGTTAGCTAGCCCTCAGCCCTCTGGAAACTGCTGGCCTGCTGACCCCTGCGTTTTCTTGTGCTTTCCTGTGAGTTGGCTAATTATTTCCTGATTTATCCATTCACTGTCTAACACGCTTTGAGTGCCTGCTGTGCGCCAGCACTAAGGCAAGGCCCCTGACTTCGGCTCTTGCTGGCGCAGAGGAAGAGAGAGGCGGGGTCCATCGGTGGCTCCAGAGCCATGTGCTCGGTGTGTGCAGTGTGCCTGGGAGCACTGAGAAGGGACTCCTGCAGAGGTGCAGGGTGACAGGCTGCTCCTTGGTGTCCCAAATGTGGTCATGTTTGAACTGGGTCTTGAAAAATAACAAAGAGTTAGCCAAGGTGAAGAACAAAAGGGCGGACAAGCATTCCAGGGAGAGAAGGCTGCGCACCAGCTCCCAGAGGCAGAAAACAAAGGCTCTCAGTCGTCCAGGGTGGGGGGATGGGGAGGGGATCGGATGAGCGGAGGGCCTGGGGCCCTGGAGGCCAGCAGAGCTGTGGTAGATTCTCCCGCAGCTCAGAGGCACGAGAGGCCATTAGACATCCCTCAGTGCCACGTGTCAATCCAAATAAAAGCAGAAGAGCCAGAAAGCTGGTTCGTATATTCCAACATCCATCCAGCTTTCCTCCCAGAAAATACTCTTGATAAAATGAGGTGAGGGCTTCCCTGGTGGCTTAGTGGTTAAGAATCCGCCTGCCAATGCAGGGGACACGGGTTTGAGCCCTGGTCGGGGAAGATCCCACGTGCCACGGAGCAACTAAGCCCCTGTGCCACAGCTACTGAGCCTGCACTCTAGAGCCCGCGAGCCACAACTACTGAAGCCCACGCGCCTAGAGCCCGTGCTCTACGACAAGAGAAGCCACTGCAACGAGAAGCCCGCGCAGCACAACAAAGAGTAGCCCCTGCTCGCCATAACTAGAGAAAGCCCGTGCACAGCAATGAAGACCCAATGCAGCCAAAAATAAAAACTAATTAATTTTAAAAAATAATAATAAGGTGAAGTGCCAAAAAGATGTGTGTTCAATAGCATGACATAAAGTAAGCAGAGTAAAAGTAGTTTAAAAAAAAAAAAGAAAAGGAAAAAGGAAAAAAAGGGGGGTGGGGGAAGAAGAAAGAAAAGAAAGGAAAAGAAAAGAATCCCTGCAAAACTGAGTGATGGCCAACTCTGGGTAGCAGCGCATGCTTGGGTCTGGCTTCATTAATTTAAGTTTTAGCCTCTCTGGTCTTTGATTTCCTCATCTGAACGTGAGGATGATAATACCAATCTCATCACGTTTTGGTGAGGATTAAACAAGGTAATCCCAGTGGTTTTTATACCAGTTTATCTATTGCCTTTTAAGGTACTATCTTAATCCGGGGCAAGCAATGGATTTTGATTTTTGAGGGTCAGTTGCCATCAGTGGAGTAACGAACAATCGCGGCTTACAGTTAATGAAATCGATTCTAGAAGTAACAGAATTCCTGCTCATTTATCCATTCACTGGACAAATACCCATCACACGCTTTTTATGGGCAGGCACTGTGTGGGGCTAAGGGCTAGAGTAGTGAACAAGACAGACCTGGTGTTCCCTTTCAGGAAGCTCATAACCTGGCAGAGAGGACCAGGTGTTAAGGGATCCTGTGCTGAAATCTACCTGTGTTAGCCTCCCCGAGAGGCATGTTTGTTGGGACTGACCTGGTTTGACCACGCACAACTCTTGGCTCTTTTTGGTAGAAAACAGTCGCCCCTGTAGAAGGTTGAGGTGGTGAGACTTAGCTTCTACCCCACAGCCTAGCCACCAGGCAGTAACGAATGAGAGTGTTAGACTGAAGTCTGCCGCAGGTACAGGCATTTATCGCACAAATGTTTTTCAGGTAGGGAGAAAACAGTTCACTCAACCTATTTGGTGAACTTGATGAAATCCCAGCCCTCTCTCCATCGAGTTGTTCCAACCATACCTTATAGAAAAGGGAGCTGCAGCAATATTCCAGAGACAGGACTGTTTCCCTGAGTCAGCACCATGCTGTCATCAACCCTCCTAATGTGACAGCTGCGCACACAGGGCAGCCTCGAGTGCCCTGTTTATACAAGGGTAGGGAGGTCGCTAAAGATTTTTTGCCAGGCTACACGCACTGAACACCTTTAATTTTACCAGTAAGAACCCATTTCTAGCACTCGTTTTACTAAGTCACAAGTTGCACCAACAAAAGCCCGTTTTTTATGTTCAGAACGTTTATTCAAATAGCCAAAGGACTTAAAGTAGCCAGTGTTGGAGTGTGACCTTCTCGGGTTAATAGCAGCTGCCGAATCCAGGCTTTGTATTCCTCATAGCATGTGAGCTGATCACCCCTAGAGGTACAGCCTAGACCAACTGGTTCATACACAATAAAACACCAGCTACATTCAAGTACTCTTATTTTCTCTTGTATTTATTTATTTACACACTCAAGTGCTTTAAGGTAAATTAGACGTGTAACCATGTTCCATTTCTCTCTCCTATTCAAAAGGTATGATGGGGGGCGCAGTGGGGGAGAGGGCCGGATTATATCTAAAGTGACCATAAGTCCTGGTTTGCCTGGGAGAGTCACAATTTGTACCTGATGCTCTGGGGCCCATGCTTAAATGCACCGCTTTTTACTTTCAAAAGTGCCCAGTTAGGATAATAGCTATATCGTTACTCTGCTTATAGAGAGAATGCAATGGCAACAAACATGGAGAACAAACTCAGGAGAACTGGGTTTGAAGCCTGTCTCTAATAGGGTGGCCTTGGGCAAACTGCCTCCCCTTGATAAATCTTATTTTCCTCATTTGTCAACTGACAATAACACACTTGCTTGCCCTCCTTCCTAGTCATTTTGGGGGGCAATATCCCTTGGATGTGAATACACTATGAAGGTGAATGTTATCCCTTGGATGTGAATACACTTTGTAGAGAGAACACAAGTTAGGGATTGTTCCTGTTAAATCCAGCGTCGGTTTATGCCTTGAATTGACTCTGGCTTGGAAGAAAACTAGCTTCAGAATCCAGAGGGCGTCAGCTCTTTCCTTGTCTTCCTGGAGAATGGAGATACCAGTAGCCTGCTTCTGCCAGAGAGGTAACTAGCAGAGCCATCTGCTTGGGGATTTACATTTCCCCTGAATTCCATCAGGGAAGAGAACATGACCCTTAAAAGTAAAACCACAAGCCTTCCCTTTGCCTTCATATGCATTAATGTGAAAGATTTCCAATAAAGACTCAACTTACCCCTCTATATATGAGTAGAACTCTTTCAGAAGTTTGAGGAGACGTCATAACTAGTGAGAGGCGAGTGTGAAAGCTCAGCTTGTGTGTGCTGCCCTGTGGATGGATGCATGGATGTAGCCAGTGTTCCCATGGGAACAGTCACGAGGTGAGAATGGGGTGGGGTGCCCCAAACAGAAGTACTGTTTTGCATAATAATGTAGAATTTTACTTCTTCAAAGTGAAATTGCTTTTTTTTCTTATTATAAAACTAATGCATTGTAAAAACTGCCAACATTTCAGGAAATAAAAAAAAGTATTTCCGTGTAAAACTTTCCAGTCTTTTTTCTATGTGTATGTGTTTGTCTGTGTGTCGTACATGTGTATCTGTATGCATATATTTTATATTTTAAAAAATAAAAGTGGAATCCTATTATAGACATTGCCTTGAAATCCACTTTTTTTTTCCGTCTACAATTATTGTGGACACATTTCAGTAAATATAGATCTACATCATCATTTTTATAGCTTCCCAGCATTCCAGTAGTTTATTTAACCAGTGCCTGATTGCTTGTTATCTGAGTTTCTTTAAGGGCACAGTATCTACCCCCTTTGCTGTAATTTTTAAAAATCAATATATCTACCCCCTACACACACACACACACACACACACACACACACACATACCCCACTTCAAAATTCCACCAGGAGACGTTTCATATACATATTAGTTTGCATTTAGGTGAGAAGACTCCTTAGAGCTGAAGTATACTCTAGGAGGAGCTGTAAATTACAGGGCAAAGGGCAGCTCAGAGTCCAAATGGAAATACTGCATTGTTACAAACTGCCTGAAGTAGGGTCAGTTACTTTAGGGAATACTTCCTGATACACTGGAACCCAGAGCTGGTCATTCACGAAGCTACATTGCTGCCAGGAGCCTCTGTCATTCAATAGCCCTTCCAGCCTGAGGCTCAGTCATCAGAATACTCCTTTCAAAGGAGAAACACTCACGTTCACACACGGCGTTTACACATGGCGCATCCAGTAACACCTCAGTGTCAGGAACTCCGCCACTGAGCAGAGCTCTTGGGAGCCCCGCCAGGAGCTCTGAGCACATAAGAACACCCAGCCCCGCGAGGCATCCATGGGGCTCCCCGCAGCCTTTCATGGAGCAATATTTTACACTTAGTTTAGATGTAATACTGGGAAGCTGGACGGTCTGATTTCCAGGTTTGGCAAATTAGAGCTCTGCGGACTAGGACTGTGGAGGCAGGCCCTGACAAAATAAAAGTGGCGCCAGATGCAGAGGAAAAAGTAAAAGGCCGAAAGTGGGAACGCTGAAGCCCTTTTTGTGCAGGGACAAAAGCCCCGTGTACTGTCTCAGTGTTTGTACGCCACAGGTGCCGCTCGTGATGGTGGGGCCATCTCTTCAGAGATCCCTGACCAACATTTTAAACCGTGGAATAAACAAGAAGAGAAAACGTTCGGGTGGTTTTCACTTAGTAAAGATAAATCTTACCTTTTGGAATTTTTGTCCCATACATATGTGCATACTAGGTTGCTACCGTGTAAAATTCATTTCTTAAGATGGATCAGGGTCAAAAAGTTTGAAAGCTACGGTAGACCCTGATATCACCATTTTGCAGCAAAGTATAGAAACCAATGCCCCTAACAGTGACCTTGAGTTATCAAAAAAAAAAAAAAAAAAAAGATGAAATAATGTTCAAAGGATACCATTTAAGAGGACAAAGTACAAGAGAATGAAGATCTTTGGAAAGATTCCTGTTACAAAGTGGCTACAATTTTTTTGAAGATTTAGTATTTTTAATCTTAAGTGGAAAGCCTTTCTACCTTCTCCCTAACTTGAACCACAGTACAACTTTTAAAAATACCAACTTTGACTGCGGGGGAAAAAAAGGAACCTGAAAAAATAATAATAAGACAAAACATTGTACTTTAAAAAAATCAATTAATGAAAACAAAATGAATTAAAATACCAAATATTATACATACTTAACAAAAAGATATTCACCTTCCAGGTGTACCTAATAAGGTATACATCTCTCTTGATGGTTCACATTAAGTGGAACTTCATTCATTCAAAACCTATATTTAAAACATATAGCAAGCCTTCCATGCTCTGGCTAGGCATTGGATTACAAAGATAAGTGAGACTCACAATGGGCCCTCAAGGAAACGTGAGGTCCACTGGTTCAGACTGTAGTCAACCCACATTTACTAACCTTCAATATAAACTCATTTTTCTAATTGTGGTGCAGTACCAGCTAAGGCTGGTTGAAACTGGCTCTCTCCTGAAGAATCTAGGGTCTGTGGCCCCATATGTGCAAAACTGTCCCCATGGCTTTGGTCATGAGTCCACATTACAAAGGATTAGTCCAAAAGCCAATTCCAGGTACGATCAGGCAGCCTGGTCCAGTCCCTATGAACCCAGGTAACAGGGCAAGAGTGAAGGGTGTCCAGCTGAGCCACAGGTCCTGACCTGGAAGTCTGCAAGGCAACATAAGGGGTAAAGTCGGGTCTGGAGCCAATGGCAGCCACAGCTATTGCCATGCTTACCTTGCTTCTCTGTCTCCTGACAGCTCAGGCCTCCGTCCTTTTTTTGACCAGCTCTCCACATATCCAGGCCATGTTTTTAAGACCATACTGGGTCCTGCCCAGGTTCCTTCTCTGTATATGTACTCTGATGCAGTGCCGTTCCCTGGAGGGGCATCTAAATGCCCAGAGCGTGGGCAGGGGACCCCAGCTTTGTCTCCATCACTCTGTCATCCTCCGGGCTGGATGTGCTGTACTCACCAGCCTTCCCCAAATCACCATATCCATGAGCAGAGTGCTGTTTGTCTGGCCTATGATAGAACTACCTTTGTTAAGCACACCGGTACCAGCTACAACAACAAATTAATGCTAATATTTCGTATTCCTCTATTAGCCCACTATCACTAATTTTACTGATTTGGAGGCCATGCCTCTCAGATTTTCAGGAGTTCTGATTTTAAATAGCCTATCCTGTCTTCCCTAAATATGTCAGTGCTTGTCAAACCATTTGTCCTACTTTAAAAAGAAAAAGATCTCTGTGCTCAGAGGAGTCACAAGGTACATGGAAGTATTCTCCTCGCTTTGTGTCTTGTAAGCAAGCGAGTTTTCCTGCTGAGACTGTTCTGATTTACCCAGGCCCCATATTCTTTTCAGGCAGCATGGATGCAAATGTCCTGTGATTACCAAAACAACTTCAAATAAACCGGTGGGAGGTGCCACCTGTGCACTGCATCTAATCGCAGAGCTTCTCCCGCCAACAGAGGCACATGGATTTGATGAGTCTTCATGACCTAGGCTGCTTTAGTGACATTCAACATGAAGTCCACCTTGGCATCCAGCTTCCCTGGCCTTTGGTCCTATGTTTCGTTGTGCTGTGTTTTCAGGGAGAAAGAAGGGGGAGAGGTAGGTTCATAAAGTGGCAGCAAAACATTCTAGAACTTTCTGATCAACACCTCCTGACGTCTCCCGTCCTGCAGTCCACATTTGGCATCTCTGGTCATGGCCCTGAGTGCTTGGGTTCCTGACAAACGTCCCCATGCACTCCTACAAACCCTGCAGCAAACTCGCTACCATATCTCCTCAGAGGAAATGCCCCAGACCTACAATGAGCCCGCTCATGGGTGTCATAGAATACTAATGTCACCCTCTATCACGCTGGGAGTGTGCCCACTTGGCACAGGCAAGGAACATAACAGTGACAGCCTTCATTTGGTCCATTATTTTCATCAGCCTCTGTAACAAAAGAACCCAGCAAAAGCATAACTTTGAAACACGTTGGAGAAACGATGTAGCCAGATAACTTCCACATGCGAGACAGCACACCTTGGAGATGCAGGCTATGTAATATACAGCTTGGCAGGCCTGCTGGGGCATCCGCTCTGGTGGCTGCTTAGACTGGGATTAGGTGAGGAGCCAGGGATTAGCACGTGGGTGAACTAATCAAATCAAAGGAAGACAGAGTGCAAACTGGGTGGAGGTGTTTGCTTTGCATTGAAATAATAGCTCGGAAGTGCAGAAGGCCGGAGCTCTCCCCACAGTGTGGAGAGGAAACCTCCTTGTTTAGGGAGTTGTAATCTGTGAACTGAAAAACCATGAAGACGGAGTTTTGAGAAAGTCAAGGGAGGTGATGTGCTTTTATACTAAAACAACTTTACTGGCCTTTTCAGCTCTATCATTATGTGTTCTGGAAACATGATAAAGGCAAGCAGGGGGGACTGGGTCAGGAGTTAGGAGACCTGACGCTGTTGATGATTTGCAGTGTGGCCTTGGATGTGATTTGTAGCCTCTCCAAAATCTCAGTTTACTTGTCTGTGAAAATGGGAATAATAAAGCCCACTGCTTTTAAAATGCTTTGCAGACAATAAAGCACCACACCAGCACAGTCACCGTTCGTGGGGCTGAGACCAAGGCTTCTCTGAGCCTCCGTTTTCCTCCTTTGTTAAATAGGGATAATCATAGCTGCCCTTTCTCATCTCCTAGGATGTTTCTGAGAATCAAATAATATAATACGCAGGGAGGAGACATGTAAGCCATGGAGTTCTAAGTGAGAGGCCTGTCTTACAAAATACTGGGGTCGCTTTAAGAAGTCAGTTGTTGGGGCTTCCCTGGTGGCGCAGTGGTTAGGAGTCCGCCTGCCGATGCAGGGGACACGGGTTCGTGCCCTGGTCTGGGAAGATCCCACATGCCGCGGCGGCTGGGCCTGTGAGCCATGGCCGCTGAGCCTGCGCGTCCGGAGCCTGTGCTCCGCAACAGGAGAGGCCACAACAGTGAGAGGCCCGCGTACCGCAAAAAAAAAAAAAAAAAAAAAAAGAAGTCAGTTGTCAATCCAGGGGCGGGGGCTGGTGTGAGCCTTACTTTGTCCCACCCGACCATTCCCTCCTTCTTCTCTCCCCCTCCCCCAACATCTTTCTCCCCTTCGCCTTCCTTTGTCTGGGAGGCTGCAAGCTGCCTGTGCTCTTCTCTCTTGATCCGTCAGGCAACTGCTGGCTTTCACTCCAGGGCGGCTCCGTTTCAGATCCCAGTGAAACCATGTCTGCATACAGTTTGTAAGAAAATGTAGGTTCCTTCGGGAGGAAAGGGGCAGCTGCTGTGTGGGTTCATATCCACCACATTGCACTGGTGACCCCCGGAACCAGAGGAACGACATTTACTCTCCAGAATAAACATGAACCTGGCCTGTGGTTACAATGGTTTTTATAAACAACCTGTTTCTACCTACTCATTACTTTCCCCTAAACCTCTGGAGTGGGGAAGGGGCAGCATTTTATTCAAATCAGAGATAGATGATAGATAGATAGATAGATAGGAAGAAGGGGGTGGGGCAGAGGTTAGATTTGAATCCATTCAGCAATTAAAAATTTCTCACTCTTACATTCGCAGCCCAATTCTCTTGGAATTCACTTTTCTCAAATGCTCAGATAATTCTAAAATTTCATCTGGTCAATTGTCTTGGTCCAAAAATGAGATAGTGCTTAATGCATTCTGGGAAAGAAATGAAAAACTTTGTTAAATACGTGATTTAAGTGTTCCTTTTTATTTTATTTTGCCAAATGAAAATACTCGATTCACTGTTACCTGTAAGAGAACACAGATTACAGTCTGGATGAGGGAGGAAGGTTGGCCACAGCAGCCCTAACCTCAAAGAGGAAAGGGAAACCTTTCTCAGGACCAGGTCAGAGAAGCCCAGGGACGCTATCCCTCCATTTGTTTCTTATGTGCCTCAATCATTTGCTTCCTGTGTGGCTCAGTGGCCTCGCTGCACGGAGCAGGGAACTTGGAAGTCCCTTTCCGTGTCTCAAAACTGCATTCGGCACGCCCCTTTTTTTCTCCTGTGGGATTTACCAACATTCAAGTTCCAATGCTTCTGCAATCACCCCAGATGTGTACCAAGGCCTCAACATTTGCAAAATCTGAGTCAACCTCTAAGTAAAAGATGCTTCAAGGAAGCACCCAGTTCCGTCTGCTAATAACCGCAGTTCGTCATGTGACACCTGCCCCTCCCCCCCCCCGGTTCTCTCCGAAAACCCCCCACCCCACCAGTAAACTCGGTTGAAGTCTGACCTTTATCTGCCAACATCTACATTTCCTTCAAGGTGGTAATCTGCTTTTGTTATTTAAGTTTGGTTGTCTTCTTAATTGTTACCCAATTGCTCTGGGGCTTGCATAAACAGTTAACAAAAACTACGGCGCACGAGGCGGCCGTTTCGCTTTCTGGGCTTGTTGTTCTTGGCACTGGGTCAGTTCTATGAACTTCTGGTGTCCAACTGGTAGGACCTGAAACTCTGTGTTTAACAAGTGCCTGTAGTCAAAACAGTTGGCGTGTGCAAGCTGGTACTGACTGCAGCTGGTCAGCCGTCGGGTCCTGGACCGTGCAGAACCCCGAACCCCGAATCACGGTGCTCTGTTTTGGGGGACGGGCTTTTGTTGTTGTTTAGTGTGGGAAGGGGGCGGTTGCTTCCTTTTTTTTCTTTTTCTTTTCTGTGATGGCATCCGTGCTAATATGGATCGCTTCAGGTTCCAAAAGTGCAACGTGTTTACAGTCGTCGTAGAATCAGATTAAGTTGGCAGCCCGAGTCTCTCTGTAAGTGGTTTTAGTTTACATTTCTTCTAGCAGGATGTTTTGCATAAATTTTGCTGATCCTGGGTTATTTATAGACTTTTTTGAAAAAACGGGCATGCCTGAGAGTTTTCTAACTGCTGAAAGTGAAATCCGTTTCTGCATTTAGAGAAACGGCCGGGCATGTGCAGCAGAAGGTTATTTTAGCTCTTGAAAATTAATTTCTCCGCGAGGTCATTTGATAACATTCCCGAGCATACTCTCCAGCCGCCGACATCAGATATCCTGATAATTGTCTCAGGACGTGTTTGCTTTTGGTTGGTCACAAACGGAGTAAAATGAAAGTAATGATGCCATTTCCTCTGGGACGCTGTGGGAGAATGGATGCAGTGATTGGGTATTGTTTCAAACGTCCGAAATGGGTTCGTGGTGGTGGTTTTGTCCAACCCTGGGGAGCAGTGCAGCCGGCCCAGAAGCCGGGCGGCGGGACTTGCCTAGAGCCTGGGGGAGGGGCAGAGGAAGGCCGGTCGCTGGAAAGTGAGTGGGTTTTCCAGTTTGTCCTCATGTAAATGACAGTGATACTGAAGGGTTTATAGTACTAAAAGGAAATAATAATATTCAACGGCAAGATAGCATATTGGCTAATACTGGCTAAAATCTGTTTGATTTTTCTGGCTCTGGCGGTAGCATCTTTGGGGATCGCGTGCGTGTTTGCATGAGAACTAAAGCCAGGCACGATCGAAATCACTAAGCCAGCATTAGCACTCTATGAAAGGGCTTCCCATAATATTTACCAGAACAGTTGGCTAAAAATTGGTCTGCTTTGCCCACCGAATGGCTGTGTAATTAAATCGGCCCTTGAGAGCATACCTTGAGCACCTCCCATCTCCGTGTCTGCGCTCCCGGAATTTGCGTGGCTAAGTAGCACGTTCGTCAGCGTGAGGAGTGTGGAATCCCCGTCTAATGGTCCAGGAAGAACGTCGTAGATGAGACACTTCCTTGTGCCTCGGCTTAAATATTTTAAACCAAACAAATCGAAAAGGCCCATCATCTGGGCCTTGTGAAAGGCCTTCTGAGTAGGGAGTGTCCCCTGATCCAGGCATGTGGGTCCCTCCCTGACAGGTCCAAACTTCACCACTACCCACCCCCCCAGCATCACCAACTTACACATGAAATGACAATGGACAGTCGAAATGGAAATTTCCAAGGTAGTAAATGTGACCTAGGCCGAGGCGTGACATAATTCTCACTGCCCAGGGCTGCCATGAGTGGATTTCTTTTTCTCCTCCATGTTTCTCTCATCTGTATAAAGTGAGGTGGTTTATTTTGTATTTTGTGTCGTTTTTTGGTCTCCTCTGACCTTGCAGAGAATAACGATGAGGCTTGTTTTCGGTCTTCCACAGTTTAGAGCGTGCTCTGTGCTTTCTCACGGTAGCCCCGCTGAGCTGGTGGGGACAGGTCGAGCCCTTTGGTCCCTGTATAAAGAAGGGATGGGGGCTCAGCCTGCACGGTGGAGCTGGGGAGCCACGCTCCAGCTCGCACATTATCCATCAGACCTTCGCCTTCTCGGTGCCCCATCCAAGCTGGATGCACCAGCTGCAACGCAGAGGTTAAGCAACTCTTTGTTCTGATTTGATTCCAATCTGCCCCTATGGATGGGGCCCCTGTTGCACTCCCCTTTTCCTCCTCCTGTCTGTCAGGCTGGGTTGGGATTGGAGACTCACCTTTTGAAGGCCTCAGGTTGGAGGTGTGTGTCGGATTGTGTGCCTCTCGGCCAGCAGTGACTACGGGTGCCCCCATCCCACTGTATAGATAACCTCATGGCCAGAGTGAATGAAGAGCCATGAAGGGAACCCACAGGCCTTTGTGTTGGAGAGGGATGGCAGTGAATACTGAAAAGTTTCCCAGTCATCCTCGCCCTTGGGCTTTTGCATTTGAATTGGTCAAACCCTCTCAATCCTGCCATCCTTGGGAAAGGGAAGTTGCTTTGCAGGAGTTCAGCTGCTCTGAGCTGGAAGACCTGCCTTCGGACAGCCTGAGTGCATCTGTAGGTTTTTCCTTGGCTGAACAGGCAGGTTTCTGCTAGTGGAAGTGGTATCTTGGAGAGATTTATAACAGTAATAATCGTAATACTTTTCTTTTATGTTTGCATAGCCTGACTCAACTTTTAAACCTCTTTTACATGCCTGATCTCATTGACTCCTTCCTATAGCCTTGGAAGGGTGGTATTATTAACCTCAGAGCATGGAGATTCTGGAAGGAGGGTGTGGGGCCTCAGACACCAGCCCTTGGGCACCGGTTCTTTTTGTATCGATTTCAGCTGCCTAATGTCTATACTTGGTTGCCAGTAAGGAGGGTAGTTTGGGAGTTGGAAAACCAGTTTTCTTCTATTATTGTATTTCTTGTCAGTTATAAAGGCACATTTGATTGCCTACCGTGTGCAAGGCACTGCTAAGAGCTTTACTTTTAGTCCTTCAACCACTGGTAGCAGGAGGGCTGTTGTTAGCCTCATTTGTTAGTCATCCATGGGATCCGTACCAGTGAAGATGAAGTGTGGGCCAAGTGACATACCTGCCCTGAATGGCAGGTGGCTCGGAGTCACACCTCTGGAGTACTGTTCACAGGTCGCTGTCACCCTGGGGGATAGATTGAGTTGTCCGCTTGGCCCTGTCCCCTTCCACATTATAAAGGAGGATTTGGAAGAAGAATAGCATTAGTGGCAGGATTATCCAATTTTTCAAGCAGTAGATTTAGGAGGGAGAAGAGTTATATTAATGAGTCAGAGTCCTGAAAGATCTCCCCAGGCCAGAGCAGTGGACTGACTCCGACAAGATGACATTTGTAAAGGACACCTGTGGATAAGCAGCTTGGCAGTAAAGCATGTGAAGTAAGACTCAGGGGTGATGCAGCCCTCAGAAATAAGAAATCTAGGGCTTCCCTGGTGGCGCAGTGGTTAAGAATCCGCCTGCTAATGCAGGGGACACGGGTTCGATCCGTGATCTGGGAAGATCCCACGTGCCGTGGAGCAACTAAGCCCATGCGCCACAACTACTGAGCCCGCATGCTAGAGCCTGCGAGTCACAAGTACTGAGCCCACACGCCTAGAGCCTGTGCTCTGCAACAAGAGAAGCCACCGCAATGAGAAACCCGCGCACCGCAACAAAGAGTAGCCCCCCGCTCGCTGCGACTAGAGAAAGCCCACATGCAGCAACGAAGACCCAACGCAGCCCAAAATAAAATAAAATAAATAAATAATTTAAAAAGAAAAAAAGAAATAAGAAATCTAGCTTGGATGTCTAGTGGCCTTAACAGGAGAATGATACCCAGAACAGACAGCTGGGAGCTGCCCAGACTTCACCTGTGATGTTCTCCCTTCTGAGTGGCACAGTTTAGAAAGCACAGTCAGAGATCAGAAGAAGAGCGAAAATGACCTTTAGTGAGGAATGATTTTAAAAGATGTCTGGGAGTATTTATCCCAGAGAAAGAGGTTTCGGGGAGCAAACATTTGGCAAGGTGTCCCATGGAAGGGAAACTCGACTGGTTCAAGGTGACCCCCACAGGGCAGAAATGGGATGGACGTGCGGGCATCCCAGAGCAGCTCACGTAGGGGAGATTGTCCAGCGGTGGTGCTTTCTGCCTGCTGTGAACTTGGAGAGCTCGGGGCCTGCAGTGGAGAAGCCAGGCTGGGGAGCCCCTTGGCTACGGCTCTGAAGAGGCTGACAGCCCTGGAAGGGGCCAGCAGCGGGTAGCAGACAGTGATTACCTGTGGCGTTTCTTCCTGCTCTTTGCGAGTCTGTGACTCTGTCCCAACTTCGTGGTCTAAGACCTGAGCCCCTTTGGTGGAAATGATGGCTGTATCAGGAATGAGGGGGCTGGCAGAGGGGAGCTGTGCCTCCGAGTCCCATCTGTAAGTGGCTAGGGCAGCCTTCGTGCGCCCGTGTGTGGGGTGGTGGGAGCAGCTGGCTGTTCAAGACAAATTAACACTTCTTTGTGGACCTGAATCGGCCACGTTTAGGGACTTCCGACTTGGAGTGAGTGCCTATCTGCCCTCTCCTACTGGTCGCCTTAGTTACCTTAACTTAAAGATTATTTCCTTTAAGTGATTCCAAGAAGGCTTTTGAAGGTAAGTCTCAGTTATTCTGAAACTGATTGTTCTGTCTGTGGATTGTCTTGGCCCTCACTTTCTGCAGAGTTTTGGGATTTTTTGTTTTTGAGATGAAACGCATACAACATAAAATCAACCATCTTAAAGTGAACAACTGGGTGACACTGAGTACATTTACAGTGTTGTGCAACCACCACTTCTGTCTAGTTCCAGAAGTTTCATCACTCCAAAATAAAACCTCATACCCGTTAAGCAGTTATTTCCCCCTCTCCCTCCCCTCGGTCCCTGGCAACCACCAGTCTGCTTTCTGTCTCTGTAGATTTACCTATTCTGGACATTTCATAGAAATAGAATTCATATAATATATGACTTTTTGTGCCTGGTTTCTTTCATTTGCATCATGTTTTCTAGATTCATCCATGTTGTAACATGTATCAGTACTTCACTCCTTTTCATGGCTGAATAATTGTCCAGTGTTATGTATATACCGCGATTTGTTTATTTATTCATCCACTGATGGATACTTGGGTCGTTTCTGCCTTTTGGCTATAGCTAATAGTGCTGCTGTGAACATTCACATACAGGGATTTGTTTCATTTCTTCTGGGTGTGTACCCTAGGAGAAGAATTGCAAGATCATATGGTGATTCCACGTTTAATTTTTTGAGGAACCACCATACTGTTTTCCGTAGAGGCTGCACCATTTTACATTCCCACGGAATGTGTCCAAAGGTTCCAGTCTCTCCACATTCTCAGCAACCCTTGTTATTTTCCATTTGGGGGCTTTCTTGGTTGTTGTTTTTTATATACGTAGCCATCCTAGTACGTGTGAAGTGGTATCGTGTGGTTTTGACTTGCATTTCCCTGATGACTAATGATGTTGATCATCATTTCATGTGATTATCTTCTTTGAAAAAATGTCTGTTCAAGTCCTTTGCCTATTTTTTAATTGGGTTGAGCCTGCCTGTTTTTGTGTTTAGCATTAAGGTTCTAAACTTGCGGCTCCTCAGATGCCAGAGCAGTATAAATATTGCATCTTCTTTTCTTTTTTCTTTTCTTTTGGTCACCCCACGCGGCAGGCGGGATCTTAGTTCCGCAACCAGGGATCAAACCCGCCCCCACTGCAGTGGAAGTGCGGAGTCTTAACCACTGGACCTCCAGGGAAGTCCCCATCTTATTTTCTTAAGCCATCTGTTTGCTGAAAACCTAGTCCACCTACTTATTACCAGGCACCTGAGATGAGGAGAGAACAGTGAAAGAGATAAGGGAAGGTACTTCACCAGGACCAGAGGGCTCTGGGAGAGCTGGCCCACGGAAGCTGTTCACATCTCTATCCCCCAGGTCATCCTGGAACTCTCAGCAAACAGATACTAAGAAAGTTGCTCACAGCTGTCTCTGGAAAGACTCAGGCTCCTGGGCCACGGGGCCTGCCCTTTCATCTGTGCTTCCTCTGAGTATTGCAACATTCAGCAGGCCTCCTCTTGACAGTCCCCTGAGCAGGGGAAGTGTGCCCATGAGCCCTTGACCCTCTTGCCTAGAGTCTGGAGGATACAGCGCACAGCCTTACCCTGTCTCCAGCCCTCTCCGTAGGGCTGGGTTGGGTGGGTGGTCGAGTCACACCCCCTCATACCCAGTGGCTCCATTCCAAAGAAATGGAATTGTAGAAACTAGTCCTGCTTCGACAAGCGGCATAGCCCTTTCCCAGCCAGAAACTGATTCTGCTATATTCTGGGAAGAAACTCTCTCTGCCACAGGGGAAAAGGAAGACCAAAGTCAGAGACCCAAAATCATGTTCTCCTTGAATAATTCTCCCATGGGAGACTCCCTGTCTCTGGCTTTGGTTATATGATCAAGCTGCTGGAGATGGTCCCAACCTGAGACAGCCTTACAAAGGCCAAGTTAGCACTGCCCAGTTTACGTGCCATGGTCTGAGATGATGCCATCCTCCCATAGTCTGAAATTCTCCAGTAGAGGCTTACTTCTGAGTCTTGGAAAGCTTTTATCTCTTAGGGGTTTGTTTTTATTTTTCCTTATTAAAAGGCGTATACTCTTCCGCCAGGGTCAACTTAAGATTTATCAGGTAACAGGCAGGTTTTACAAAGAAATGTTGGATGAAACATAGGAGAGATCCTAGTAGAAGGTAAAAGAAAATAAAAATACCTAAAACACACTAAACTGCTGTGTTTTTTTTTAATGGAGGTGAAACTCACATAACAAAATTAATCATCTTAAAGCATTGAATTGTAATTTTTTTTTCAGGCAAGGCTTTATTGGGACCCCTGCTGCAGCGGGGAGGGGGGGACGAGATCAAGCAACAGGTTCCCTTGCTTGCCCGCTCGCTGAGGGGGGGGCGTAAGCTTGTTCCTTATATAGGGTGAGGGTAGGGGTGTGTCCAGGGGTCAGGCCGGAGGGGTGGCCTAGGCGTTTTGCCCACCCCTCTGGTGGTGTTGAGTGCAGGGGGCATGCGCAGTTGAATTGTAATTTAGCACTCAGTCTGTTCACAGTGTTGTGCAACCGTCACCTCTGCCTGGTTCCAAAATGCTTTCATCACCCCCAAAGGAGGCCCTGTACCCCTGAAGCAGTCACTCCCCACTCCCTGCTTCCCTAGCCCCTGGCAGTCTGCTTTCTGTCTCTATGGATTTACCTATGCTGGCTATTTTGTACCGATGGAATCATACAGCATGTGGTCTTTGGGGACCCATTGTCTTTTTTAGACATCCCCCCTCCCCACAAATCTACTACCCCTTGCCAAGATCAGGGAATAAACTTTCTAAATATAAGGAATGAATGAAAACTCTCCGCTTGAATTCATACTTAAAATGTCCCACAAAAGTAATTTTCAATCTTTATAATGACGTCTCTACTCTCTCCAAAGCATAGTGCTGGGTATTGCAGTGGACTCTGCCCATCAGGGCACACAGGCCCTGAGGGAAAAGGAAGCAGAAAGGCTTGAGGCCCCTGCAGGCTGCGTGGGCCCCTGGCCTCAGCCTGGTCCCCGGGGAAGCCTGCAGGGGCCATCGTGCAGTCGGGCTGCAGGAAGGCCCTGACCCTTCCCATACAGTGGCTGCTCAGATCCGTGTGTGTGTGCGCGCGCGCGCGCCCGCGCCCAAGTTCATCTGCCAAATTCGGGATACGACCCTGGTCTTTCCGGGCTTTTCTTTCTGCCTTTCCCTAATCGCATCTGGGCGTGCTCTCTTAAAGGGGAAGCGGTGCGTTCTGACTGGCCAGGGCCCTCAGCCAGGAGCCAGGAAACGGCTCCCACGAGTTGCGCTGCCCAGCGTGTCACTGGCTCAGCCCCCTTATCCAAACAGCGAGGCTGTCTCCCTGGGATGTGTAAGTGTGAGCACAGGGCACGCTTGCCACACAGGATGGCGTGGGGCTGGGCCCAGGTCACGGCAAGCAGAGCGTGCTGTCAGCCCACGATCCATTCAGCATGTCCGAGGTGGAGCTTAGGCGGTGCCCTTGGGCTGTGGGCTGGCGCTGAGACAGGGCTGAGGCGGAGCGGGGAGAGTTGCTGCCTGGGAAAGAGGTCAGGAGTAGGAGGCTGGGTTGGGGACCCGTCTATTTTGGACAGACCTTCTGGAGGCGCCAGCCTGGGGGCCTGGGGAGGAGTGGAGTGGAAAATTTTCTAGCACACCTCTCCTAGCCCCGGGAAGCGGCTGCACTGAACCTGACCAGCTCGTCCCCTCCACTTCTCTGCACTTATGTGCAGCTCCAAACACACTTGATGCATTTATCTACTCGCTACTGATTTTTCTTGGTCATTTTTATATGCAAGCGGTGCTAAGCAATGTTTCGGGTCTCTTTCACTCAAACTTCAAAAATTGCTGGAAACTGGCAACCTGTGGTTTTTCCTTCTTTACTCTTCGCGGATGGTCCTCTGTCCGGTGTGTGCACACAGTGGTCCCTGAGTCCACGCTGGTGGCCGGCCAGCTGGCGGACTGGCGGCGCCCGAGCACGATTGGCAGCGCACCTGGCCTGGTTTCTAGCGGGGTTGGTTTCCTGTGTGCCCGCGGGGAGACCGAGGGAGGGCTCACGCCCACTCGCGCACAGCCGGGGGCTAACTCGGTGTCCCCAGCAAGTAGCTGATGGTAGCGAAATAGACCCTTGCTGTATTTTAGACTCCTTCCTACCCTTGGTTTTCGTTTGTATGGTGGTGATGGTTGGTCTTCAATCTTGTAAAAAGCTGTGTTTTCCCCGAAATAATTCAGACCTTCTGCTCCTAAAAAAAAAGGGAGCAGAGGGAAAGAGAAGGGGACTGGAGGGGGAAAAACAAGTGGTGTCTCCGTACATGCACACTGAGAGGACAGAACCACACCCTACTTCAAGACAGCTTCCTGTTTGCCACTGCCAACTGCCACTCCAAGGAGAACAGAAATGCTTCCGTTATTAGTGACTGCTGTCGGACCACAAAAGCCTCTTCTGGGTGACGCCGCGAGCTTCGCAGTGAGCTGGGACTGTGCACCTCTAGAGACTGTGGCCTGCACTCCTGAAACTGGAGGTCGGTACAGACAGGAATCAAGCAGCCCTGGCCTCTCCTTACTCAGCCGATGTTTCTTAAACAATTGTGCTCCTGTAGGATTCTTGTAAATGGATAGTTTTAATTCAGGGGCAGGGAGAAGGTAGGGAACTGCCCCCTTAGGAAAGCTACTGCTTGTATTTTTTTAAATCTACATTTGTATGTGTTAGGGGAACTTATGTGAGGTGCCTACTGTGAGTTGGCACCGGGGCAGCCACCTTCCATGTGTTATCGATCCTCACATTCTCATTTCTTCAACGGTGAATGTAGTGAGTGCCTACCAAGGCCAGACCCTGGGCTGAATGCCAGGGACGAGAGAGGGCACAAGACATCTGCTCTCCGTGCGTCCAGTGACAGGACGCCTAGACCAGTAAACCAGTGATTACAGCATGGGACCTGTGCTAAGATGGGGGGCCTCAATGTACTATAGGGGCACCTGCCCACTCGTAACCCTATGATGTGGGCATTATTGTTCCCACTGTATAGGTAAGGAAACTGGAGCTCAGGGGTTAAGTTATTTGCCCAAGTCACAGAGCTAATGAGTGACAGAGCTGGGATTTGAGCCCAGATCTTTCTGATTCCAAAGACAGCAGTGTTTGGTCCACATTTCCAGTGACTTCTGAAGCTTGTGTAGAGCAAGAGAGTTACCTCGGGATCTTTTAAAAAATACAGATTTGAGAGCCCTGGCCCTGCTGTCCCAAGAAGAGGAGCCCTGGGCAGCACCAGGAGGTCTCAGGTGGATAGTGGCCTGGGCTCCTTCCTGACATCATGCCTCAGGATCCTCCGGCCCTTCCTTGAGGCGTGGACCACGCATGCCTGTGACAGGGCCCAGGGCTTTTCATGTGCTTAGCCCAAGGCACCTGGGTAAAGGCCACTGATGTGGCCTCAAGACAGTCTTGGGAAGATTCGGCCCAGCTGTTCAGGTATTTTAGACATTGGGAATCCCTGTTCTTGTATCTTCCCACCAAAGATACCCCAGCTTTGCCCAGCTTCTGGCTGCCTGCCACTCCTGTCCCTTCAGTGCCCCTGGAGTGGGGATGATGTCAGCTGTGCCATCTTAAGGTAGAATCCAACAGCTTATCGTAAAGCTGGAAGCCACCAGTTTTCATCTTAGCTGTGGTGGTTCTGTTTTTATACTCATGTGACTTGCACAGTGGGTATGTTGGTGGTTGGGGCCGAGGTCACTCTGACGGAGAAGTTAATACCATGCAGGTGGGACTCCTTGTCAACCCCTCCACTACCGTATTGGCTCCAGACACACGGGAATAGCTGGGGCAATAAAAGGCGAGGATGGCAGCTCTGTCCCATGGGGCAGGCAGGCTGTTCACTGGCCTCGGGTCCTCCAGGTGGCAGCCCACCTTCAGAGGGGACCCTGTTCTCTACTCTCAGGGTGACCAAGTGGTGGCCAGCCAGGACCTGGAGAGCGTGTCCTCTCCCTGAGGGAACCCTCGGGCCATGGCAGTGTCTGTCTTATCACCACCATTATATTTCGGTGCTTGGCGCATGGTATGTGCCAAAGAGATGCTTTAAAAAATGAGTGAATGAATGAATGAGGTGTGACTTAAACACATGCTTTTCTCTCCTTCCTCCTTTTGTATCTGCACCTGTTTTCTCCCCTTTGGCCTCTCTGGTTAAGGATGTGTTAGTGTTTCTGTTGTTGTTGTTGTTTGTTTTTCTTTTTTCTTGTATGGATTTAAAAAACAACTTTAACAAAAATAGAGGCATCCTATATCCTTCCCTTTTTTCCTTTTCTATCTGTGTTATAATTTATATATATATATGTTAAGTGTTTTACATTTTTATAAAGTAATGATTAGTGTTTGCATATACTGGTGATATTTTTAATTTTCTTGTGAATTTGGGTAGTATTATCTCACATACACATTTCCTTAGATTGAGATAACCCTCATACCTGTCATTTTCAGTTGTTTTATCATAGACCAGGTTGGTTATGGTATTTTTTACTATTGTAAACAATGCTGCTGAGAATATCTTTGAACTTTTCGTGGAGGGGGATATTTCCTTGAGGTCTATTTTCCAGACTAAAATTACCAGGTTACCAGATCAAATGCTTTTATTTTTTTTTAAATAGATTTCTATTATTTATTTACTTATTTATTTATCTTTTGGGTGCGTTGGGTCTTCATTGCTGTGCGTGGGCTTTCTCTAGTTATGGCAAGCGGGGGCTACTCTTCGTTGTGGTGCGAGGGCTTCCCACTGCGGTGGCTTCTCTTGTTGTGGAGCACAGGCTCTAGGCGCGCAGACTTCAGTAGCTGTGGCTCACGGGCTGTAGAGCGCAGGCTCAGTAGTTGTGGCACAGGGGCTTAGTTGCTCCGTGGCATGTGGGATCTTCCCGGACCAGGGCTCAAACCCGTGTCCCCTGCATCGGCAGGCGGATTCTTAACCACTGCGCCACCAGGGAAGCCCTGTGAGTGCTTTTTAACCGTTGTCATCAACACGAGGTTGCTCTCCAGAGAACTGTCATCCCTTGGAAGTACCCCCAGCAGTGTGTACATGTGTTTGTTTCCCCACTGGTCTATATTGCTGGGGGGGTTTTCTCCTTCAGCTAGGTTAAATGTCTAATGAGGGCATCCTTGGGGGCTGATGGAAATACATCAGGGCCCTGGAAAGTCCCTGGGACTCCCCAAATCCTACCCAACAGTGGTTGATGCCAGAAATGTATACCTTAGTATAAATAACCAATAGAAGAGCACAGGTGGGGTGGGGGAATGCCTCGGAGAGGGAGATGTAAAAAGCATCCTTATCTAACTTCAGAGCTGTATCCTGGGCCAGCTCTGAAAATGGGAGACGCTTTGTTAGAATCTTCAGACAAGTTGTATTGCTTACGTGTAGAGGAAAGACAGCATCCCAGAGAAAGACAGTATCTCCATGGTGGAAAGGGCATTGGCTCTGGGGCCAGGCAGGCCTGGGCTCACCTTCTAACTGCCAAGGTCACCGTGACCTTGGCCTTGTTTCATAATCTTGCTAAGCTTTAATTGCCCCATCTACAACGAGGAGGCTAACAGTATCCACTTTGGGGGGTTGTTGGGTCGATTGCATGAGCTGGTAGGTGTAAAAGTAGCTTGCTCAGTGCCTGACACATAGTAGGCACCCAAGGAATGCTGCTTCTCTTCCTAACTGAATGAATGGGCACAGAGTGACCAGATGGCCGAGAAATCAACCCAGAGCCTAGGGGAATTTGAGAGCTGAGCCGGCATGAGCAGTGTAGGCACCGGCCCACAGTGGCTTTTGTCAAAGGGCCCCAGGTGGTGTGTGTTGCCCATCTGGGTAGCCGGTGAAGAGGGGTAAAGAAGAACTAGTATAAGTTAACTGGTGACAGGCACCCGTGCTTGAAGGAACACCTCCCCTGACAGCTTTTTTTTTTTAATTAATTAATTAATTAATTTTTGGCTGCATTGGGTCTTCATTGCTGCACACGGGCTTTCTCTAGGTGCGCAGGCTTCAGTAGTTGTGGTTCGCAGGCTCTAGAGCGCAGGCTCAATAGTTGCGGCACACGAGCTTCGTTGCTCCACGGCATGTGAGATCTTCCCGGGCCAGGGCTCGAACCCGTGTCCCCTGCATTGGCAGGCGGATTCTTAACCACTGCGCCACCAGGGAAGCCCCCTGACAGCTTTTAAAGAGGCACCGCAGCCCAAGGAGGGAGTGCGCTCCTGGGCAGCTCACAGGCACTCCTGGCACAGGAGCTGCTTGGCACGCCTCTGCCTGCCACTCGCTGCCTGCCTTAGTCACTTGACTTTCCTGTGTCTTCATTTCCTCCCCTGCTGATTCAATATCCCCCCTCTAACCACCATGGCACTATATTTAGTGCCCAGCTACAACTGTGGCAAATGAGACCACAGCTCAGATGCTACCCCTGCTGTCTCCACTTCCGAGCCTTAACAGACCCTGGATAGGTTTCCGAAATGCAACCTGCCTCAGTTTCCACAGCTGTAAAATGGGGGGATACCTGCCTCACCCCCTCACCAAGTGGTTGCAAGATACAGCTAGCATGGTTCCTGCATGATTCCCCGGGCCAAGGTGTGTGCTCTGCCCCTCACCCTCCGCCTCCAGTTTACTTTTGGAAGGTCCCTTGGAGTTCAGGGTTGTCCTTTATGGAAAGCATCCTGACCGCAGCTACTAAAGCAGATAGAATCCATTGATAAAATAGAACCCGGCTAATGATTTGCCAAGCACCTGCTCTAAGAGGTGAGGGCTGAAAGAGACTCAGCACTGTCAAATGAGCAAGCCAGGAGCTGGCCTAAGCCCAAGTGAGTTTACACAAGCGTGTCGGGCCACAAGTGACTGTGGTGCGCACACTCTGTTGGGGGCAGGGGCGGGGCGGGGATTGATCCCTTAAACACCATATTGGAAAATTCCCAATGCGTTCTTTCTAAAACTGGTACAGGGAACCACACTGGGTGTTGGCGGCCAGCTCAGCCATTCGTGAGGCATCTGTGCTGAGGTTTTAAATGCAGGACACTGATGCTGTGAGTATAAAAATATCTCAGTGAATAAGCATGGGGGGAGGGGAGGGTTCCGAATTTTTACTGAGATGCAATGGCCTGAGAACCTGGTGGACTTTTCCCAGTGGAGAGTAGTAAGGGGAGAGGATTGTGGAGACACCAGGGCTCCCCACATGGTGTCTGCAAGCCCCCTGCTCAGCTGGTCTCTAGGATTGCACCCTGGAGTCCCTCATGGATGGTTAGGCTGTACACAGTGAAGCAAGTGGTCTTAGAACAGCCAGCGGCTGAGGCCATGCTCTGGATTTCCTGTGATGGAAATGCAAAAAAGTAAAAGGCTTTGGTTTTTCCTTTCTTTGGTCATTTCTTTGGGGTTGAGGTCTCAGGCTATGGCTGACTAGTACCTTAAAAGCTGCCACATTAGGTGTTTTTCCCCCTCTCCCTAGGGGAGTCAGGTGCCCTGCTGAAATGCCCATACTCAATGGGGAGGGGAGGTGTCCAGCAGCCTTCCAGGCTCTCCCTATATGCTGTAGCATCGTCCAGGATTTCAAGGTGGTAGAGCTCAGAGTTAAAACCACAGGCTCTGAAGACATCCACAAATCTAATGTTTCCTAGCTCCATGAACTTGGTCAACTTGTATCTCTAACCTCAGTTTCTTCATCCGTAGAACAGATATAATAATTGTACCTCTCTTAGGGTATTGTAAGAACTAAATACTAGGTAATTACTAAGGTAATTCAAGTATTTAGTAGAGTTCTTGGCGCATGGGCAAGTCTTAATAAGTTATTACTATTGGCCAAAGGACAGAAGGGGTGAGACCAGAGGTTGCTGATCCAACATCAATCACCTAGGTTGTTATTGATGTAGTGGACATTTAATTCTGTGTGAATGTCCTGACAGTGATCTTCTGTTTTCACTTCAGTAGGTAAGTGGTACTCACATTCAACATTAGCACAATAGATCGGTTTGGTCTTTCTGTCCCACGATCTGGAAAGAAATGTGTTGCAAAAGCTATAAACTATTGCAACCTTTTTCACTTTGGGAACTACACCTCAAAGAAATAATCTCAAATCACTTTTTAACTAAATTTTAAAAAAAAAAATGAAAGAAAGAAAGAAAGGAAGAAAGAAAAAAAGCCAGACATTAAGTAGTAAGAGAATAGCTAAGTAATCTAAAGCATGATGTCAGTGATTAAATATTACCTAACCATTTAAAATGACCAATATTTGGGAATTAGAAACATATAAATGGAATAATGTTAGTTGAAAAAGAATAGTCCAAAATATCAATTGATTACTGTTTTGTTAATGCATCTATGTACATGAACAGAGAATGAGAAGATTTGGAGGGAAAGGGTTTTTTTCTCTAAGATTGCTTCAGTCTATAGAATATTTTAATAGTGAGTAAAAAAAGAAATGTTCTGGGCTTCCTTGGTGGCACAGTGGTTGAGAATCCGCCTGCCGATGCAGGGGACACAGGTTCGTGCCCCGGTCCGGGAAGATCCCACATGCCGCGGAGCAGCTGGGCCCGTGAGCCATGGCCGCTGGGCCTGCGCGTCCGGAGCCTGTGCTCCGCAACGGGAGAGGCCACAACAGTGAGGGGCCCGCGTACCGTGAAAAAAAAAAAAAAAAAAAGAAGGCTTATCCATTGATTTAATTTTTTCTGTGAGTTTAGCAGCAGAACGCCTCGTCAGGGTCACTAATCGTAATTCTCTGGAGGTGATTTGGGAATCCCTGATCTGGCCCATTCATTTTGTCCTTAATGTCACGCTTCTTTGTGATTTATCTTTGCTTACTGGTATTATTTTCCACTCTTAGTTTAGCAAAATAAAAATTCTCTTCATTATGAAGGCTTATCTCTCCACCAGAATGGGGGAATACTTCTGCATATCCCTTCCCCCACCCCCTCTGCCACCTTGAGCACATGAGAGCAAATGAGTGAATGAAGTCTGCAGAGCAACCCAAAACAGTAGTGGTAAAAATCAAAGTCTTGTTTTAGTTTTGGAAACTTCAGCCAAAAAAAAAAAAATTGCTGAGCGAGACATTTCTGAAGGGCAGAAAGAACTATGGATTTGAAGTGAGAAGCGTTGGTTCTGAACTCAACCCTGCCACCAACTAGCTTTGCCCTACAGGCTGGTAACCGATAACCTCTCTAAGTGATAACCTCATCCATCAGCAAGCAGATGGGATGAGCTGACTTCTAAGATCCAGTTCTAACCTTCAGTGATTCTAAGTCCTGTGCTTCCGAATTCCCTGGCTTCACATCTTGGTCACAGTACACCCCGTTTCCTGCCTTCCTGAGAAGCAGCTAAGCCCCTGCCCATAGCATAGAGGCCCCATTCCTCTCATAGCCACTGACCTTGACCTTGGCGAGTCACCTCGCCTCTCTGTGTCTTCTTTAGCCAGTCAGTCCTGAGGAGGGTGGAGATGGCTGGCTGCTTCCTGCCTGTGTCAGAGGAGTTGTAAAGACCAGTACAACTTTACAAAGGATGAATTCTCCCAAGGAAGATCCTGCCTGAGTAAAATATTTCAAAACTTGTGCTATAATTATTGCTATGACATTCAGGAATCACGAGAGATGGGAAGTGAAGGATCAGGTGTAAGTATGCCTTGTATTTATGATAATGGAGTAGAAAGAGGCCTTCAAGGCCATCTAGAGACCCACTTCATTTACAGATAAAGGCATGGAAACAGAAAGTTTAAGTGGTGAACTCCAGGCTATAAGCCTAATAACGTGGTGTGGCAGGAATTGGAGCCTGGATCTCCTGGCTCCTAGCCCAGGGTTCTCTCTACTACATCAAAACAGAGGCCGTGGAACTAGCTCTTGGTTTTCACATCCTTGAACAGGGTGGCTCTGGGAACTGAGCATGTATGCAAGGTCTCCTCTGATTCAGTGAAGAAAGATTCCCTGGTAAAGTTATTCAGTGCAGGCAACCTATGAACACTGGTCAGGCAGAAACACCCAGCAATCAGATGATCCTCAAAAATCCACTTTCGCCCCCGCTCCCCAGTTCCCACCTCATCACAGGATTAGAGCCAGCCGGCTTGGAGACAAGCTGGCAGCCCATTGGTACCAGGAAGCTCAGAGGAAGCCCAAAGGCTTGTCCCTCATAGCCATAGTCAGTCTGCCTTTCTTTCCAGGGTGCCTGGCATAGCAGCCAGAAGTGCGTCACTAATGAGAAAAGTGAGACTCGGCTCGGAGATGGGAGCGGGAGTGGGATCTGCTCTCTCTGCCCCCATCTTCTTCGTTATCACATTCAACCCAGATCTCCAGCTTTGTGATCTCTAGTCCTTCCCATCAGGAGATCTGTTATAATTTCATTTATTTATTCAACACACAGTAACTAGGCACTAACTATATGTGGGGCTTTGTAGTAGGTACGAGGGAGCCAGAGCGGACTTAGGATTTCAGACCGTTTGTCTTTTGGGGGTTCAGGATTCCTTCCTGTAATTGTATGCAGAGTTTTGGGGCATTTTTCTTGAGAAGGGTCCTTACCGTTGATCAAATCTGTTCCCCTGTAACAGTTAGGAACCACCGTAGTGGGTGTACACCGGAGCTTTACCTCGTGCACCTACTCTCCTGGTCAGCATTCTTATCCTGCCCATCAAGTCGAGACCACAGGAGCCAAACGAGGGTGAACAAGTGGGGCATGTCTCCCAGGGCGCTGGTATTCTCTTAGAGCCCCAGGAAGGGGCTGCCCACGTCCAGGCCCCAGACCTGTGGATTCTGCCTTCAGTGTTGACGTCCTCTTGCCTGTCCTGACCCGGCACCTGTGGCCCGGGACCTCATTGAGCCCTGGAGAGGCCACAGGGGCGTGTGGACAGATGCTGGGCCACCTTCTGGATGTAGAAGACCCTTTCATTCAGCCCAGCTGAATGTCACAAGTCCTTGTGACTTAAGTGCTCCTGCTAGGGGTCAGGTTTGAGAAATTGCTATTTGTTATCTGAAAAGTCCTACCCTCCCCACTGCCCCGAGGGACCATGTGGCCTCTGAGTGGCTGTCTGGGGATGGCTTGGGCTGTGTGATTCTCTCACTACGTTCCCATGACACCGGGCATCCCCTTTACTAGTCCTGTGGCAGTGGTTTTGCAGGAGGACCGTAATGCCTCCCGGGAGAACTGTAGGGTGAGTTCAGCTTGCCACTTGACACAGAAATTCAGAAGGTAATCACTGCTAGTTGGTGGGATATGATGTCAAGCAAACCATAGTCAGAACTGAGGCTTCGGGGACCGACACTGCAAGGTCAGCACTCTCCTCTTTGCCTGTTACGTACACGCGTATGCATATGACTCACTTGCTACAGATGATGTGCTGAGTTCTGTTCTTTCTCCCCCTGTAGAGAGAAGACACGGTTCAATGTGTAGACCTTCTCCCTCTCCGGCGTCTCCACCCTCCAGTGCCCGGACATCACTAGTACAGGTGAAAACAAAAGCCTGTCTCAGCGGCCATACCTCTGCCAGCAGCTCCTCAAAGCCATTCAAAACGCCCAAAGACAATCTCCTAGCCTCCAGCGGCAAGCAGCACACAATCTTTTCAGCGAAGGGATCAAGGGACAAAGCATGGTGAGTGTCGGGTGCCGGCAGCCGCCTGTCCTCGCTGCTTGTCCCTGTCACCACAGGAAACAGTGTTTACCCAGTGGCTTTGTCCAGGAATCTGGGGAAGTGGGGAGGGAAGGAACAGAAAACCAGAATGATGAGATGAGAAACCTAAATACCAGGAGAAACAGGGCACCTTAAAGGACTATCTGCCCGACAGGGGAATTCTTTCCGCTCCTAAGAGCTGAGGCAAGTTGTGTCTAAGAAGAGGGTAACAGGGAAATATTGCTCAGTTATACGGTCACCTCTCAATTTTCCACCCCAGTGAACAGAAGTGTTGGTATAAATCATCAAAAGCACAGCCAGTCGGCCCCGCAGGGAGTGAGGCCCTGGTCCTTCCGCAGGGCCCTGGAAGGCAGGCCCCCCACAGAGCTTCCCATCACAAGCAGCCTGGCCTGCACTCTGTGAAGGAGCTGCCAGCAGAGGCAGGTACTTGGGAGCTGATGACGGAAGGAAGAAAGGAAATCCAAAGGGAATGTCGCTGCCTGTGACGTGATGGGGTGGGAGAGGGCTGGTTGCAGGTGACTATGAAAAATCAGAGGCTTTTAATTCTTTTTTTTTTTTTTTTAGTTTATTTTTGACTGTGTTGGGTCTTTGTCGCACTGCGTGGGCTTCTCATTGCGGTGGCTTCTCTTGTTGTGGAGCACGGGCTCTAGGCACGCAGGCTCAGTAGTTGTGGCTCCCAGGCTCTAGAGCGCAGGCTCAGTAGTTGTGGCGCACGGGCTTAGTTGCTTCATGGCATGTGGGATCTTCCCGGAATGGGGCTCGAACCCGTGTCCCCTGCATTGGCAGGCGGATTTTTAATCACTGCGCCATCAGGGAAGCCCTAATTCACTTTTTTATCTCCGTCTTTACCGAGAAGTCAAAAAACGTTACCTGTGGGATGGACAGATAGGAAACCAAAGTGAAAATGAGGACAGGAAGCAGAAGATGAGTATCTTCAAATGCCAAGGACCCAACTTGGAACCCTTAGGGACCGGCTTAGTACAGAGCCTCTAGCCTTATCTTGCTGGCCTTGTGGAGGCAGACAAGGGATAAGTGTGGGCTCTGTTCGTTTATATATCTAAAGAGAAAACATCTTCTGTTAATTCATGCTACAGAAGATGTCTTCTTACACTCCTTACGTTTCTTACACTTTCTTACATTTAATTACACTTACGTTCATAGCTGGGAAAGCTGTGGACTAAAATCATCCATCGATTGGTTTGTCACTGCACGCGGGCAATTTTGATGACTTTGTAAAGAGCTAATTATGCCAGATCAACTAAGGGGCCTCTTGTGACAGAGAGGAGAGGTTTAGACATGGCTGTCAAGGAGGGGAGGCACTTGTCACGCAGCCAGGGCTCACGGACGAGCTTTGTTCTCTTGAGTGTTAGGATCTCTATGCTGTAAGAGGACACAGCTGGTTAGGAAAGACCTGGCCTGAGAGTGACAGTTGGTGGCCTCTGGGCCTGCCTGCTGGTAGCGTGAGTGTCCTTCTTATGGTGACCTCGGAGAGCCCCTGAAAGGTTGTTTGCCAAGGCAGCATCTGGTGTCCTGATGTAAGTGCTTCCTGTATCACTGCCTATATACAAATCTCAGGTGGGTGACCTTGGGCAAATGGCTTGATCTTGGTGTGCCTCGGTTTTCCTCATCTGTAAAATGTGGTTACTGATATCTCTACCCCACAGGATTTTTGTGAGGATGAAGTGAACTAATTTTTATAAAAGCAGGAAGCGTGATGTCTGGATCAGGGAACACGTTCAATAAATATTTGATGATAATGTTATTGTTATCATTATTATCACGTGTGCCAAAGGACAGAGCTCCTATAAGCAGGAGTACAGGTTGAGAAGCCCAATCTCCTGGGAAAAGTAGGGAAATGGCTCTTCAGACTCAGACTGAAGTTGAAAATGGAAAAGGCTAAAACCGTTTATTCAGAGTCTAGAAATGAGCTATAGAGCAACTAAATGAGGAAAGCTGGGCAGGGGGCTCATGGGGAGTAAGTCAGAAAGAGACTCGGGGGTCAGGGAAGATCATAGCATGAATGCAATAAATGATAACTGATAAACATGGTCCCAGGAGGGTGAGATGTAGCACCAGGAATTCTCCCAGGAGGCAAGGCTTCAAGGGAGACCGCTCAGGTTAGATCATCCTCCATGTTTGGGTCACACCAACTCAACACGCACTTACTAAGCCCTGCTATGCGTGAGGCCCCTCTTCAGCTAGTGGCAGAAGGTGGTTTTGAAAGAATCTGAAAAAACTAGCCAGGGTCCAAAGAAAAGCAACCAAAAGGATTGCAAGAAGGGAAATAAGCCCTTGTGAAAAAAGGCCTCCAAAAACTAGAGCACTGACCTTGTGTGAAGAGCAGAAAGCTCCTGGGCAGTTTACCTAACTTCAAGTAGGCAGACATCTAGACAGATCAAGGGAGGCACGCTGGGTGAGGCTGAGCGTCGACTGCAGCAGCCTCCTGCCTGTGTTCTCACCTCCGGTCAGCCCATCCCCTGCCCACCGTCACTGGGGACTCATATTGGAGGGCTGGGAAGATTTAGTTTGGGGGCTTCCAGGGCCCGCCTCAGTTCAGGGAGCCTTCCCCAAAGGGCGGTGTGGAAGAAGGAAAACTGGAGGGGCAAGGAAAGCCAGTTCAGGGCCCAGCTCGGCCACTAACTTTCTGTGTGACCCTGAACAAGTCACTTAACTTCTCTGAGTCTTATTTTCAAGCCTGAATATTTTGTGATTTTTAAGACACAATCCTCAAAAATTCTCCAAGGTTCCTCACTGTCTACTGAATTAAGAGTTAGGATCTCAGCCCTTTATATACTGTAGAATCTATTCCAATGGGTGCACAAAGGGGAAAAAAATAAAAAGAACCAGAGCTGAGTTACCCTTTAAAAGCCAAGCACCTACATCTAGAAGGAGGTGTATCTACAAGGACCCTCTAAAAACTGACTGCAAACCCCCCTAATCCAATCTTGATCATTCAGTAACATCCCATTACTCCAGCTTCCCCACCATGTCTTCCCCTGGTCCCTTTGCCTAAACCATCCATCGTCTTTATTCAACTTAACGTTTAATGAGCACCTACTATAATACTATGTGCCAGCACTGTAACAAGCCCTGAAGATATACAGGGCTTGGCACCTATGGCACCTCTGTGCAAGTTACAAAAAGGCCTGGATACAGCCCTGGACCAGAGTGCACAATTGGCTAATGGTCTTCATGTCTTACTCATTTCCTCAGCCAGGCATCTAGTGCAGTCTGTAACCTGCACAACTGTACATGTGCCCTTGAATACAAAATTAAATAAGACACACACACTGTCCTAGGGAGTCTGTAAAAAGAGACATAAGCTAACACAGAATACAATGTGATAAGAGCTAAGATACTGGTAGCACAGCAGAAGGGCACCTAACCCAGGCTGAGGACTCAGAAAAGGGTTTTCAGAAGGGGCCACACTCGAGCTGAATTTGAAGGATAAATAGGAATAACCTAGACAAAGAAAACTGGATTAGAATGGTAAATCTTATGATTGAGATAGATAGATAGATTTTTTTTTTAAACACAATTTTAAAAAACCTTTTTTTTTTTTTTTTTTAAAATGGGGAGGGTGTTCCAGGCAAGGGGAACAGAACATGCAGAAATACTTGCTTGTGGGGAGAGGCAGGAGATGAAACTGAGTAGGTGAATGAGGGCCAGGTTATAAAGTTCTGCTGTATGAGCTAAATTCAGGAATTTGGGCTTCACCCTGAAAGCTGCATGGAGCTGTTAGAGGAGCAGTTTTCAATGGTACTATGACCCCCCAACAGCTGTATAAAGGATGGCATGAGGGGCCACTCAAGAAGCAGCCAGAAGAGTGAGGATGCTTTTGCATAACGCAGGTGGGGCGTGGTGACAGCCTGGACCCAGGCAGCGGTAGTGGACGTGTGTGGAAGGGGCCAGGTGGGAGAGGAACTGAGGAAAACCCCACAGGACTTTGGGGCTGGTTGTATTAGGGCTCGTAATGCAAGGGAAGTGTTTAGGGTAATGTTCCTGGCTTGGACAGCTGGGTCACTGGTCCTGCCACTCCCTCAAGAGAAGGACAGAAAGGGCCAGAGTCTAGGGTGGAGAGGAGAGGATGAGTTCAGCCGGGGAGTCCATGGAGTTTGAAGTATCTGAGAAATACCTACATAGAGATGTCCGCTGGGCATTGAGTGTTTGGTCCCAGAGGTCGGGAGAGAGGCATGGACTGGGAATGGAGATTTGAGAGTAGACACAGGCGTTGAAGCCGTGATACAGATGGGGATTCCCGGGAAGATATGTGGCTTATTAAAAAGAGCAGGAATCAAGGGCAGGGCCCTGGAGAATGGGGTCCGAAGAGGGGAGGAACCGGAGGAAGCAGGCTTCCTTCCACAGCATCCTGTCCCTTCTCTCCTGGCCCAAACCCTGCCTGCTTCTCACTGCCCATCCCAGGGACCACCTTCTTCTCAAAGCCTTTCTCTCTCATTCTCTTCCTTGTTGCCAGCCACCTGATACACTAGCATCTCCTTTTAATCCCCGCTGCACTTCCGTTTTTGCCTTACCTGTGACTCGTTCTGTGGTGCTATAGATTAGACCTCTGTATTCCTTCTGCTCCGTGGTAATTGCGGGGCCTCTCACATGGCAGGTCCTCACACTCAGCAAACACAGTCCCCTTGTCAGTAAATATTTGTTGAATTGAATGAAATGGATCTGACCATTGGAAAGCATCATAAGATTTCCATTCCTGGAGATGGTTAAGCCTTTATCTAGAATTGTTTAGACTGGCACTGTCCAATCACATGTAATGTGCACCACACATGTAATTTAAAATTTTCTAGTAGCCACGCTGGAAAAAGTGATCAGAAACAAGTGAAATTAATTTTGAGCAATATGTTTTATTAAATCTAATATAACCACAGTATTATTTCAATATATAATCAATGAGATAGGTTGTTCTTTTTTTTTTTTTCTTAAGTTTCAAAATCCTGTGTGTGTTTTATACTTAACTGCACACCTCAACTTGGACACTAAATTATCACTGGAAATACTTGATCCATACTTAGACTTCATTAAAAAAAAAAAACAGCGATTATAAAATAGATTTGCATACTAAGTTGTTCCAAAACATACTTAAAACATTTTCTTATAACTGAATCAAGTACCTATTTTTAAATTGTAATGAATTAAAATTAAATAAAAATTAAAGTTCAGATCCTCAGCCACATCTTACGTGCTCAGTAGCCACACATGGCTAGTGGCTCTTGTATCAGACAGCGTAAATCTGGACACCTGGGCCAGGTGAACCCTCTGGTTCTTTGATTCACAGGTGTGTGAAGGTGGCTCCTTGGGTCTCTTTAATGCTGTCCTCCCCTCAGGAGTTGCTAAATTCCAAGGGGGAAGGAACTCTCTGCTTTCTCACATTCGCCTGCTGCCGCCAGGGGTTTGGTGGGGGCAGACCCAGAGGACCCAGTTTGGCCATGTAGAGAATCCCCTGCCCAAACTCTGTTCCCTGCTTCGAGGAGCTCTGCATCTAAAGGCCAAAGCATAAGCCTTGCCTGCAGGTGGTGGGTCATGGCCTTTAGATGAGATTAACAGCAGGTTAGCAACACGCCCTTTTCCAAGTAGCTCAAATTCACGTGTCCGGCCATAAAACACCGCTCTTAAGTTCAGGCCCACCTCCTGCCGTCTCACATAAGGTTAAATTGTCCGTGGATTTGTTGTTTTCTCCCTTCTGTGCCTGGAGAGGTTAAAAAGTAACTGCATTAGAACAAAGTGGGGAAACAGGGCATCCCTGTGCTACCAGCCTTGTCCCCTGCAGATCTGCCTAGCAGCACCCACGGTTCGCCCAGCTCCCAGGCTCTCAGAGCCCTTCTCCACTAATTCACCGTCCTGCCCGTGGGGACCAGCCCTGGGGGAGCCAGAGGCCAGAGAATACCCTGCCCGAAGCCCATGGAGCCCGTAAAGGTGGAGGGAGGTGGGTAAGACTTCCCAGGTGGAAGTCAAGAGGGAATTAGGACTGGCTCTTTCTGAGCTCAGACGAGGGTCTCAAGCTTTTCTTATGAGTCGCTGCTCATCCAGACAACCAGCTCCTTACACGGGGTCTGCATCAGCTGGTCTGACTTTCCCACCTGCTGCCGCTTCAGCCACCCTGGTCCAGCGCGCTGGGAGATGGGGGAGCTCAAATCCACCAAGCTACTGATGTGGGCGGGAGCAGGGAGGAGGTTTTCCTCCCCTGCGTGGCTTGCTGCCTTCTCTTTGGGCCGTATCAGCCCACTGTGTGCTGAATGCTAAATGTGCTCAGCTATTAAAAATGCAGACGATGAGCCTGCTTCTCCAGAAGGAAAATGAACCAGAGCAAGAGACAAATCAGCAAGCTCCCGGGTCTCCTTGCGAGTGCCCGGCGGCGGGTGGAGGAGGGCCCCCCCTTCTCACAGAGGCAGGGCTCCTGTGGGTGTTCAGGGTGGGAGGCGTGTGCTCCTGGGCAGCGGAGGCTGTGCGGTAGGAGCACTCTGGAAGCTCTCCCGCCGCTTTATGGAGAAGGAAGTGATAACTGCGAGGCCCCGTGGGAGAAACGAGGCTGGTTTATGGCTCTTGCCTGGGGTTGGCTTGAACTGGGGGCAAGACCACGGCTCAGTATCGATGGCTCCCACAGGACGTAGGGAGTGACCTTAGGACTTTGGCTGAGGCTGGAAAATTCTAGAGACCCAAAGGGCTGCAGCAGACCCTCCAGGTGACCTAACCGCTCTGACCACCCCAGATCCCTCAGCAGGGTTCTTGCAGTGCCCCTGCCATGCCTAGTATTCTTCAGTGGCCCTCCGTTGTTTGCCACAGAAGCTCAACCCCTTTGGAGGTAGATATATGATCTGGCATTTCCCACTTGTCCAACGGCTACTGCCAATGTTTTAACCCCTTCATTTCATTTTCCAGGTGTCCCGATCTCATTGTAGCTCCTCGTGTGCTGTTTCCCCTACCAGGAGCAGCCTCCTTGCCTGTCCCTACACATATTTAAAATCTCTGCATCGGGCTTCCCTGGTGGCGCAGTGGTTGAGAGTCTGCCTGCCAATGCAGGGGATACGGGTTCGTGCCCCAGTCCGGGAAGATCCCACATGCCGTGGAGCGGCTGGGCCCGTGAGCCGTGGCCTCTGAGCCTGTTCTTCGCAACGGGAGAGGCCAAAACAGTGAGAGGCCCACGTACCGCAAAAAAAAACCTCTGCATGAGCATCACTTCCTCCATGAAGCCTTCCTGGACTTTTTATACAGACTGAGATGCTCCTTCTTCTAAGCTCCCATTAACACTCAAGATACCACTATAACAGATACCATCATCCATGGTACTTGTTTGCATCTCTACCTTCCCCTGCCCTCTCCTGCATGCCCATTTTTTAGCGTGGAATCTGGTGTCCAGCAGATATTTCATAAACGAATGTACGATGAGTGAGTGAACAAAGGAAGGGGTCTGTGAAGTACAACTGCTCCTTCTTCTTCCTCACAGAGATGCTAAAGGAAGCAACCGGTATAAATAATGATTTTTTGAGTTCTCGAGGAGAAATCAGGGTGCCATTTTTCCATCATGAAATTCTCTTTCTCCATTACAATTTATTAGAGTTCGGAAGAGAGAACTAGGTCCTGGGTGATAAAAAGGAAAAACCCTCTGTGCTCTGGCAAGAAGGGAAAGGTATTTTCTTTTCAATTAGAGGCAGCAGTTACAGTCATGACCATAGCACATCCCCTGCGTGTCGTGTCCCAGGATGCGCTTGACCATATGAGGAAAACCCTGGGCAGAAGGGAAGTGAGGAGGTGGTATGGCGTTCCACAGAAGTCCCTCCCTGGACTCCCACTTACAGATCCAGCCCCTCACACACGAGATGAGGGGGGCATATTCGGAGGGCAGTTTTTGCCCCTAGTGGTACAGGCATGGGTATCAAGGGAGATGGAATGGGGCAGAGGCTGAGGGAGGGAGGGTGGGTGGACTGAAGGAGCAGTCAGAGGTTACCGTGATGAGCCACAGGATAGAAAGGGCAGGTGGGTACGAGGATGGAAGGGAGGCAGGTTAGGATATTCAGGCATCCAGAGGGGATAATGTCCCTGCCAGGACAGGGAGGCATCTGGAGCTTAAGCCTCTAAGTGCTGCCTGTTCCCTGAGTTTCAGAAGAACAATGGACAGCTCCTTGGGTGTAAACTCAACTGACCTCGTCAAGTCACAGAAGTGCTCAAAAATAGAGACCAGAGTCTAAGGAAGGAAAATACAGGCTATGACAGCTGGGGAGAGAAAAGAAGTGGCATGACTGGAGATAGAGAGTCTGAGCCATGAAGCCATGGTCCTTCATATCTGCAGACCACATTGTAATTTTTAGATGCCTTCGTAGCCCCACTCCCTTTTTTTTTCGGTTTCTTTTTGCTTCTTTGTTTGTTTTTTGTTGTTTTTTGGCAGCACCGGGAGACTTGTGGGATCTTAGTTCCCCAACCAGGGATCAAACCCAGGCCCTCAGCAGTGAGAGCGCAGAGTCCTAACCACCGGACCGCCAGGGAAATCCCAATAGCCCCACTCCCTTTTGCGCCTCAAGGCTGCTCGGTGATGAGATGAGGAAACAGATCTCCCTGAGGTGGCACACACAGCTGGACAGGGGTGGAGCTGGGGCTGTGATAAAGATCCCCGCCCTTAGAGCTCCCTGAAGTTCAACCCCTTTCTCGCCCTTCACTTTGCTGAACGAATGCCCTGGGTCAACCTTTCTAAGCCTCAGGTTCCTCATCTATAAATTAAGGGTGAGGAGGAAACACGACCTCCCGTGTGGGCGCAGCCTACCGCCCAGCGCCTGGCAGTGCTCAGTGTGTGCATGGCAAGGGCGAGTGAGAGGCATGAGGGATGGGGGGAGGTCGACAACACCCCTGCAGTGTTGTCATCGCCATGGCTCCTCTACCAAGAAGAGAGACAGCTGCAGGCTGGTCCTTTCCTAAAGCATTTGTGCTGCTAGAGAGCTGCTTTGCTTCGTATTGTGTTACGTGATTTAACCTTCACTGCAAACATTGACTCAGTCATCAAACACTGATTGAGCCTAAGTGCTAAATAGTATGTATGTCGCTGGGATAACTCCAGAGTGATGTATGCAGTTGGTCCAGCTCCCCGCCCTCGGGTAGTTCATGGCCTGGCCAGGCCACAGAGTCTTAGAACTAAAACCTTGCTCTTTGTTGTGATAAGTGTGGCAGAAAGACCAAGGAAGGCACAGCCAGCGCTGAGGGAGGAGAGGACCCGTCATCCGGATCAGGGCAGATGGGGGCGTGTTCACCCTGAGGAGGGAGGCGGGCACGGCAGCAGGAGGAACTGCCCACCCACGCAAAGGCCCAGAGCCAGGCGAATGCACACAGTGTTCCAGGAGCTAGAGTCCCGCGAGGCGCTGGGAGAAGGTGCCCGGGGCGGGAACCGTCGGGGGGGGCAGCTGCGAGGTTGGACTTGGTCCCCTGGGCAGTGCGGAGCCCACAAAGTCTTCTAAGCAGCAGGATAGCAGGGTCGGATTTGCATTGGTGGAGATGGATTGAGCACAGAGAGAGGCTGGATGATGATGGGATTTCGATACAGGTTCAGGCAAGCCGTGATGACGGTGAGCACGAGGCCTGAAGTGGTGACGCAGAAAGGGTGACACCGTGGGGGAAGGTCTCCAACTGGATGGTGATGTTGCTAACGCAGAGCTTTTTAAAAACGCAAAGTGTATTTAATTCGGGGCAAAGCATTTCCTGAGTCTGCTGTAGGGCTTGGCCTCCTGGATGGAGGTGGCTTGGGTGCGGGGCTGCCTGCCCAGTTCTGGATTCCAATACGGAGAAGGAGGAAGAGGTCGAGAGGAAAGATGCTTCCTGGGGAAGTGGCCCTGTGAAAGAAGCTGGGAGCAGAGGCTCGGGCGCTGACGGCAGCCAGGGATGCTATGCTCAGAACAAGCTTCCTGAAAGCAAAAGCTGAGGGCCTGACCCCCGGTCCCGGTTCCCCGCCTTCCCTGGCAGGGGGATGGAAGATGTTCTGTGAGGGTCCCGTCTCTCCCTCTGGGGCGGTGTTGGCTGCAGGGTTTGAGGGAGGCAGTGAACGTGCTGGCTGCGCGGGCCCTGGAAGGCGAGGGGTAGGCCCGGCCGGCAGGGCAGCTTGTAGCTCCAGCAGCGGGAGCCGATGACCTCTGGTGGCTGCAGGCGGGAGCGCGCCCACTTGGCAACTCCTGAGCCGAGTCTGGACTGGGCCGGCGCTGAGGGCTCCGTTATGCCCTGCACCATCGCTCCCTCCAGAATCCACTTGCTTCCTGATCTCCTTCATCTGAAATCCTGCCCTGAAAGGCCCTTGATACCGTTTATGCCTTGATGAGAATTTCACTGGGTACTCATTTTCATTGTGAGGCTTTTCGTTCTCACATGTAGAAGGAAAGGCACTGAGCAGGTATGGTTGGTTTGGTCTGGGCTTGTCTTAAATTCCACCCGGACTCACTGCCCGGGGCTGCACCCCTGCAGGCAGGCTGGTCCCCAGTGCACTCCGGAGACAGCCTGTCCAGCTTCATGTACCCTCTACTGTGCCAGGACTCTGTTTTCCCTTCGTTATCTTCCTCTCTCCTCTGGCTTGCTGATTTTTCCCATGATCTTGGGGTATTATGACTCCCCAGGAATGTCAGGGCATTTAGTGCCCATTGATCTCCCATTGGGTTCGGAGACCACCTTCTGAGCTCCGTGCCCTGGGAAGCCCTGATTAACAGAAGTGTCAGAGACACTAAACAGAGGCTGATGCTGGAACTTCCTGCTTCCAGGGAATGTGGAACCGCCTAGAAGGGGGCACATACAGTTCTTCTTCCAGAAGACGTCTTAGGGCCAGCAAGGACCCCCATTGCCTCACACAAGTCAGGGTTGCAGGAGACTACGTGTTCATATGAGAGGAGGCTGGAGTTCCTCTTACTCTTCTAGAATGTGTATGCAGGTGGGAGCTTTCACCACTAGTCCAGGCTTGGGCAGTGCCTAGGAGACTAGAGATAGAGAAGCAGGTGGGATTGTGAAGTAGGGCTGAGGGCTCCTGGAAAGGGATTGAGGCTGAAAAGCCTTCTTACTCGGCTCTGTCTTTCCCCTTCTGCACCCCCAAGAAGTGGTCCTCCACTCTGGGTAAATATGGAGGGCCATCTGCTCCCACCCATCTTCCACTCATGCCCCCCACATCCTCTTCCACCCCTCCCCCCATCATGGGACCAGAAGGGCTAAGAGGACAAAAAGTTCTGATGGTGACAGTGACTTGCACCCCAGAAGCATCAGGGGCAGTAGGGAGAGGGGACGGCGTGATCCTCTCCCCCTTTTTGTTTTTGCTGCAATTTATTGAGGACCAACTATGTGCCCAAGCACCATGCTAAGCACTGTATATGTATTATCTCTGTCAATCACTTCAGATATCTGTCATGACCTTCATTTTACTGATAAGGAAACTGAAGCCAGAGTAGTGAAATTCTGAGATGAGCCAGGCAGGGCAGCCTCACATGCCTGCCTGGGCTTTGCACTGCGAGGCCACCCTGCCGAGGAGGTGAGGTGGAACAGAGGCCCCGCTCATGCACTTGCCAGGCTGACCGCCATCTTTTTTTTGTTTTGTTTTGTTTTGTTTTGCGGTATGCGGGCCTCTTATCGCTGTGGCCTCTCCCGTTGCGGAGCACAGGCTCCGGACGCGCAGGCTCAGCGGCCATGGCTCACGGGCCCAGCCGCTCCGCAGCATGTGGGATCTTCCCAGACCGGGGCACGAACCCGTGTCCCCTGCATCGGCAGGCGGACTCTCAACCACTGCGCCACCAGGGAAGCCCTGACCGCCATCTTTTAATTCCCACAGAAGTCAGATGGCTTTCCCACCATAATGCATCTAGCAATAGAAAAGGCAGGATTTGGATCTAGGTTTGTCTGATTTCAAAGCCTGTATTCCCAACCATTATCCTAAGTTATCTTGCAACACCTTCCACATTCTATGACCTTACCAGAACAATGACAAGGCACAGACCCCCAACTCAGCCCTACTTGTTCTCTCTGATTTGATCCTTCTTGCCTCTGGCCACGTTTACAATTTGTCAGCGTCAGCTTGTTCATTTCTCCCTGCCTCCTAAGGGAAAGTCGCACATCATTCTTCCCAGCAACTAACCGCCTCTTCCCGCAATTGATGGATGAGATCTTGACCTATCACCCAAGTCACTGATGAGTCTTCTTGACACACTTTAATCTTCTTGGCCAGCGATGGGCCCCTGCGAGCTCCTGTGGGTACGACTCTGGGCTGGCACGAGACGCTGCTAACCAATCGTTTTTTGCCTCAGCTGCCAGGGCCACTCACCCCCAGTAGCTGTGTGGTCTAACCACATTTTGCCAGCTTGCTGAGGGTGTGTTATGTGGGAGGGCATCCAAAACTGTGCAAAGGCCAGGAGAGATTATGCATGGTGCTTCCTCTCTGCCCACCAGGCCTGACACTCGGCCGCAGAATAATGTTAATCTGGCAGATTTCCTTATTTCCCGTGCTCGGTGGTTGATTACCGTGTTTACTGTTTGCTTCAGGTGTTGACAAATTGGCTTTCTGAAAGTTTTCCCAAACGTTTTCCAGATTGAAAAAAATACTATGCATTCATTCGTCAGGATTTATATAGCACTTCCTGTGTCTATTGTACCAAAATAGGACTTTGCAGCTCTGTTATTTAGGCTGATTCTTAGGGATTGCCTGACTCCCAGACTTCAAGCATGTCCCAAGCATTCCTTCAATTTAAAGAATCTAAATTTGACTTAATGGCCTGATAGCAGCCCCCAAAATGCATCCAAGAGAGCCAAGTAGAATTCCTTCTCTGAGGGCCTTTTAAAATAAGGTCAATTCCTTTTGCTTTGGGATGACTTACCTACTATCCCTTCTTGGAAGGCAAGAGGCTGGGTGAGATGACCCTTTCAAGGGTCAGCCAGTGAGTTAGAGATCCTCAAAATTCTGCCAGACCAGAAACACAGGCTCATGGGCCTTAGTGGAAGGAATTGGTGGGAAGAAATCAGACGGCTGAGAGCTCTCATCAGACATGTAACCCACAGCACAAATACCATATGTCTTCAGGCTCCTGCCTGTGAACTCCATCTTTCCCCTGTGCTGCTAAGTGGAACAGGGCTGGTGATGATTTCTGCAGGCCTAAAGATTTTCTGGACCATTCTTTTAAGGCTTATCTGTTGATGATGGAAGGATAAATCATGATCGCCAGGAAAGCATAGCTGGAGGGAGAGCAGCTTGTCCCGCAACACGTTGGTGGCCCTTGAAACGGCACCATAAGATTCTCCACCTCTGTTTTTTTGCAGACATCACTGGGCGGGGGAGGGGAATCTACCTGGTGCCAGGAGAATCATTTTTCTTAAAGCCAGAGGACTCTCCTTGGTCCAGAAAGGTAAATTCAGACAGGCCAAGCACCCAGGAAGAAGACGCCGGCAGCCGAAGCAGCATAAAGAAGCAAGGTAGATCCAGCAAGGAAGATGAGGGGGGACTGTTCTCGGCTGTGGGATCCCTTCTGGGGACCTGGGACAGAGGCGCAAAGACAACAAGGAGATAAGTGCTCCCAGTATATTAGACACAGCAGGGGGACAAGCTGCAGCCCTGGGCTCCCTGAGAGAGTTCCTCCCAAGCAAACAAAACAGGCATTATGAAAGCAGCAGGAAGAGTGGGGACACGTCTTTCCCTTTCAAATCTTGTTTCTCAAAGAAAGGACAATAGTGAGTTGATAAATGCAACTAATTGTGAGACCTCGGTGAGTGTGTAAGTGCATCCCTTAAGATTGAAAGGACAGGAACTCGAGGGGCTTTTGTTAAACTTAGGGGGAACTAAGCAAAGAGGCTAATAAATTGCTTAGTTAGTAATCTGGGTGTTGCCCCTTCTCCACCCCTCCCAGCTCCTAGCAGCACATGGAGGTGCTGGGGCTCCTGTGATTTGACACAAATTGGGAGATGCCCAAACTGTGACAGCAGGGGTCAGAATCTTTTGGCTTCTTTCCAAATGGAAAAAAAGTGAGCCTCTTATTCAGGGTCTGCTGCCCAGGCTAGAACACTCTACTTATTGGCTGGGAGAGGTGATGGCAGAGGAGGGAGGGGAGTGGGAAAAGGGACAATGGGAGAAAGGAGAAGGCAGTCCTGAGATGATGGTGTTAGGGCAGCTGCCCTCCCTCTCACATGCGGGGGTCTGTATGTAAGTGAAACAGGACCTGGGGCTCTCAGTAGTGTCTTATGTTAGCCAGGGCTGAAAAAAATCAAACCTCTGGGATTGGCTTTCCAAATCCTGTGGTACCTTCTTGCGATCATTTGCTCCTTGTTCATCTGTTTGGGATCTGGGGGCTGTTGCCAATAGTAGTGAAGAAAGGAGACTAAATTCTCTCAGCTGGACCAGTGGCTGACATTTATGCTGGGGAATGAGGGTGGTAAAGTTAACTAGGAAGGTCTTTCTGTGTCTGTCTTTCTCTCTCTGTGTCTCTGTCTCTCTCTGTCTCTCTCTCTCTCATTTCCCCCGAGGATGTGTTTGACCCTTGCTACTATCACTGAGCTTCCTGCTTCCCTGCCTTCTCTTAACACCCAGCAGAAGTACCTTCTCAGTTCAGGCCACAAGCAGGTTGCCTTACAGGGAAAGCCCAAAGCCTTTGGGGGAAAGAAAGGATGCTAAAGAAAAAAGGATCAGGGCTTCCCTGGTGGCGCAGTGGTTGAGAGTCCGCCTGCCAATGCAGGGGACACGGGTTCGTGCCCCGGTCCGGGAAGATCCCACATGCTGCGGAGCGGCTGGGCCCGTGAGCCATGGCCGCTGAGCCTGCGCGTCCGGAGCCTATGCTCCGCAGCGGGAGAGGCCCGCGTACCGCAAACAAAAAAAGAAAAAGAAAAAAGCATCAGAGATGGTCCGCAGTCTGTCCTCCTGTCTGTCTGTAGCCCTTCTCCCTTAGCTAGTGGACACCCTTAGAATTCCCACCCCAGCAACTCAACCTTGCTTCTCCTCCCACTGCCAAGTGGCTGCTTACCTGGCTTCAGGGGTGTTTTTTTACTCCGTGGCTCCGCCCCTCACCTGGTCTTTGGAGCCCTTTGAAACATTCTTTCCTTAACACCCCCCATTCCGATCCAAGAGGACCACACATCAGCCTTCCCTTCTTGTTTCTGATGCACTTCAGTCCCACATCCTGTCTCTGGGCACTGGGATTGAAGTCCAGCTGGAGTTACGGAAGCGTTGGCAGTAGAGGCTGTGAGTGGACCACGCTCAAGTAGTGGAGAAAATCCCAAATTAGGAGATCAGTCAGTCACACATATTCGCTGGCTTGGCTCAAGCTCAGTCACTAACACGCAGTCAGGAAGAAGCATCACCATCAGAGAGGTGAGTCACGTGGCACTGTTCCAGCGGCTGGACCTGCTGCACCTGTGCTCTCGTAGCTGCCTTAAGGGACTTGCTGGAGTTGGACCGTGACTTCAGGGGAGAAACGCTGGCTGTACTGTGAGCATCCGAGGACCCCTTGACTCGGTTTTAAAATTTATTTCAGTTGGTCTAATTGCTCTGGATCATTCTATCCCAACGTCATATCTCTGTCTGCTAAGCTCATGAGTACTCAGCACACAACTCAGACCGGCTCATGGGACAAGAGCTGGATCTGGAGCGTGAAGGTCCTAATTTCCTTTCCTGAACTCACTTGGCTTCACAAGGAACTATATGCGGGGAGGCCACACACGTGCTGGAGAATCTTCTCACCTGGCTACTAGTCCACGTGTTCACATCAGCACTTGAAGTTTAACTTTTTTCTAAAGAAATAAAAGTCTGCAGGTCAAAACAAGAGTGACAGATAAATCAACAAGAGCTTTTTAAGCAGGCGCTTATGTATTTTTAAAGTCAGGATATTGAAGTATAATCTAAGTTACATGAGTTTGTAATTTGTGGGATTTTTTTTTTCCGTTTGTACATTAAAATTTTTTTTTTAACTATAGTAAAATACACGTAACAAAATTTCCCATGTTAACCATGTTTAAAGCACAGTTTAGGAGTATTAAGTACATTCACATTGTTGTACAGCCGATCTTCAGGACTCTTCAGCTTGCATAACTGCAACTCGATACCCGCTAAACAGTACCGCTAAACTGGATACTCCCCTGCAACCACCATTCTCCTTTCTGTCTCTGTGAACTTGACCACTCTAGGTGCCTCATACAAGTGGAATCATACAGTAGTCACCTTTTTCTGACTTGCCTATTTCACTTAACATAATGTCCTCAGTGTTTATCCCTGTGTCAGAACTTCCTTCCTTTTTAAGGCTGAATAATATTCCATTGTATATATATACCACATTTTGTTTATCCATTTATCCATCAGTGGACATTTAGGTTGCTTCCACCTTTTGGCCACTGTAAATAATGCTATGAGCAAAGTGTACAAATATCTCTTAGCGACTCTGGTTTCTATAATTTGTGTCTTTTAAAATTGAGTGAAGGAATGAGCCTGGACGTATTCCATATCCCATGGCTTTGCATTTTTTACCATTTGGAAGAAATCGGGAGCGCAGCACTAATTTCACCAGGTAATATCTTTGCAGCTTCTCAGTGTTCTGACTTTTCAAGGGCTTCTTGTGCTCTTCTTTAGTGATAGGGGAGTGCTTTGAGAATTGCCATTAACTAGAAAGTAGCAGCAGTGCAGCTATATCTCGGTGATTGAAACACTCATCAAAGGCTGAACTGTCAGTGACTTGGTGTCTAACTAAAAACCACTGTTCCAGTTTCCCCTCACGTGGGACTTGAAGTCCCACCCCACGCTTCCCCGGGCCAAGAAAGCACATGGTCCTGGGGTGAAGTCTCATGTCTGGGAGCATTGTGCTCCACTACTGAGTGCCCTTCTCACTGGCAAAGGCCTATAAATAACATGCGGGATCCTGTTCCACAGTCAGCAAAGGGGCAGGGGCTGAGGGATTGCTGAAATAATTTCATGAACAAATTGATCAAAGAAATGATCTGTGAATGAATCTTAGGGAAGGGAGAGCCAGCCAGCCATGTGGGCAGATAAGACTCCTCACCTGCAAAACCAGCCTGTCTTTCATGTCCTCCATTGTCTGCAGGCATGTCTGAGCCCTCTTCTAGCCCATTTGGCATGCAGATAGCTAAGTGGGCTTCACTCTCAGCTCAGAAATGACTTGGGGGGCTGAAGTTGTTCCCATCCTGCCCCCCTGCAAGGAGGAAAGGGAATCTAGTTCAGGAACCAAAACAAAGCTTTTTCATCTCATCTCATCTTTTCAGACCCCAAGACAGAGTTCTCCACCGCCCCCCAGACACAGGGTCATCCAGCATGAAATGCACAGAAATCAAATGCATATCCGTTACAGGAGAAATGGCAGGGAAGTGGGGCTAAGGTGACAGACTCTGAAGAGCAAACACATACACCTTTGTGCTCTGTCTTCTTAAAATTCATCCTCTCACCTGCCAGCCTTGAGAATTGCCTATTTACATAGCTAGCTGCCTAAAATGGAATATTAGATAATGTTCCATGGCGGCTCACTCAATTTGAGCACATCCCCGGGATATGAGTGATCCAGAAGTCCTCTGACAGTGTATAGCGTGGCACGCTGGCCCGCAGCCATGCCTCCGTGTTGTGTGAGCTCCGAGCTAAACAGATGTCAGGCCCGATCGCCTGGGTGGGAGACCAGCCGAGCAGCGGGGGGGAGGGGGCGTGATTCAGCACGCGGCTCCGTGGCACAACGGCCTTCGTGGACAGAGAGCATCGTTTCCTGAGCTTCACGGCAGGCGCCTTGTTCTGCCCAAGGTGCTGTCTCAGAGACTGCCGACTAAAGGGACTGGGAAAGGGGGAGCTGCAGGATCTACGGGGACAACCGGTCCAGGAGGTAATCAGTTCTGATGCCATCCCTGGCGCTGTGCCAGCCTCACACCCGCTCTTGGTCCTTTCCAAGGCGTGCATCTCCCTCCCATCAGAACTGGAGTCCTGCTGCTCTCGTATAGGAGGAGTATAAATAAGTGATACGGAAGTGTCCTGATAATGATAAGCAGGCATGTCTTCTCAGCAGACCAGATGAATCAAAGAAGGCAATTGTGTGTGTTTGTTCATTTATTTTTCAGTGTTCCGGTTCCCGTAGTCAGTTTAGAGAAAATTCCTAACCTAGTGAAGGCAGATGGTGCCAATGTCAAAATGAACTCTGCAGCCACTACTGCGGTCACTTTCTGCTCCACCTCATCCTCTGCCGTCTCCACCCCACCTGTCATTAAGCCGGTCTTGATGTCCAAGTCAGTGCCACCTTCCCCAGAGAAGATCTTAAATGGCAAAGGAATTTTGTCTGCCACCATAGACAAGAAACACCAAAATGGCACCAAAAACAACAACAAGCCTTACAGGAGACTTTCAGGTACGTGTCTGTGTCCTTCGAGTCTGGCTTGTGATCAGATTGCAGTTGAGTTGCGTCCAGAACGAGGGAGTGATGCTTTCTTATCATAGAGCAGGTCTGTTTCGTTTTAAGGGAGACACGGAGTTTACCTGCCAACGGGAACCTCCCCCGCCCCTAAAAATACAGGGGAGAACTGGTTCTCTTAATCCCGGGCCAGATGCGGTACCTCGCTCAGCCCAGCCCTGAGCAGCAGTTACCTTAGTGACCCCAAGGCAGAAGGCTCTGCAACCCCTCAGCAGTCTGTGGATTCGGAGGGTCTTGTCCTCACACTGACAGGCCGAACTGCCCCTGGGTTCCGGAAAGCAGAGTCGGGCAATCCACCGTGATATCTCCCAGTAGCTCAGGGCAGGCTTGGGACAGTCACCTCGGTGCTGTCTGCCCATCTCCATCCTTTGGTCTCGTTGGTTTCCAGGTTGATTCTGTGGTCTGGGGCTGCAACTGCCTTTCCCACATAAGCAGATTGGAATTTCCATCTGGAAACGCTTGGACTGGCACAGCAGATGGGGTGTTGAAGGGTCTCTCTCCGATCTACTTGGTTGCCCGAGTACCTCAGGGTACCCAGAAAGGTGCACACGGCCAGTCCTTAAGACAATGGTTGCGCTTAGGGGCCCTCAAGTGGGTGATAGTTGCTTTGGGATTGTTGTAGAAGGAAATCCGGCAGTTTTACTTTCTCTAAAAGACCAAGAAAAGCTATAAACTTTATAACTTCTTCACACACTCTGGGCATTTATCAAATGTCAACCAGAAAAAACAAAATACAGTTGACCCTTGAACAGCGCAGGGATTAGGGGTGCCGACTCTCCACGCAGTCAAAAATCCCTGTATAATTTCTAGTTGGCCCTCCGTATCTGCAGTTCCTCTGTATTTGCGGATTCAGCCAACCTGCAATCATGTAGAACTGCAGTATGTACTATTGCAAAAGATCCGCGTGTAAGTGGACCTGCACAGTTCAAACCCACGTTGTTCATGGGTCCACCGTACAGGGTAAGCTGCCCTGTGAGAGTGAAGCTGTGTCCTCTGGTATGAGCATAATTCCTAAGCACCCCAAGAATTGTGGGTCATTTTCATTTTGTACTTTGTGTTTATATGTGTTTCAGTTTCTCTATCTTACCTCTGTCACTTTTAAAAAGTTTACTTCTTAAAAGTACCTCAGGCCCAAAGCATTCTAATGACACAGTTATTTTACCCTGAAAATCTCTCCATGTCCTTTCCACCCGCTGTCCAGAAAGAAAGGCAGAGCCTGGTGCTCTCTTGAGGGCGGGGGCCTCACTGTGTGGACGGAGCCCCCCGCTCCTGGCTGTCTCCCTGCAGGGAAAGTTCATCTTCACTCTGCAGAGGGGGCAATCCAATAGGCCTGTCTGGGCGCAGTGAGGCCGGCTTCCTCCTCCTGGCAGAAGTATGACCATGGCTTCCAGCCGGCACCTTGATCTGAAGTTGGTCGGGCAGTTTTTGTGTGTTTGGGGATTTTGCATTTTGTTGGTGGTTTTGTCTCATTGGGTCTTTTGCTATTTCTCTCTCACTTTCACATTTGGCAGCCAGCTCCTACCCCCAGCCAAACAACCTGCTCAGTTCCAGGCCAGCACGAGTGCCGGTGTGGATCTGGGCACGGGTCTGACTCCGCCAGGCCCAAGGGAAAGAACTCACACCAGGCGGCCTTCAGCCTGGCACCCGGACCCTCCTCGGTGGGCAGAGAGGGCTCGTAGGAAGTGAACATCTCCAGGCCTAGCAGTTTTCTTTCCTTAAAAATGAAGCTTAAAAAAAGAAGACAAAAGCAAAAGAAAGAGGCAGGATGCATTTTGATAGTCAACCAGGAAATCTGTCTTGGACATGAGAATGGTTTTATTGCAAACATCATCATCACCACTGTCGCAACCTCCCCACAGCTCCCAAACCTTCTTTTAAAAATAGAATGCATTCATTTATTATGGTCAGAGCTTACTCCACTAAGTTCAGGCAGTTTTTCAGGCAAGGTAACCTCTTTTTAGCTTGCAGCCATTGGAGGCCCTTAAGGAGACATTCCACCAAGTATATATACACTCCCCCCGCGCGCCCATCCACCCACCCGCCAATGCTGCTGCCTGTCTCCCTGGATGCTCAGAAGAGCTATGTCATTCCTGCCCTGCAGGACTCAGGTGTTTGTTGGGTGCCTTCCAGAAATGGCACAGGTCATCAAGAGGTGGAACTTTAAAGCCTGAAGGGTTCTTAAGAGATTGCCGCACATCCCCTCGTTTTCCAGGGGAGGAGAGCATTTCTGTAATCCAGAAGGGGTGAAGGATCCAAAATGGGCATAAAAAGAGCAGATTCCTTAGAAGTAACCCCAACATGAGCCATCAGGAGTCCAGTGGGAAGGCAGGATCTGGGGAAAGCCCGCCTCCCTCAGCAGGTCCCCGAGGGACCCGGCTTGTTCCCATCTGGAGCATCAGGTCTCAGTCCAGGGGCAGAGCGACTGTGACACTAACAGGCCCTGCCCTCTCTGCACCTTCAGGTTCAGCCCCAGTGTAAAGCCCACACCTGCCCCTGCCCCTGCCTATATGTTCCTGAATCCGGGAAATGATTTTTCTGGCCAGCAAGGCTGCGTGGAAAGCCTCGTGCTGAGGACTTTGCAAAGCATTGAGAGAGGCAGGTCACACTGACATGTCAAGGAATAATCTCCCACTTAAATGGCTAAAACTATTAGGGAGGCAGGGCAGGAAGGGGTTGGTGATGTATTCTTGGAGCTACCCCGGGGGAAAAAGTGGCCCTTGGGCCTCAGGTGGTTCTCCCTGGTCTGCAGCCACCTCTGCCCAAAGGTACCGGGGGAATTGTTTGGAGTGAAAGTGTGAGAGCAACTGGCTCCTTTCCCTCCGCTGCCCACCCCCCACCCCCCATTCCCTTGTGCATTCCGATCCCTACCGCCTCCCGCTGGACTTGGGAATTCTTGGGTTCAGAGGGGAGCGCCATCTTCCCCCAGCGGTTCTGGAAGCATTTTAGCAGCCGGTTGGAAAAAAAAAAAAACCAAAAAAAACAGATTGCCTGACAATGTCTCACTTGTTGGTGCAAATGTGCATTTTTTAAAAAATGTGGTCTTAATGCCAAATCCTATTTAGTCTCCTTTTTTCTTATATTTTTTGTTTGTTTCTTAAACCAGAGAGAGAATTTGACCCAAATAAACACTGTGGAGTATTGGATCCCGAGACAAAGAAACCTTGCACAAGATCCCTCACCTGCAAGGTATTTCTCTTTCCATAAAAAATACTTCCTGCTCTCGCTGGGGCCTTTGTCGAAATGTTTGCATGCCACTCTCTGCACACGGCAGGGTGTGGAGCCTCGACATGACCCCCAGCTGTTCTTTGTAAGGGAAATGCTTTCTTCTCTTCCATGGTAGCAGAGCGCCTGCCTCAAGCTGGCTGGCTTTTTAAGAAGGGAAAAAAAAAAAAAAATAGGCTTCCCCTGTTACTTGTGAGGCCAGACAGTAAATTGTATTTATAGGCACTCACAGGCGGTTCTAAACCCTGCTACGTTTTAATGTATGCAGGAGCAGCGCGGCGGCGGTGGCAGCGCCCTGAAAGGCAGCCCCGGAGGGGAGGACGAGCCGCCGTGCCCCTGATCCAGCCACAGCGGGGTGGCCAGGGGACAGCTGACCCAAGGCGGCTGCCAGTGGGTGGCCCCCAGCCCCGTATTTCATACTGAACTGCCAGTGCCTCTTGGGATGGAGGCTGTGGCCCTCTCTGCTTGGTGGCTCTGTGTGTCTGGGCCAAAGCAAGCCTCCCACCTGCACCTGGATTAACTCCAGCACGCCCTCACCGTTGCCTTTCATCAGAGAGGTTCTCATGGGCTCTGCGCTGAAGCTCGTCATCTTATGCCATTTTTTGGAGGAAGCTTTGGCTTCTTAACGCCAGGAGCGTAGGGCACGGTTGCGTTTTGTGTGGTCTCTGCCTCTTCCCAGCCACAGAACAGGAGCTGTTGCCTTGAAGTTGACTTTTCAAGCACCTCTAAATTCCCATGAATTGCTGTTTCTGAAATGGAGGGCCTGGGGAAGCAGGTTTATGTGCTGATCAAAGAGGCTGTGCTTTCCGTCTCTCTTCTCCTTAGACTCACTCACTAAGCCATCGGAGGGCAGTCCCAGGCCGGAAAAAGCAATTTGACCTCCTTCTGGCGGAACACAAAGCCAAGTCCCGGGAAAAAGAAGTTAAAGATAAAGAGCATCTCCTGACTTCGGCAAGGGAAGTACTTCCAAACCCATCCGGGCCAGTGCAGGACTCGCTGCCGGGATCTTCAGGGAGCTTGGGCCCAGAACCTAAAGTCGCGTCCCCTGCAAAATCCAGGCCACCTAACTCTGTGCTTCCTAGGTAAGTCCCACCTGGGCGATAGAAGCCTTGAGTCCTTGGTCAAGTGACCCTGCCTGGCTGGGTCGTATGTGGTTGGATCACGTGTGAAATGGGAGTCGTTATCGTCCTACCTGGGGAGGTGGTTGTGAAGTTGAAAGGAGAGAATGGGCGTGAGGGGCTCAGCCCAGTGCCTGCCACGTAGCGTTCAGTGGATGTTACTGCTGTCACCGTTGTCATCCTCACCGTGGTCATCGTTGCCGTGATTGTCATCCTCCATAGCAGACCTATATCCGACAGGATGTGTTTTCACGGCGTAAGAGTCAGCTAGAAATAAATAGCTGAAAGGATGACACTCAACCACCAGGCAACTTTCTGGTCACCTGAAAGTTTTTAGATTAGTTGAAGATTCCTGGAGCAGAGAGTGGGGGAAGCCTGGGGGGATGGGTAGTCAGCACAGCCTAGGAGCCCACTTGCCATGATATTTTGTGAATTTTTTCCACAACTCTCCAATGGTCAGGGTAAAGGGAAAATTGCCGTGACAGGGCTGTCTGCCCTTACATTTCCCTCCATACCAAGAAAGCTGAGCCACCTCTTTGGGGTTTTATTTGGCCGTCCTGGACAGAAAGGAAAGAAGAGAAAACAAAACCCACCTGGGGGAATTCCCTGGCAGTCCAGTGGTTAGGATTCCAAGCTTCCACTGCAGGGGGCACGGGTTCGATCCCTGCTCGGGGAGCTAAGATCCCACATGCCACGCAGCGTGGTCAAAAAAAAGAGGGAGGGAGAAAAAAATTCCACGTGGGTTGAAAATCCACGTATGTGTGTTTTGACAGGCAGTGGAGTGCCATAATGAGCCACAGACCGATTTCCGGGTGATAGGACAGGTAACCCTCGTTCAAAAATATTTATTGAGTGCTTGCTCCATAAGCAAGGTGCTGTGTTAGGTACTCTCAGGCAGGGGCACAGAGATGAATGAAACTAGATCCTGCTTTTCAAGAATTTGGAGTTTAGGAGATGAGACTCAAATATCCATAGCATCATAAAAAGAAAACATTAATAACACAATATAAGTGCAGATATTAGTATCCTCTGATTTTTGGTTCTTTTGGCTGCGTTGGGCCTTCTTTGCTGCACACGGGCTTTCTCTAGTTGCAACGAGCGGGAGCTACTCTTTGTTGCGGTGCACGGGCGTCTCATTGCGGTGGCTTCTCTTGTTGCGGAGCACGGGCTCTAGGCGCACGGGCTTCAGTAGTTGTGGCACGCAGGCTCAGTAGTTGTGGCTCGTGGGCTCTAGAGCACAGGCTCAGTAGTTGTGGTGCACGGGCTTAGTTGCTCTGCAGCATGTAGGATCTTCCTGGACCAGGGCTCGAACCCGTGTCTCCTGCATTGGCAGGCGGATTCTTAACAACTGCGCCACCAGGGAAGTCCCCTCTGATGACTTTTAATGCATACACTGTGAGTCTCAAAGAGTAATTGTCCAGTCAGCAAGTAGGCATTAAGAGAATATAGTTACAAAAGAAGGGGAAGGAATTTATTTTAAAGCAAAGCAAATATTTGATGACAGTTGTTACTAACCTACCAGGATCTCTCATGCCTTACACTTTGGTGCAAGCCTGACCAGTTTGGCAGCTGGAGCCCCTCTCTTGGAATCACCAAGCTCAGCCTCAGGCATCTGGGGGGATGGAGTCAGACGGAGTCAGATGGAGTCACCACCCACACATCTCCATCATCATAACCATCGTCGGGTCGTTGTCGTCATCCGTTTACTTGCCACTGTCCTTGCCACCCCTCATTTTCCAAGATCGTTTTATAATTTCTCACTGTAATGCCAGACGTTGGTGAAGGATACTACCCTTGGGGACACAGTTCTGCTCCAAACTTCTGGAAGGGGCTTCAATTCTATATACAGTAGCTTTCAAACTTCTTGGTGGCGATGGAACTTTTTTGTTCCCACAGAACCTTACATGGTACCCGATATAAAAGCAGACCTGCCTCCACCTGAAGCCCGCTCAACCCTGCTCTCATCGCACGTGTACCCAGGACCCACTGTCCCCCAGCCCATCCAAGGGATCACCTCAGCTTCCCCAAGGACTCCAGGGAACCCCAGTTTGAAAACTCTTTTATTATACATTTCTCCATCGATTTTGACTGATGCAGGCACTTAGCACCCAAGCAGTGGTACCTGGCTTAACAGAGAAGCTGGGGGCAGCCGTTAAAAAATGAAACAGGCAACAGTGGAGCCTTAAGAGCTGCTTCTTTCTGTTCCTTTTTTGGTTTAATTTTCAGGGGAATGTTTGTCAATAGAGAAATGCCAGGTGTTTATGTTCTTTTAGGGAAATAGAAGAAAGGGAGAGGGTGAGGTTAATCGGCACAAAAGAATGTCTCTGAAGGAAAAGGGGAGGCCAAGGAGCACGTTACAAATGTTGGTAAGAGAATAATTTTTGAGGACGCTTTCAAGGCACCAGAAAACTCAGGGGTGAACTCTGTTCCACAGTTAGTGGGAAATAACGTCCTTTTTCAGTTGTTTTAGGTTCACACGAGACCCCATGCCGTCAGAGATCGAAAAAGCATGATCAGGGCTTCCCTGGTGGTGCAGTGGTTGAGAGTCCGCCTGCCGATGCAGGGGACGCGGGTTCGTGCCCCGGTCCGGGAAGATCCCACATGCCGGTCTGGGAAGATCCCACGTGCCGTGGAGCGGCTGGGCCCGTGAGCCATGGCCGCTGAGCCTGTGTGTCCGGAGCCTGTGCTCCGCAACGGGAGAGGCCACAACAGTGGCCTTTTTTTGCGTGCCGCAAAAAAAAAAAAAGAAAAGAAAAGAAAAAAGAAAAAGCATGATCAGAAGTAAACATACCCACATAAGACTTAAAGCAGTTATTTTCCTCATATTAATGATGTAAATATAATAGATGTTTCAGTCACACTCATTATCTATAATTGGCCAAAAAAAAAATTGTCACACATGAATGGAATTATGGTTATCCCTTCCCAATCGTGAATTTCTCTTGTAGGAAATGCTAACAGCGTGTGAATTTATATCTTAAATATCATTTTGGTAACCTTGAAAATATTCCAGTTGCCATATTTTTGCGTTGCAACCCATCCTTGTCAGGGGTTCCTAAAAGAGGGACTTGGGTCTAGGATTGGAAAAGTGAAAGTTAGCTAGCAAGGGTTGGAACAGGATTGGAAGTGCAAGGCTCAACTCCTTGTCTGCTAACTAGATGAACGTGGCCATGTCTCTCAGCCTCTCTGGCCTCAAATTGCTCAACTGTCAAACAGAACTAAGGAGAATTAAGTGAGATAAAATACCAAGCTCATCATAAGCACTCAGTTCATGGTCGCTGGTAGTAGGGGGCAGTGGTAGTCAATGGGAAAGCAATGGGAGCCTCAGTGCTACCTGATTTCCATTCACCTGTCCTCCTGGCCTCTGTCCTTCAACCTGGGGCCCCTTGGATAACATACCAGTATGCTCTGCTTCTTTGCCCCCAACTCTAAGGAAACACATTATTTGCCCCACAGAGCCCAAGGGCTATGAATGACCAGGCCAACCAAAGCCATCAGGACTCTGTTGGAAAGGCGCGGGGGTTCGAGGAAGGGGGGCAGCAGAGGGAGGAAGGGTCAGCTGTGGAGGTCAGTGCTGCCAAGATCTGGGCACATTCCCCTCTGTCTCACAGATGCTCACACATCTCCCCTTAAAGTATAAAATGGCAAATGCCAATGAATCTAAGACTGACAAGGGCAGCAGGGAAAGAGGCAGAAGGTCCTAGATACCTGAAAAGGGCAGAGGTGAGTCTGGAGTAAAAGCTACTTCATTACATAGAGTAATCGCCAAAGTGGAAGCCATTTCTCTCCTTGACTTATGTTTGTCCCTGGGCTTTTCCTACTCATTTCTCAACAGGGGGGCCTTTGAAGTCAAGCAGGCAGAGCCCAGTCTCATTTCCACTTTTTATTAGCTTGGCAACCAATGTCCTCATCTGAGAAGTGTAGGTCATAGTTACGCGCACCTAAGGCAGTGGGTAGCTCCAATGAGAAAAGGTATGTGACGTGCCTACATGCAGTAAGGACTCAGTTAAGGTCAGTTGTTTTGCTCGTGCTTCCTCAAAGTGGTGGGGGTTAGGGGACTTCAAGTTTCTCTGGGTGTAACTGGACAGGGACCATCATCACATGCACTGTCTTTAGACCAGACTGGTAAGTGGAGGGGTGAGGGGTAATGTAGTGCTGAGGAAGAAAGGTTGGACGGCAGCTTAACACTTGCGAGACTTTTCCCACACTTTCTCATGGCCAGTTGCCCAATTCCCCATCATCCTCTCCAAGCCTTGGCTTTTTTGAGACGCAAGCTGGTCCCAACGCACTCCATCCCTCCAGGTTCCACCCTGGAGGGCAGTGATCAGAGCTGGGAGGAGGTCTTGAAAGCATCTGCCATTCCATCATCACCGGGAGGGTGCCCATGTCCTGAGTGACACAAGTCTAAAAACGAGGACATCCAGAGCTCCTTCCCGTTGTGCACATGCACACATGTGCCCAGCGTCCTTCCTTCATGTTTCTGTCTTGGTTCTCAGAGCTGATTCTGCTCTGCAGCTCGCAGTTTTCATGCTCAGCTTTACTCTCCACGATTCTCCTCCCCTCCCCTTTTGTCTGGCAGCTGGAACTTACTATTGAGTGTTTCAACTGTTCTAAGATTTTTTTTTCTTAACGAAACTTCTTTTTTTTAAATCAACATAGTATAGACACATAGTTCAAAAACTAAATAGTACTAAAAGGGTTAGAGTGAAAAACAGTAGTTCCTACCATCCTGGAACTCTGTTGACCCTCTCTGTGTTGGAGCACCTGTTTCCTGGATCCCTTTGCCACCTTCTCTCTTGGTTTGCTCCTTTATTTGATGGAGTATCTTCTCCATTAGCTTCCTGTGAAAAGGGACATGGGAGGTCAATTTTTAGAATCCTTATACACCTGAAAATGTTTTTATTCTACCCTCACACTTAATTGTTCATCTCTCTGAGTATATAACTGGATTGAGAATTATTTCCCTACAGAAGATTGAAGACAATTTTTCCATTGGCTTCTGGCATCGAAGGTTTTTATTGAGGAGTTTCATAACATTCTGATTCCATTTTTAAGTGCTGAAGCATGGGGCTCTGAAATTTCCCAGGGATCCCCCTTGATGTAGGTCTTTTTTCATTCATTGCTCTAGGTACTCAGTAGATCCTTTCAACCTGGAAACACCTGTTTCTGGGATATTTTCCCATGTTACATGCTAAATCGTTTTCTCCCCACTATGTCTTTAGTCTCTTTCTTAACCTCCTGTTAGTTGGATGTTGGATCATTTGCTCTGACCTCTTCATCCTCTTACCTCCTTTCTCCTGTTGTCTCTCAATCTCTTGTTCCACTTTCTAAAAGATTTTTTTACTTTACTCTTCAAAACTGTATATTAAATAGTTTACGATTTACTTGTTAAATTTTAGGATCTGGTTCTTTTTATCGGCATGCGGGATCTTAGTTCCCCAACCAGGGATCAAACCCACACCCCCTGCAGTGGAAGGGCAGAGTCTTAACCACCGGGCCTCCAAGGAAGCCCCTCCTCTTTTCTTCCTTTCTCTTCATTTCCCCCAAGTTTGTTTCATATATGTGTTCATGTGTTTGATGTTTGGTTGGTCAGCTCATGTTGGAGATGTTCCGGGAATGTTTGTTTATCTCTAACCATTCATATTTAAAAGAGAGGCTCTAACAGGCTCATTGGAGGTCTATGTGGGACTATCAACCGAAAGGTCATCATGTCACCAGTCAGCCTTTTGTTGGAATATTCCCAAAGGCAAGCTGTGGAAGCCTTTTCTCAGGGGCCATTCAGTTTCCTGAGGGAAGAACCCTGCCTGCTGATGTACCTGGTAATAGGCATTCTGGCAGTGCCAACTAAGGATCTGACCAGGGGCAGCCCACAGTCCTCCTGTTTTTAGCCCTGTGCCCCCTCCTGGTCTCTGCTGAGCCTGGGGGCCCCACGTCTAGAGTCTCTCTGGTTCATTTTCTCTTTTTGAGGGTTGATTGGAGGGCGAGGGGGCTGGCAGGGGCAATGGTAAGTCATGTGACCGTGTGAGGTAGTAGTGATGACCTGCGGGTCCAACGACAGAATATTGAGCCTTTCAGCTCTCTCGCTATGTTTAGTCCTCACCTCACCCATGACTTGTGCAGCTCTAGCTGCTCCAGGTGCCCTGCTTCTCAACGTTCTGTGGTAGGTCAGCTCCTTTCCCATCAGTTAACACTCTCCAGCCACAGTCTGTCTTCTAAAAATAGGTTAAAATCTCTTGTTCACACTTGTTGGGACACTTCAGGTGCAAGTAGCAGAAAATCTTGCTTACTAACCACTTCAATAATTAGGAAATTTCTTATCACTGGTGACAAGAAGTCCAGAGGTGAAAGGGCACCAGTCCCCAAAGATCAGGGGTTGGCTCTCCTTTTTTTTTTTTCCTGTAACCTAGTCTTTTTTTTTTTTTCTTTATTGGAGTATACTTGCTTTACAATGTGTTAGTTTCTGCTTTATAACAAAGTGAATCAGTTATACATATACATATATCCCCATATCTCTTTCCTCTTGTATCTCCCTCCCTCCCACCTTCCCTATCCCACCCCTCTAGGTGGTCACAAAGCACCGAGCTGATCGCCCTGTGCCATGCGGCTGCTTCCCACTAGCTATCTGTTTTACATTTGGCAGTGTATACATGTCCATGCCACTCTCTCACTTTGTCCCAGCTTACCCTTCCCCTTCTCCATATCCTCAAGTCCATTCTCTAGTAGGTCTGCGTCTTTATTCCCATCTTGCCCCTAGGTTCTTCATGACCATTTTTTTTTTCTCCCTTAGATTCCATATATATGTGTTAGCATACGGTATTTGTTTTTCTCTTTCTGACTTACTTCACTCTGTATGACAGACTCTAGGTCCATCCACCTCACTACAAATAACTCAATTTCGTTTCTTTTTATGGCTGAGTAATGTTTCATTGTATATATGTGCCACATCTTCTTTATCCATTCATCTGTGAATGGACACTTAGGTTGCTTCCATGTCCTGGCTATTGTAAATAGAGCTGCAATGAACATTGTGCTACATGACTCTTTTTGAATTATGGTTTTCTCAGGGTATATGCCCAGTAGTGGGATTGCTAGATTTTATGGTAGTTCTATTTTTAGTTTTTTAAGGAACCTGCATACTGTCCTCCATAGTGGCTGTATCAATTTACATTCCCACCAACAGTGCAAGAGGATTCCCTTTTCTCCACACCCTCTCCAGCATTTATTGTTTGTAGATTTTTTGATGATGGCCATTCTGACCGGTGTGAGATGATATCTCATTGTAGTTTTGATTTGCATTTCTCTAATGATTAATGATGTTGAGCATTCTTTCATGTGTTTGTTGGCAATCTGTATGTCTCCTTTGGAGAAATGTCTATTTAGGTCTTCTGCCCACTTTTGGATTGGGTTGTTTGTTTCTTTGATACTGAGCTGCATGAGCTGCTTGTAAATTTTGGAGATTAATCCTTTCTCAGTTGCTTCATTTGCAAATATTTTCTCCCATTCTGAGGGTTGTCTTTTCATCTTGTTTATGGTTTCCTTTGCTGTGCAAAAGATTTTAAGTTTCAGTAGGTCCCATTTGTTTATTTTTGTTTTTATTTCCATTTCTCCGGGAGGTGGGTCAAAAAAGATCTTGCTGTGATTTATGTCATGGAGTGTTCTGCCTATGTTTTCCTCTAAGAGTTTAATTGTGTCTGGCCTTACATTTAGGTCTTTAATCCATTTTGAGTTTATTTTTGTGTATGGTGTTAGGAAGTGTTCCAATTTCATTCTTTTACATGTAGCTGTCCAGTTTTCCCAGCACCACTTATTGAAGAGGCTGTCTTTTCTCCACTGTATATTCTTGCCTCCTCTATCAAAAATAAGGTGACAATATGTCTGAGGGTTTATCTCTGGGCCTTCTCATCTGTTCCATTGATCTATATTTCTGATTTTGTGCCAGTACCATACTGTCTTTATTACTGTAGCTTTGTAGTATAGTCTGAAGCCAGGGAGCCTGATTCCTCCAGCTCCGTGTTTCTTTCTCAAGATTGCTTTGGCTATTCGGGGTCTTTTGTGTTTCCATACAAATTGTGAGATTTTTTTGTTCTAGTTCCGTGAAAAATGCCTAGTGGTAGCTTGATAGGGATTACATTGAATCTGTAGATTGCTTTGGGTAGTATAGTCATTTTCACAATGTTGATTCTTCCAATCCAAGAACATGGTATATCTCTCCATCTATTTGTATAATCTTTAATTTCTTTCATCAGTGTCTTATAATTTTCTGCATACAGGTCTTTTTTCTCCTTAGGTAGGTTTATTCCTAGATATTTTATTCTTTTTGTTGCAATGGTAAATGGGAGTGTTTTCTTAATTTCACTTTCAGATTTTTCATCATTAGTGTATAGGAATGCAAGAGATTTCTGTGCATTAATTTTGTATCCTGCCACTTTACCAAATTCATTGATTAGCTCTAGTAGTTTTCTGGTAGAATCTTTAGGATTCTCTATGTATAGTATCATGTCATCTGCAAACAGTGACAGTTTTACTTCTTTTTTTCTGATTTGGATTCCTTTTATTTCTTTTCCTTCTCTGATTGCTGTGGCTAAAACTTCCAAAACTATGTTGAATAATAGTGGGGAGAGTGGGCAACCTTGTCTTGTTCCTGATCTTAGCGGAAATGCTTTCAGTTTTTCACCATTGAGGACGATATTGGCTGTGGGTTTGTCATATGTGGCCTTTATTATGTTGAAGTAACTTCCCTCTCTGTCTACTTTCCGGAGGGTTTTTTATCATAAATGGGTGTTGAATTTTGTCAAAAGCTTTCTCTGCATCTATTGAGATGATCATATGGTTTTTCTCCTTCAATTTGTTAATATGGTGTATCACATTGATTGATTTGCATATATTGAAAAATCCTTGCATTCCTGGGATAAACGCCACTTGATCATGTTGTATGATCCTTTTAATGTGCTGTTGGATTCTGTTTGCTAGTATTTTGTTGAGGATTTTTGCATCTATGTTCATCAGTGATATTGGCCTGTAGTTTTCTTTCTTTGTGACATCTTTGTCTGGTTTTGGTATCAAGGTGATGGTGGCCTCGTAGAATGAGTTTGGGAGTGTTCCTCCCTCTGCTATATTTTGGAAGAGTTTGAGAAAGATAGGTGTTAGCTCTTCTCTAAATGTTTGATAGAATTCGCCTGTGAAGCCATCTGGCCTTGGGCTTTTGTTTGTTGGAAGATTTTTAATCACAGTTTCAATTTCAGTGCTTGTGATTGGTCTGTTCATATTTTCTATTTCTTCCTGATTCAGTCTTGGAAGGTTGTGCATTTCTAAGAATTTGTCCATTTCTTCCAGGTTGTCCATTTTATTGGCATGTGGTTGCTTGTAGTAATCTCTCATGATCCTTTGTATTTCTGCAGTGTCAGTTGTTATTTCTCCTTTTTGATTTCTAATTCTATTGATTTGAGTCTTCTCCCTTTTTTTCTTGATGAGTCTGACTAATGGTTTTTCAATTTTGTTTATCTTCTCAAAGAACCAGTTTTTAGTTTTATTGATCTTTGCTATAGTGTCCTTCATTTCTTTTTCATTTATTTCTGATCTGATCTTTATGATTTCTCTCTGGCTCTCCTTCTTTGGCTTTCTTGTATTCCACCCTCTTCGATCTTTTGGCTTCATCTTCAACGTCATTAGCAAGATGGCTACAGCACTTCCAGAGGAAAAAGGTCCAGATGAAGGTGGAGACCACCTTTTCCTTGTGTCTCTTTTTTTTCTTTTTTTTTTAATAGCTGTCCTAGTGGGTGTGAAGTGGTAACTCATTGTGATTTTGATTTGCATTTCCCTAATGACTGATGATGTTGAACATCTTTTCATGTGATTGCTGGCACCATTTATATATCTTTTCTGAGAAATGTCTATTCAAGTCCTTTGCTCATTTTTTCAATTTTTTTTTAAAGTAAATTTATTTATTTATGGCTGTGTTGGGTCTTCGTTGACGCCCACGGGCTTTCTCTAGTTGCAGAGAGCGAGGGCTACTCTTCACTGCAGTGCATGGGCTTCTCATTGCAGTGGCTTCTCTTGTTGCGGAGCACGGGCTCTAGGCGCACAGGCTCAGTAGTTGTGGCACACGGGCTTACTTGCTTCGCGGCATGTGGGATCTTCCCGGACCAGGGATCGAACCCGTGTCCCCGGCACTGGCAGGCAGATTCTTAACCACTGTGCCACCAGGGAAGTCCCTAAATTTATTTTTTATTGAAGTATAGTTGAATTACATTGTTGTGTTAATGACAGCAAAGTGACTCAGTTATACATATATATACATTTTTTTCATATTCTTTTTCATTATGGTGTATCACAGGATATTGATCTTCCTTATGCTATACAGTAAGGTCCTTTGCCCATTATTTTTTAATTTTTAAAAAAATTTTGGCCACACTGTGCGGCTTGCAGGATCTTCGTTCCCTGACCAGGGATCGACCCCAGGCCCCTGCAGTGAAAGCGAGGAGTGTTAATGACTGGACTGCCAGGGAATTCCTTCCTTGTGTCTCTTTTTAAAAGTGAGAAAAATCTTTGCAAAAGCCACCCCCCCACCGCAAAAAAATACATTTTCTTTTATTTCTCATGCACTTTCCCAAACCAATCATTAACGAGATGAATGAGGTTCCCATTATTACTTAAGGGGTTAAATGGAGACTAGGATGTCATCACCATGATGATCACCACAGTTCTGTTGATCTCTTTGTTTTTCAGAGCTAATGCCTTTTTTATCCCTTTACTATGATTTTAATATTTTGAGACAGAGGAGATAAATGTGTTCAATCCACCTGCCCCATTTAACAGTAAATTCTTCAGCCACTTTCTTGCACATACCTGTACTACTAGCTCACTTTCTTTTATTTTTCTCTCTTTCTTTTTTACTTTTTGTTATGAAAATTTCCCCATGTACAGAAAAATAGAATAGTATAATGAATACCTGCATACTTAGTTTTAACAGTTTTAATATTTTGCCACTGTGTTGACTTCATCTACATTCTTTTTCGTTTTTTATAAATTTATTTTATTTGTTTATTTTTGGCTGCATTGGGTTTTCGTTGCTGCACACATGCTCTCTCTAGTTGCGGCGAGTGGGGGCTACTCTTTGTTGCGGTGCGCGGGCTTCTCATTGTGGTGGCTTCTCTTGTTGCAGAGCACGGGCTCTAGGCACATGGGCTTCAGTAGTTGTGGCACGCGGGCTCTAGAGCACAGGCTCAGTAGTTGTGGCGCACGGGCTTAGTTGCTCCGCGGCATGTGGGATCTTCCTGGACCAGGGCCCGAACCCGTGTCCCCTGCATTGGCAGGTGGATTCTTAACCATTGTGCCACCAGGGAAGCCCCATCTACATTTTTTGATCTGTTTTGAAGTAAATTGCAGATGTCTTGGCACTTCACCCTAAATTTCGAAATGCATCTTTAGAAAGTAAAGATCTTTTCCTTTATAACTATGGTACTAGTATCACACAACAAAATCCGGCTTTTATCTCCCGCAGGATAGGGAGGTCCTAATATGGTGGGGAAAGCTTCAAAAAGAGTCTACCAGAAAGTATGGGAACAACTTAAATGTCCATCAATAGAGTAGTTAAATAAGTTACAATATGTCCATACTATGGAATACTATACTGGGGAGTATTAAAATGATGATAGATTTCTATACATGGAAAGATTTCTGCAACATCACTAAGTTAAAAAAAAAAAGCATAATAGTATGTACAATGTGATCCAGTTCTACGCTACTAAGTGTAAAATAGATAGCTGGTGGGAAGCAGCCGCATAGCACAGGGAGATCAGCTCGGTGCTTTGTGACCACCTAGAGGGGTGGGATAGGGAGGGTGGGAGGGAGGGAGATGCAAGAGGGAGGAGATATGGGGATATATGTATATGTATAGCTGATTCACTTTGTTATAAACAGAAACTAACACACCATTGTAAAGCAATTATACTCCAATAAAGATGTTTAAAAAAAAATGCATGTGCCTGTTCGCACAGTAAAGAGGTCTGGAAGGATATAAATCAAAATGGAAGTAACACTTGATCTTGAGTGGCAGGTTTACGAATGCTGTTTTCTTTCTTTATATGTATTGATGTTATCAAAATTGGTTTACCGTTTGGGTCTTCAGCTGTAAACAGGCAACAGTGCTGTTGCCCCTTCTGACACAGGAGAGTAGGGAATGCACCTGGGAGTTGTGTTTTCTGGACTGTAGACTTTTAACATGTAGAATGAATGGCATCTTTGTTTTCATAAGGGTGGGAAGGTGACAGTCAATAATAAATTATCATACCAACAGAGTTGTTATAATTACACGGGAAAACTGCCTGTGGCCTTGTTTGTGGGGTTTTATGGGGTTTTTTTTATTTGTAGCATTGTATGCATACATGAAGTTTACTATTTTAATTTCTGAGTGTACAGTTTAGTGGCATTAAGTACATTCACGTTGTGGTGCAACCATCACCACCAGCCGTCTCCAGAACTTTTTCATCATCCAGTACTGGAGCTCTGTACCATTAAATACTAACGCCCTGTTCCCAGCACCTGGTGACCACTGTTCTACTTTTTGTCCCTGTGAATTTGACTACTCTAGGTATCTCATACAAGCGGTGTCATACAGTAATTGTCCTTTGTGACGGGCTTAGTTCACTTAGCATCATGCCCCCAAGGTTTATCCATGTTGTAGCAGGTGTCAGAATTTCCTTTCTTTTCTTTGTTTTTTTTAAAGGAACATTTATTTATTTACTTATTTTTGGCTGTGTTGGGTCTTTGTTCCTGTGCGCGGGCTTTCTCTAGTTGCAGCAAGCGGGGGCTACTCTTCATTGCGGTGCGTGGGCTTCTCATTGCAGTGGCTTCTCTTGTTGTGGAGCACGGGCTCTAGGCGCACGGGCTTCAGTAGTTGTGGCTCACGGGCTCTAGAGTACAGGCTCAGTAATTGTGGCGCATGGGCCTAGTTGCTCTGTGGCATGTGGGATCTTGCTGGACCAGGGATTGAACCCTTGTCCCCTGCATTGGCAGGCAGATTCTTAACCACTGCACCACCAGGGAAGTCCAGAATTTCCTTTCTTTTTAAGACTTAATATTCCATTGTGTGGATATATGGTATGATAACAATTTCATAAAGCCATAGTTTAGTATCTGTTTGTAGAGCTGTCTTGTTTATCCGTTCATCTGTTGATGGACATTTGGGTTGTTTCTACCTTTGTGGCTTTGTTTTTACATGACTGTGCTTTGGGGATCTGGTTTGAACTCAGGAATTTGACACCTAGAAAGATTTCAAAACAACAAAGAATCCAGGGTGAAAATGAGGGAGAAGGGAGATGCGTGAGTAAAAGCTGCTTCGTGTTACTTGAAGGGGCAGCTTTCAAAGCAGAACACAGAAAACCTTTTTATTTATTTATTTATTATTATTTTTTTAAGATCCTGATTTTTTTTTCTCCAAATCATCTTTTTCACCCAATCTTTCTCCCTGGTCAATCACCTCATGAAAGTGGAGAGCAGTAAAAACAACTAACAACTAGCTTTGACCGTTCTTCTAACCCTTCGCCTGAGGTGCATGTTTCGTTTTGCTCTTTACTGCTCAGGAATCATTAGTGCCACCTCTTACTGTGACTGATGCTGCTTTTCTATAAGCTTAGCCATAATTGAGATGAGATCTGTTGGATTGTTTATACGCATAGAATTCATTCATTCCTTCACTGAGAAACATATTTCTTCAACGCCTACTGTTGAGTCAGTCATGCCAGCCTGTGGGTCTAGAGGCTTGTCAAAAATTAAACAGAAACAATCATCCTCAGAAGACACAATTAAACTACATGTGGTTTGATATATTAAGAAACAGGCTTGGCTGTGGGGAAAGGAACTTGTGGCCCCATGGCTGGGACAAAACATTTTTTCATGCCGGTATGGTAACAATTTCATAAAGCCATAGTTTAGTAGCTGTGTGTGTAGGGCTGTCTTTTGTCATCACTGATATTTTGTTGATTGATTTGAACTTATTTATCTGGTTGATCTTCCCATCAGGTCCACTTTCAAAGAGAAGCAACTGCAGGGCAAGTACAAATTACTTACGTGCAAATGAATGAATAGTTGTAAGTGAATTCTAGAAGATTAGTTTTAAGTTAAATTAACTCTCTGTCACATTGGCTTCTAGTTTTGTATTTTCTATCCCTCTTACACTGTTGGAGTTGTCCCTGATGCCCAAATTCAAGCAGGGCAGAGCCTCAGCTCCAACCTGTAGAGAGCTGGTCGCTGCTCACCCTCTCAGCCTGAATTTTCCCCTTGTGCAGATTTGCCATTGATCCGCCTTCCTTAATGTATCTGGAAGGCTGACTGGGTGGATCTCGTTCCCTCGGGAAAGTTGATTCTGTTTGCTCTCTCTTGCCCTTAGACCATCATCTGCAAATAGCATAAGCAGCAGTACATCTTCAAACCACAGTGGCTACACTCCGGAACCTCCTCTACCCCCAGTTGGAGGTGACCTCGCCAGCCGACTGTCAAGTGATGAAGGGGAGATGGACGGAGCCGACGAATCCGAGAAGTTATTAGACTGTCATTTCTCCACTCACCACCCCAGACCTCTTGCGGTAGGCCTCCTTCTGTTTCCATCCAGGCCTTGTTTCCCCCTGTGCTTTGCAGTATTTAGGTGACTGTGTCCTACAGTGGCATCCTTCCTAAGGAGAGGCCTCCGGGACAGTGTTTTACGAAAGGGCTTCCCCTGAGGTTGAATGATTACCTTAGAAATCCCCTTGAAAATCACAGAAGGAAAGGTAAGGGCTCCCAGCTGATTTTAATCCTTTAAACACCTGAGTATTTGTGGTCCACCTTGAAGCGTTAATGCTTGAGAAACGGTGTTTATAGAAGAGCACGGGGAACTGACCTTCCTGCCTTTCCCATCCACGCGGAGCCTCTGATTTCAAGAGTTAGTCTAATTCACCTGCCTTGAAAACTGTCTCTGAGCAGTGTGCCAGGTGCCAGTCCTGGCTGGTTTGCTCCCCTGTTGGCTCTGAGTTTTATTGTTATTAGTAGGTGTGACGATATGGCACCAGAACTGAGTGTGTGTGTGTGTGTGTGTGTGTGTGTGTGTGTATGTGTGCAGGAAAGAAGGAAGCATTTCATGTCCGCGTGATTGTTGATTAACGAAAAGGTCAGTTTCTTCCCAGTTCCTTGAAAGAATCCACTTTAACAATTCAGAAGGTCATTGAAATCGAGGTGGGTGGTATAAGGAGGCATGAGCTGGAGGCTTGTTTGTGTTTGCCCTACGAGCACTTAAGAAGGGACTGCCTGGTGCTTCCATCACAGAGCCGAATTCAGGGAGGCTGGGAACGTCGGACCCCACAGCCGGTTTGCTCTGTTCCCAGCTTGAGCCCTGCAAGATTAGCTTTGACTGTCCCAAGATGGCATGAACTGTGTAGGTGAAATCAACCGTGCATCACGATAGAGTGAGTCCCTCCTCCCTTCTATTAGCGTGATGAATGAAGGCCAAATTCACTTCCTGTTTCTGGGGAGGATGGTGACCTGTACTTCATCAACAGCCTGAGACTTTGCCTCTTGGCTAGTACAAAAATAGGGACAGTCAGGAATGCTTCTGACGGCCAGTAATAGAAAACGACTCATACGGTGTGTGCACTTCGGTCATTTACTTGTCTCATGTAACAAGGAGTCTAGAGGTGAGAGCTCCCAGGCTTGGTTCAGCATCTCCTCAATGTCCTGCTGCTGAGGGAGAATCTCTGCAACCCTCTTTGCCTTTCATGCACAGTCTGGATGTGTCAGTTCGAGTTCCAATATCACATCCTCACCCAGTAGCACTCTACAAAGTGGGGAAAGGGACAAACAGAAAGGGAGTCTGCTTCTAAGATGCTATCTTATGTCGTTTCTTAGGGAAGAAAAATCTTCCCATAAGCACCCCCAGCAGACCTTCTCTTCCATCAGCCAGAAGTAGGTCATGTGCCCAGCCCTATACCAATCAGTGACAGAGAAGGATAGGATTGTAGTAACACAGAATGAAACCTGCCATGATCTCATCCCAGGGTTCTGGGAAGAGATCTACTTTCGCTGCTCACTGCTCCGTGTCAGAGATCAGAACAAAAGTGTGGTTCTGTTAGCAAGGAAAAGGCAGGGAGAGCTGGGGGTGGGGTAGCAGTTGATGAACTTGGCAACCAGTAGGGTCTGCCACAGTGGCCAGTGCAGCGAGGATCTGCAGCCCTACCTGGGGCATCATAGGCGACCAAGGACAGGAGCCTCTGGGGCACTGAGCGTTGCATCTGTGTTGAATTAGAGACATAGGTAGCACAGACAGTAAGAGGCCTCCAGCTTCCAAGGCTGAAAGGGAGACAGGGCTGTCTACCAGAAGGCCAGACTCTGGAGCACATCAAGATCTTTGTCCAAATGACAAGCTGCCAGGCTACAGTGGATTAGCTCAACTCAGAGCCTGGCAGATTTGTGTGCCCTTCATGTTTTGCTGATTTAAATGGAAAGGCCATGGATTCGTTTCTTTGCTTTGTCCTTTCTCTCATGGCCAACTGATACATTAAATCAATTTTGGTAATGAACACTTGTTCAGGGTGTCTTTAGCAAGGAGATGAAAGAAGAAAAGATGTCTGGACCTGGACCGGCTCCCACATGCTACTGGGGACCGGCTTCCACGTGGGAGAACTCCCTTTGTATGTTTTAATACTTGGCCAGTAAGCCCTTAATGTGCGGAAAAGAATTTTTCATCAGGAGTACCAGATTTGATGGGAGGCAAGATTTTAGGGTAACCCCACCCCAAACATAAGCAGAAACAAAACAAAGGGAAGGTCTTGCGTTTCCTCCTAAGAACTGTTCCAAAGGCTGGTTCCAGGAAAGATTTGTGGAATGAGTGCCAACCCAGCACTGTGTCTGGGATGGAGGCCAGGGAGCTGCTGGGAGAGGCCTGGGGGAGGGGGAAAAGCGCAGTTGAGTTATAGAGTCATATTTGCAGACTTGCTTGAGCTCTGACCAGGCAAATGTCACCTCCTCAGAAGCTGCTTCTTACATTTCTGTCTGCTGGCCTGGTTGTCCTAACATCATCATTAAATGACGTTTATCAAACATCTAACTGCTCATATTTCAGCCCCGTGTTTTAAGTGTGATAGTTCGTTCTGAACACTTTGTAGGACCTTATCTCTGTAATCCATCCTTTAGCCTAAATCTCTACTCTCCTCATATTGAGGAGGAAGAAGAGAATGGGGTCCCTGACCTTTATACGTTTATAATCATCAAGACAGGCACAGAAGCATGCAATATAATGTAATACAGCCACCTAGCGATTCCCAGGTGGGAAAGTAATGAAGTATGTGTAGGTGTCTGTGGGAGTTCAGAGCGGCAGCGTGAGTCAGATAAAGGTCGCTGGAAAGGAGAGTCTTAATTAGGGCCCTGAGGGAGGGGAGAATTGCACTTGGCCGAGAGAAGAGGGAAGGAGACAGAGGCAGGCAGAGGGGGCAGCAGAAGCGTGGGCGCAGAGGCAGTGATGTGTCCCAGGGCAGCCTGGATGCGCCGATGGGAGAGATGAGGCAGCACCAGGAGAGGAGGGAGTTCAGCCCAGCTGGGAGAGAGCCGGCTCCGCTGACAACAGGTAGGAACGGTATGACCCACTGGCAGGAGAAGCTCAGGACCAGCCGTTTCCATTACCGTGATGGGAAGCAGGGAACCACCGTCTTCCTTGAGAAGATGACAGCTGTGACAAGCCCGTGGTGCTGACACATTACCCGGCTACTGGTTGCTGTTGGTTTGGGTTTGGTTTGGTTTTGTTTTTCAACCTAAAATGCTGGCTCAATTCCAGGTATAGAGAAGGTAGCCCTCAATGCTACAGAAGACTGAATGTCACTATTGTTGAGTCATCCTGTGAGGTTCTGCAGAAAATCTAGGAGCTCAGACTGAAGCACCACAGAAATATTTTTGGCTTCGGTACTATTTTGCTTCTTTATTTTGAGGAAAACTGTACCCCTGTGTGTTTTTATGCAAATGTTATTTTTCTGTGTAGAGCTTATATTAGCTTATTAACCTGTAATCAAAATTAAAATGGTTTTTGTTTTCCCCCCTCACAGTTTTGCTCATTTGGGAGTCGCCTCATGGGCCGAGGGTACTATGTGTTTGATAGAAGATGGGACCGTTTTCGATTCGCACTAAACTCCATGGTAGAAAAACACTTGAATTCACAGATGTGGAAGTAAGTGAGCGGTTTTTGTGCAATATGAGATCTGAGCTGCTCCACAACTATCTGAACCCCAGCTTTCTAAATGAATGTCACTAGTTGGTTTTTGTTTGTTTGGTTGGTTTTTTGCGGTACGCGGGCCTCTCACTGTTGCGGCCTCTCCCGTTGCGGAGCACAGGCTCCGGACGCGCTGGCTCAGCGGCCACGGCTCACGGGCCCAGCCGCTCCGCGGCATGTGGGATCCTCCCGGACCGGGGCATGAATCCGTGTCCCCTGCATTGGCAGGCGGACTCTCAACCACTGCGCCACCAGGGAAGCCCACTAGTTGGTTTTTTATTGAACAAAATGATTCTGAAATCAGGGTTCGTGATTAATTCTTAAATGTCAGCCCCTCTTCTTGGTTGCCTATATTTTTCAGAGACAATGTGTGGTATGCTTTGTCTTCTTTGGAGATCCCTTTTGTGTTGGTAATCTTCTAAACTAAATGAAAAGGGATTAGATAAGACCTCATTTATTTAACAGTGTTAAAGGGCCTTTTTGCTATGACTAAGACCATCTAAGGATATTAAGAATATGCTTCAGTTTGTAATGTTAATGCTACAGTGTCAATACCAAAAATTTCCTAACGGTTATGGACCAACTTGTAATTGTTTAATGTCCTGTGCAAAAGTATGTACAGCAACCAACAGGGCAGATCAGGGGCCACGTTGCCAAGTTGGTTAAGCTTGTCTTTGGCCCTTCCCACCTCCCTATAGGACTCTCTCCTCACCTCTATGCATACTCCTCTCTACCCTAAACCCAGCTTATGTCCCATTTCTCTATGGTTCTTTTATTCTCCAACACCTCTCGATGTATTTGCATTTTAATAGATTCATGAAAAGGGGAAAAGCCTTCTTGACTTAGGGAAGTGCTATTGTACAGGATGACGGGCTAGACGCTCTCAAACCATAGCATGTAAGGAGCTGCCATTCCGGCCACTTGGTAATGCCAGGCCAACGCCCTGGCTACCTCCAGCCCCCAGTCCTGCAAAGGTGAGCTTTTGAGATCTCATAATCCACAGAATCATGGATTCCTCAGCTCTGAGCCCAGATGGTCCAGGAGAGCCAACACTAAACCCCTCACCCTGCCCAGTGAAGCCCAGGAAAGGCCAGGAAGGCATTCCTGAGAAATAGGGTAGGATGGGAACAGAATTCAAAACCTCCCCTCTCCCAGGCAATGATGGCATCCCAGCGCCTATTCACCACGATGCCCAAAGACCTTCCAGAACTTCTAGAAGTAAGCCCCACCGTGCCTGCAGTAAGCTCTCATAGCGGACTTAGGACGACACATTGACACTTCCTGTGAAGTAGGAAGGGGCCACAAGAGAAGCTTGTCATTTCTTCTCCCTTAAGTGACTGCCCAGTGTGTCTCAAAGGCACCCTGATATCTACCTGTGTCCTTTCTAAACAGCACCCGATGGGCTGCGTGCGGGGTTACTGTGTTCTCGGTATTTGGTGACTTATCCCTCTGTGCGGGTCCCCCAGCATGGCAGCCAGCGCCGGTGACTCTGCAGCTCTGTGCTCTCCTGTGTTGTGGAAGTGTAAATCCCGGGCACGTGGAAGGAATGTGTTGATCTGTATTTCGCTGCCTGGTGTCCTGTCAGCTCAAGTCCATATTCCTTTCCTCCTCAGGCACAGAAACCCGAGCCACAGGGCATCAGGTCCCTCCCCCCTTTTCAGGACTTGTCTAACCAATCTGCTGTCACTGAGCAACATTGGGGCTGCCTGGGTGTCAACTCTGGAGAGCGTAGCACCCCGCTGCCCTCTCAACCTCACTGCCCAAACCCCAGGCCCCGACGGGCCCGAACCTGGAGGGATGGCAGCCGATGGGGGCGTGGAAGACATTAGGAAGAAAAGGAACGGCCAAGACTCTTTTTTCTTTAACAAGCATTTAACTCTGCATCAGGAGACGCCAACACAGTATTCTCTTTCAGCCAGGTCAGCATCTGGATCTCCATGCCAGCTGGCAGGGGAGGATGGGCACTGTAATTTATTCGCATCTGTGGGCTTTTGTATGGGACTTCCCTAGGCCAGCGTGCAAAGCTTCAGCTGGGACACAGCCCGCCAAGCTGAAATCCGCTGCCATTTGGCACCTGGAAGAGCACATTAACTGTCTAGCGTGGGGGGAAGGGGTCCCCGGAGACAGTGAGCTGCCACATGCCCCTCTCCCTGCTTCTCCCCTACCCCTTCTCCCCTCCTGACTCTGCTGTCCATTAAAGATGAGTGGGGAGAGGAAGGAAAGAGGTAGAGAGTATGCAGAAAAAGAGCACCCACCCCAGTGCTGAGTGTCAGCCAGGGCACGCTGAGGACTTCAGCTCTGCCGGTCAGCACAAGCTGAAACCTCAGAGTAGATCCCAGTTAAGGTCATCGATTGGGGTCCTCTCTAAATGAGCCATCTGGTATTTGTAAATAACTTCTTATTACAAGGCACTGCCAAACCTCCGCCCATATGGACTCCTATCCATACTTTAGCTGGTACGAAACTTAAGTGAAGGAGAGACTTGAGTGGGATGCCTAGAGAATCCCAGGAGTCAGTAGCCAGTGGAGACGGTGCGGTGTGCTGACACCACACACTCTGAGAAATGGGCCCTGGTGCTGTTAGGAAGGGGTTGTGCAGTGCCAGACAGTTGTAAGGGCGTGTTTAGACCTTTCCGATCTGATTAATGGGAGTCCTTGCCTGGCATGCATAGTTATGTCGCTGCTGAGAAGTCACCTGCTCACCCATCCACCACCCACCCATCCATCCATTCATTCAGTCATTCATTCATTGCAACAAGTACTACTAATGGAGCCCCAGTTTAGCGTTGACAGGGATCTTTTACCCTCTTTAGGCTCGAGAGAAAATAGATTTTCAAACACCGTCACAGCCACAGTGGGTTGGCAGTGTTTTTCTCCTATATTTGATCTTCTGAGTCTGATGTTTTCAAGGACACTGCGCTTATATATTCAAGGCTTCCTCTGGATTCCACCATAGAGGTGGAAGCCATGGGCTTCAGCAAACTGCAGGCAGAAAACTGCATCCTCAAAGAGAGCAGGGCTAGGAGAGGCATTTCCTCCTCAGCGGGGCCTCTTCCCAGCGCTGCCTGCCTCACCCCGATGCTGCGGCTGGGAGGGGGGCCTCCAAGGAGAAAAGGGAGGCCCCATTTCACACCTGCCCGCCTTCAAGAGCTGTTTTCGAAGCTCTTGAACGAAGCAGAGCTCGTTCCTAATTTCTGGGGAGCCCAGCTACACGGAACATGATTTCCAGCAGAAACAGGGAGTGGGGAGCAAGGTGAGAAACAGGAAAGAACCAGTTTGAAAATATTCACCTGTCTCCTGAGGTCAGTATCCTTTCCTGAAAAGTCAGGGACATGGTGACCCGGAGGCCCCTGTGCCCCTCTCAGTCCCCAGAGTAGCAGCAACATGGCCCCAAGCCATGGTTTGGAAGTAGAAGCTGTTTCCAGCACACGTCAAAAGACGGAGTTTGCGGGGAGGCCTCCAGAGTAACCCACCACCTGGGGCTGGCCTGGGCTCCACGGAGCGTGAGGCAGGGACCTTGCTCCCAGGTGCCCCCAGCTTTCAGGAAGACCTCCGCCCCATTCAGATGCTCTCCTGCACTTATCTTCCGAGCAAGCTAGAAATTCCTGATCCCCTTCTCTGAATCCATGAGGGTCCCTGTACCCTTCCCCCTTCCTAACAGAGGGACAGGAAGACCTGCTGAAGGGCAGCCATACCCCAAAGATAGCTCCTGAGTGATCGCTGAGGCAGGGTGAGGTGAAGGGGAAAAAAAACAGAGCCAACAGCCGGGAGCTGACGTGGAAGTGCCTCTCTACAGGGTAACCCAGAGGCTGCAGGCAGCGAGGGCAGGGGACTCTGGCCTGTGAGGAGAGAGGTGACTCCCAGATCTCCTCCCGTCAAGAGCAGGGTGGAGAGGCAGGGCACAGGAGGGGTGGGAGGCCCTGAGGGGCAGGGGCTGCAGGGGCACAGGGGACGCTCTGGCCCACGTGTTCAGGTGGCCAAGCCCCGTCCTCACGCCTTTTACTTCAAGCCAGGACCTGAGTGTGAAATGACCCCTTCTCGTTAAAAATTACCTTTGTCACTGCCAGGGGAGAAAACAACAGAGGGGGATACTGCTGGGGAAGTTTCTATTCTAAATAACATTCGCCTTTTATTCATGAACCCAAATCAGCCATTATCCAGTAGCCAAGCATGGAGAAAAGGATCTGAAAACCTGAAAGTGATTAAAACTAGGTTGCTGGATGTTGCAATGGGGGGAACTATAGGGAAGGGCCATAATTCAGATTTTGCCATCCTTCAAGGCTTCATTTTCCATTGTCTGGTTCCGCCAGGGATTTCTCTGTAGCCCTGATGCTCACACTTAGTCGAGCTTCTGGAGCAATGCCAAACCTATTTCTCACTGTTTATCTTTCACTCTTCTCTCATGTTTAGGAAGATCCCTCCTGCGGCAGATAGCCCCATGCCCTCGCCAGCAGCCCACATCACCACCCCTGTTCCAGCATCCGTTTTACAGCCTTTCAGCAACCCCAGTGCTGTGTATCTTCCTTCAGCTCCCATCAGCTCGAGACTCACCTCTTCTTACATAATGACATCAGCCATGCTCTCCAATGCAGCTTTTGTGACATCGCCGGACCCGAGCGCCCTCATGTCACACACCACAGCTTTCCCTCATGTGGCCGCAACCCTCAGCATCATGGACTCAACCTTCAAGGCCCCATCCGCCGTGTCCCCGATACCAGCTGTCATTCCTTCCCCATCCCACAAGCCATCCAAAACCAAAACCAGCAAATCCTCAAAAGTCAAAGACCTGTCCGCCCGTAGTGACGAGTCTCCAAGTAACAAAAAGAGGAAGCCGCCGTCTTCGACTTCCGCCTCTCCCTCCGTATCCCTGCAGACATCCCTCTCCCCATTATCAGGGCCCCACAAAAAGAACTGTGTTTTGAATGCCAGTTCAGCTTTGAACTCCTATCAGGCAGCCCCTCCCTATAACAGTCTGTCTGTGCACAACTCAAACAATGGGGTGAGCCCACTCAGTGCCAAACTGGAGCCCTCAGGACGGACCTCGCTGCCCGGCGGCCCTACAGACCTAGTGAGACACATGGGCTCGGGGGGCGGCAGCAGTGACTCCTGTCCCCTCTCTGTGCCCTCCCTTGCAGGGGACCTCTCTCTGGCCTCACACAATGCCGTGTCTTCTCTGCCCCTCTCTTTTGACAAATCAGAAGGAAAAAAGCGTAAGAACTCAAGTTCTAGTAGCAAAGCCTGTAAAATCACTAAAATGCCTGGAATGAATAGCGTTCACAGAAAGAACCCACCCAGCCTTCTTGCACCGGTGCCCGATCCCGTTAACAGCACCTCCTCTCGGCAGGTAAGGGACCCGTCCTTCCAGGAGCCTTCTGGCACCGCCCGGGGATGGTGGGAGGGGGAGCAGGGCAGCGCCCCCCGCTTAGCTATGTGGCCCAGGCAGGTGGCCCAGACAGGTAACGCAAGCATGAGTCCCATCCTCATTCTCCCCGTGGGCAATTCCACCCTCTGCTCTGAGAGCAATTTATCTAACAGATACTTTCTACAGTGTCCGCGCACTAGGCACTGTTCTGAGTCCTATATGAGCATCACCTCATTTAATCCTCACAACAACCCAGCAAGGTTGATGCAATTGTAATCACCACTTTACAGATGAGCAAACTGAGGCACAGAGAGGTTCTGAGTTCCATCGCCTCACTCTGTTGTATATCTGGAGTTCTGAGGACGATATCATTGAAGAGGTCTATTGCCAAGCAGTTTTATCTGATCTATTGGCATCCCCTTAGGAAGAACCTGAGGCCCAGCCAGGTTAAATGGTGACCTGGGTCCCACCGGGGGGTGGGAGCGCATGCTTCCGGTGACTATTCTTCTCACATTACCAGGCTCCCTACTCCTAAGATAACCCTTTCCTTCCTAAAGTATCACTGCAGCTCACACCAACTGGTACAGAAGTGTTCAAGGCCACTGTACACAGAGGAGGGTGTACCGTGAGGGGAGCTGGGGGAATGGGACATGATCCAAGAAGAACACGTGTTTCTTTCCCTTGAGCCCTGTTCTCATCCTCAAGTCTAGTCTTCCTCTCGAGCTGGGAAGGCTGCTTAGGAAACCCTCCCACCCGACTGTTTGTGTGTAGAGGAGGGAGCAAAGGCGGGTAGGGGGCAGCCTGGGGTCTCTTCGAGCTGAGTCCAGTGGGAGGGACCTCCCAGGACAGCGTGCAGGGATGGTAGCAGCAGCCCCAGGCCGACAGCCACAGAATTCAGTGGGCCAGCCCTGTCTGGGGATGGGGACTTTGGAGACATGAGAGGCAGTTGTTTAAAAGATGTTTTCATGTTTTGCATCATCTTTGTGTGAGACTTGTTAAAACTTCATGAAGAGAACCTCTTGAGGGGGATTCACAAAACACAGGTAAACACACAAGAAACAGCAAGTTTGGATCTCAAGGGCCAGACAAGCTGCAACCGAGGCCAAGGTTGTGGCAGTGGGGGATGGACATAGGTCCTCTCATCAGAGCCCAGGTACTCGCACACATCTGCAGTTCCAGGGGTGCAGAGGAGGGGACCAGCACCCACAGGGTCCCCCAGAGACTAAACTACTGGTCGGTGCCACCTCCAGGTCTCAGGATGGAGGGCAGATCCAGGGCTTCCTAAACTTGAATGTGCACATGAATCACTGGAGGGTCTCAGTAAAATACACATTCTGAGTCAGCAGGTCTGGGGTGGAGCCTGAGAGTCTGCATTTCTAACAGGCTCCAGGCAGTGCCACGGCACTGGTTTGCGGGCCACACCCTGAGCAGCAAGGCTATAGTGTCATCTGTTTTCGATGAAGTTCTAGCAGCTAACACTTACTTATGGGATGGGCTCTGTTCCAAGCACTTGATATATTCATTTAATCTTCACCTGTTATTACCCCCATTTTACAGATGAGTAAACCGAGGCACAGGAAGGCTAAGCAATGTGCCCAAAGTCACACAGCGAGTAAATAATAGGTCTGGGATTTACACCCAAGTAATTTGGCTCTGGGGTCTGGGCTTTTCACCTCTGTGCCTCTGTATTGAGTAAATGTGCCACTGTTGATTCTTTGGTGTGCCAAGACCATATGAAATGTTTAGTAACCATGATGAATTAGTCAAAAACTGTGATGAAAGGAGCAGACAAGCCTCCTTCAGAGAGTGCTCATCAGGAGGGAAATCCAAAAGAGCTGATGAATTTAATGGCTGCCTTGGATCTGGTCAATACTGGTTCTCTAATGCAGCTGATACCTGGGTGCTTGTCACCAGGCCATTAAGAAAAGGCTTTGTCCAGGGTCACCAGGTGTTGGGGGGAAGGCCTTTGGAATCTGTGCTGATTCTGTTAGGAGATTGGGAGAGGCATGGCATGAGATTGAGAAATTCAAGGTAAACGTGCTTTGAGGACTAACTGGGGATCTATTGAATTTTATCGGGTGGTGTAGGGCCAGAATTTGCCACAGAGATATTAAACCGTACGAAAAACGAGACTGCGAACGTAAGGCAGACGTCTTTACGCGAAGGCGAGTTTAAGTAGAGGATGGGCTCGTCATAGGAGCTGCCTGCGTAACGTACTCCGCCTCCGTAACGTACTCCGCCTCCGTAACGTACTCCAGCCCACCGCGAGCCCAGGTTCGATCACGAGAAAGGGGAGGAGCCTGACGGCCACGCCCCCTCGCCCCCAGGGCTGCGTCACAGGACCGGGCTGCGTCACAGGACCGGCCCGCTCAGGCTCCCACTGGAAGGGGAAGACTCATGCCTCTTGCCATTTTCCTTAAGAACAGCAAGGAGTGTGCCGGGAAAACTGACTCAGAAAAAGACGCAGGCATTTATTCCCAGCTGGTCCAGGGGAGTCTGGGCTCGAGACGAGATGGGTCTGGGACTGCCGTCACAGGTGGAAAAGCTGGGCCTCCTCCCGGAAACTTGCAGTCTGCGCATCTGGGAAGCGGATTAAGATTTCCCCTCCATTCCACGTTCCCTGTGGGATGAGGGGGGCGTCATCAAGGCCCCCCTGAAACATACTCATTTTCTCTGCCGTTTAAGATGGAAACACGAGTTCCACACGACGGGAGGAGAGCCCTCGAGGTACCGTGCAGCCTCCCCCTTTCCCCTGGCGACTCTTGGTATCGGTGGGTCTCTCCCAAGCTGGCTCCCGTGTCTGAGTAGGGCTTCACTGGTGTCTTTCAGGTTGGGAAAAATAGCAGCCTAGCTTTGTCACAATCCAGTCCTTCAAGCATATCCAGCCCAGGACACAGCCGACAGGTAAGTTACTGGCGGGCAGAAGTCCATAGGCTCATCAGCAGGGTGGAAAGAATGTGGGCTTTGGGGTCAGACCCTGGTTCAAACCTCACGTCCAGTTAAGAAAATGGCTACCTGGCTTCTAACGCTAGGCCTTCTTGTAATTAGCTGTGTGCCCTTGGGCAAGTTACTTAATTTCTCTGTGCTTTACTTTCCTCGCCTATAAGATGGGGGTCATTATGGCCCCTATCTCATAAGGCTTTTGTGAGGATTAAATTAATTTATAGACATAAAGCCCCTGCAAAATGCCTGAGACCTAACACAGGTATTAGCTTTTACTGTTAGCAGCTGTATGGTATTAGGCAGATTACTTCTCTGAGTCTCACTTTTTTCATTTCTTAAATGGCAGAATCGATGCCTACCTCTTAAGGTTATTATGAAAATTAAATAAGATGCTGTTGACTAAAGGGCTTTGCTCATGGCAGACATTGGTCAGCACTTTCTTGAGGCCTCTGGTGGGCTGTAGCTACCATTCAGGATGTGGTTTTCATGGTGGGACTATTCAGGGTAGATTTAGGAGTTTTTATAAACTTGAGGTGTGAAAACAGTCAGTATAGAGGTGATTTTCTCCAGTGGAGTGTGTGCACGTCTGGAGGAGGACAGGGAGGGTAGGTGAGTAGGGTCGTGTGTGTTCTACATGATGGGAAAAGAATACATATATGGCTGTTATGTTGTCTTAGAAGTGCCACAGGTTTCGTAGATACCAAATTACAGTGTTTGGGTGAAGGTTATAGGGAACGGTTTTGTATCCTCAGATCTCCACCACTTTGAATCACTGTGGACCATCTGTGCCAGAGCACCTGCAGCCCCTCCTTTGTGTAGGGTCAGGGAGGGAGGGCAATCTGCCTGTTTACGGCAGGCCTTCTGCACGGTTGCTGGGTGCACCTGGAGTCGCCCACAACTCCAGGCATACCTGCTGGGAACCCACAACGCTAGCCGTCAGCCTAAATGAACGTAACAGTAATACCAGCACCTGCCATTTGTTGAGCCCTTCCTCTGTAGGCGCCGTGCTCTGCCCCTCACATACATTACATACCTTTCAACCTTTTAACAACCTGGTCAGGTTGGGGACAAATTGGTTATCCTCGTTTTATGGATGAAGATGAAGGAACTTGAACCAAAACCTGTATATCCAAAGCCTCTGTGCTTAACCCAGCACTATACTTTTTCCTTAGGTAATTCTCCATGCTGTCTGTGAGTTAGTTAGGAAAACATAGACTAAAAAACAAAAACAGAAAAACAAAGACAGATTAATTATCCCGGCCGTCCCTCCTGGAGAGGAGCTCCATGAAGCCACAGGATTTGCCCCCTTGCTTTCCTTCACAGCTAGGATCTCTGTGCCTACCTTCCATTTACAGAGTTCTTTACTTCCATCACCTCATTTGCTCATCACAGCTGGCTTTTGCCAAATGCAGGAGGTGGGATGGTATCCTTTTCGTTATAGATGAGGAAACTGAGACTCCCTTCTTGAATTCTTGTGGGTAATCCCAAATGTATGTTTTGGAAACAAGCTTTTTCTTTTCTTTTCTTTTCTTTCCTAGAAGACCACAAACAGAACGGGCAGGATAAGGACTCTTCCATAACAAGACTATGAAGCCACTTCCAAACCAATGCCTGGCCACGGGACCTCACCCCAGGAGGCCAAGGCCAGGGGAGGGAGGGGAGTGGGCAGTGGGGAAGAGTCTGTTTCCTGTGCCCTGCCTGTGGCTCTGGCCTTTCTTCTTCTTTTTTTAATTGACCAATTTTTAGTTTTGAGGAAAAAGAAAAAGGCAAAAAGAACGTGAATTTGAGATTTACAGAAAACAATACCAGTGTTTTGTTTCCGTTCTTTAACTTGCCACGTGTATACCTTCTTCCAAGTTTGGGGTCCCTCCTCTAGCTTCTGATGCTGCTACTGCATCATTTTGCTCCGGCCACAAGAGCAGACATTGTAGAATGTCCGTTCCTGGTTGGCATCGTCTGGAACTCTTGAACTTGAGCATGTGCAGTGCTCCTTTCCTTACGCTCTCCCATCCTTCCCTTCTGTCCCCTCCTACCTGCCACTCTCTGGGTCCCCACTGACCATCAGAGGTATGGGCTGTCAAAAGCTCCCTCTAGACAGCGTGCTGCATCGGGGGGCGGTTACTGGGGAGCAGCCCATGTTTGGGGAGCAGAGAGCTGGAGGGTGGGCGAGTGCCCTCATTAGGTTTCTAGGACGCACCAGCACAGAGGAGGGAGATGCGAAGTTGAGAACAGCAGCCATTTAATGATGGGGCTTACTTAGTACCACTGTCCAGCTGTGCAGCTCGGAGAAGATGTCCTGGGTTAGGGACAGGAGCAGGAATGGACCTGGGAGGTGGCAGGAAGAAGGGCCTGGGGGTAGGAGAAGATATCCTCAAAAGATGGTGGGAACTGGGTGACTGATCATCTGAGCGTGTTAGGAATCCATGCTGCAAAATCCCTTCCAGGGCACCATGTACGAGGGCGCAAAGCTGGGCGAGTCACAGGGGGAGGAATCCCAGGGAAAAGGGCACAAGACCTCAGGAAGCCACTCAGGAAGAGGCACAGTGCCCACCGCTGTGGAAGGTCTCAAGCTGCCCTCCGGGGCGCTGCCAGAGGAGAAAAAGCAGAGCCGGAAGGAAAGGCCTGAGGGAAAGCTGCCATGGAGGGTTAATTGCCAAACAGCTGGTGATTGGTGAGAATAATTACTAGCATTGCCCAGCCACCTCCATGCCCTGGGCCAGAGGGCCCCGTGGACTCAGCACGCCCATAGATCAGCTCATGCTAGGTTGTCAGAGGCCACCACTCCGATACAGCCAACCCAGGAAGGAGTGGTAAGACCACTGCTTATGGAGAAGAGCCATTTGGAAGATCCGGAAGGGAGAAGCTGGAGGCCTGCAGCTATAAAACTGTTCACACTGGAGTTTTGAAAGAAACCAATACCATAAGCTCTAATTGGGAATCATAGTCAAGAAAGGAATTCACCATATAAAAAAGTGTTCTGTGCTATGAATCATGTAACTTTGTATACAGTGTAATGGCAGAGACACCAGGAGGTTTCGCTCCATCCCTAAGTCAGAAACGAATGCCAGTTTTGCAGCTGGACATAAACCCTCATCCCCACCCTGAAGTTTTCCTTTTCTTTCCCATTCGCCCCAAACCCAAGGATCAGACTACTGTTAAATTTCACCGTATGATTGGATTTTGCGAAGACGGGAGGCAAACGGAGTGATTTGCATCAATGGAATTGCACTGACAGTGTTTCTTAATAGGATTACTAAAATTTTTAATATAAAATGAAGATTTTTTTAAAAATCAGGAGTTGATATTAGGTACTAGGACATTAGTTCGGATGATTTCATTTTTATTTCTACAGTGTTAAAAGTGCACTTATATGCTGGTTTATTTCCATCTTGGGAAAAAGAGACTGCAAATTGAAGGGAAGATTGTCACTTTTTCTTTTTTTTAAAAAAAAAAAGGTTAAGGCAGATTTTAAGACTTACAAATGTTTAAGAAATTATAAACAAGGTTAGACCCTTCGAAAAAAAAGTTTAGAAGATAAAGTAAATTTTTATAGTGTTAATTTTGTAATAATTTATGTTTTACTATATTACAGAGCTAACTGACCAGAATAGTTTCAGAAACAATATGAAACTTAGGAAAGTTGAAGCAACGTTTATATTTTTAAAATGTTCTTTGAATTATGTTTTTATTGTACATTTCTTCAGACTGAAAAGTATGTACATATCTTTGTTATTTTTGCACAATTTTCGTCTCGTTCGGTTTTAGAAGTCTGGTTTTTTTTATAATTTATTTTGAGTTGTAATACTTGCAGGAGTAAAAACAAAAAAAATCTCAGCAACAAAATAACCCTCTGATTTATAAACTCTTACACTCAAAGAAGGAAAACAAAAGTTGAGAGATTAAGTGGCTGCTTCTGAGAAATAATGTCTCAACAGGGACTAAAGGAGCAATTCAATGGATTTTAAACGTTTTAGCTCTCTACATCTTGAATTGCAAGCTGGAATAAAGAGGCTCCCCACTGGATGCTGCTTACTTGGTGAAAGACTGGCTCTGACCAAGGTGAGGACATTTCTGGAAAACTGAGCAAAAAGGGAAAACCCACGGTGTTTCTTCCTTCACAGTCAACTACAGGTTTACTTTATAATGATGTATTCAGAACTCACAGCTTGAAATATGGAATGCAAATAAAAGGTTTTCTTTCGGTTTGTTTGAATGGAGTTCCACTGGACCAGCCTATAAAGCATTATTAGGGGGATATCGTTTGGGTACTTCTGCACACCCCACCTAGCCCTCTCTCCCAGCCCCTTGACTGCACACACCCCCATCTGCCTGAAGATCTCGTGACTTGTCGCCAGCCATAGAGGCTCGAAAGCTCTGGTTGTTAAAGCGTAACGCAATGCATAGACCTGTCAGCCATAAAAAAAAAAAAAAAAAAAAAAAGCGACCTGGATAACTTGTATGCCTTCTTTTGTATCAATGTACCAATTGTAAATAATGCTGATCAACCTTTGTAGAGAATAGTTTATACAGCATATTCTATTATTGCTGATTCTCAGTGAACTCTTGTTTTAAAAAAGGAAAAAAAGAAATTTTCTATTTACACCTTCTATTTTGTTATGCTGTCGGCCCATGGCACTTTAACAAAACTCTGTGGGTTTTACGTAGCTGGTCAGTCATGGGGTATATTCAATAACTGTTGTTGCACAGACGAGAATTTGCACCTGCTCATTTGTCCTTTCCTACTACCGATTTTAGAACCTTTTCCAGAAGAATTTTGAAGAAAGCATGTCCAAACATTCTAAACAAATGCCACACTTGTGGAGTGGGTTTCTTTTCTACAATCCATATTTTGTAACACTAAGTATTTTCCTTCTTTGTCCTGCACCTTTATGTATTAGCACTATCAGATAGAATTCATTCCATGCCTGTGATATTGTAAGCAGAATAAATGTCTAAAGTAGGTGTAAATAGTAAATCCTATGGCTTACAGTTTTAAAAAGGAAAGAACAAACATGTATCTATTGATACTGCCGTGGTTCAGCACAAGGTCTGGAGACATTCTCCAGTGAGCGATTGTATTTTTTTTTTTTGCTTTTTTTTTTTTTTTTTTTTGGTAACATGGCTTTGTAAATAAAATAATTTATATGTTTGTAAAAACAGTCTTCGGGTTTTTATAAAATTTAGATTGGGGGTATTGTTTTTTATTCTTTTGGGTGTATGTGTCCTCACCAGATGAGCGTTCCTCCTAGAACCCACATTTAAGGTGTAGAAGAGAGCGAATTCATTCAACAGATATTTATGGAGCATCCCATCTGTGGCTGCCCCTGAGCTAGGCACTCTGCTCAGTGATGAGAAACATAGTCCCAGCTGCTTGCCAAAGGCGCCCTGGTGGGGGAGACAGTACATGAATAAACACACGATCCAATGTGTGATTACAGATTGTGACAAATTCAATGGTAGAAAGAATTGAGTTCTGTGAGAGAAAATAACAGGAGAAAGTGATGTAAAATGGGTTGGGGGTTGTGATCAGGGAGCTCCCTCTGAGGAAGTAAGCTGAAGGCAGAAAGTGTTGGGGAGATAATCCCAGGCAGAGGTGGCCCATGGTGGGAAAAGCCTGCTAAGTTCTTGGAACCTAAGGAATATGCACTGTGGACAGAGCAGGGAAAGGGATGGACAGAAGGCATGGCAAGGTCACAGAAGGACTCCTATCTAGAGTGGATTTTTGTGCTCAATTCAGTGGGAGTCCTTCAAAGGGCTTTACATAGGGCATGGCGTGATGTGATCTGTTGAAAGATCTCTAGCTGCTGTGTGGAGAATCCATCGGAAGTTGTTGCAAGAGACCCAGTGAGACATAGTGTTCGTGTGGTCCCAGGATGGTGACAGTAGATCTGAAAAGAAGTGAGTGGAGTCAAGATCCATTTTACATATTAAATTGACAAGACTGGTTTAGGAATTGGATGTGAGAGTAGGAGAAAGAATGACTCCCAGGTTTCTGCTAGAGCAGTTGTATTAGGTGGAGATGCCATTTCTTCAGATGTGGAAAACCAGAGGAAGAACAGGCTTTGGGGAAGGGGGGGTGGCAAAAGGAATGTTTCATGAAGATCAGAAGTTCTGTTTTGCACATGTATGTTTGCTCACGTGTGAGATCACTGTGAAATCTCTAAGCTGCTGTGTCAAGAAGGCATGGGCTACACATGACTGGAGCTCACAGGTCTAAGTTGAAGGCATCAACTTGGGAATCTTTGTTATATGGATGATATTTAGAGCCACAGGTATGGATGTGATTACTAGAGAAGATGGAGAAGACGAGCAGACATTTGGAGGTTAGGCAGAAGCAGAAAAGCTTGCAAAGAACTCCAAGAGGAAGCGTTCACAAAGAGAAGAGAACCCGATAGACAGTGCTTCCCTGGAAGCGAGGACTGTAAGATGCTTCAAGCAAGGAGAAGTCAGCTGAGTTAAGTACTGTTGCAGTATGGGAGAGAGATGGTATTTAGTCTGGGGTTCTGCAGCATGGAGGTCTTTCGTGACTGTTAACAATCTCCGAGGGCTGTCATAACAAATTGCCACAACCTGGTGGCTTAAAACAACGTAAATTCATTCTCTCAGGGTTCTGGTGCCTAGAAGTTCAAAATCAAGCAGGGCTGCACTTGCTCAAAGGCTGTGGAGGAGAATCCTTCCCTGCCTCTTCCGGTTTCTGGTGATGGCTCGTATCCCTTGGCTTGAAGACTCATCACTCCCATCTCTGCCACCTCCTTCACGTGGCCTTCTCTCCTGTTTCTCCTGCGTTTCAGGCCTCCCACGGCCTTTCTCTTATAAGGACTTAAGGCTCACCCTAAATCCTGGATTATATCCTCTCAGGATACTTAAGGTAGTTACGTCTTTTTGCAAATAATGCATACTCGCAGGTTCTAAGGGTTATGACTTGGACACAGAGTGACCTTATCGAAGCAGGTGTGTTGAAGTGGCAGGAGAGTGAAGGAAATTCAGTTGTGTAGACAAGTCTTAAGAAGGTTAGAAGGCACAATGGAGTGTTTGGATTTTGTTCCCTTTTGTTTCTTTTGTTTTTCAAGGGAGAAGGGTCCAGATCACGATTCATATGCTGGTGAGGGTGGGACAATAGGGGAGGGAGAGGTTGATGAGACAGGAGAAAGGGGTGATTTTTTTTTTTTTAAAGGGAAGTTTTTGAGAAGGCAGGAGGGAGGTGAACTTGAACACGTGTGGAAGTATTGGCCTTTGTAGTGCAGAACAATCAACCGAGGCCTATTAAAAATTTTAAGAGTTTATCTGCACAAAAATGGGATTCAAATCAGGCAGCCCCAAACCAGAAGTGGTTAGGAACTCCACCAACAGGAGCTGGGGTGAGACTTCTATAGAGAAAAGGTGGAAGCAAAGTAAGGTGGGTATTGATTGCCTATAGCTTAAAGCCTAGTTGGCTGTTTGTGATTGATTGTCCCCAGCATTTTGGATTTTGTAACCTTGAGACATTTACAGACTTAGATTCTGGTTTGCTTACATAGGCCTCTAGAGCATTAGAGCATCTCAGTCTAATGGCCTCTTTGTTTGACTGACTTAACAGTAGTCAGAAGGACACTTCCTCCAGGGAAATGGGGAAGAAAGAAGTCAGCTTGTAGATTCACTGCTGAGAAGATGAGGGAATCCCCCATCTGATGGCTTCCATTTTCTCAGCGACCATGGGGCAAGCTGGGTGTGCCTGAGAGCTCAGAAGAAGTTTGAGAAGAGTAAAGAAAGAATTTAGTACTTACTAATGAAACTGGATTGCCGCACAGCATTGAGAGCACATTTGAGATTTGTGATCAAAGCACAGTCCTGGCATGGTGATGACAGCCTTGGGGAGTGGTTTGAGCACACCAAGGGTAGAGCAAGGCCACTTGGAGCCAACACTCTTGGGCAAACTTCGGCAAATTTCTTAGCGTTTTGCCTCAGGCCTAACTGTAAATATTTTCACTATTGTACAGGGAAAAAAAAAAAAAAAAAACAGACGAAGCAGCTTTGAAGCTTGAGGAAGCTTCACAGAGGAAGCACATTGCACATAAACCTTTGTATAATTGGATTATCCATAGCCACAAAACATCAGTGTGGCACTTCTAGCAGCAAGGACATCATGTATCCCTTGGCTCTGAGCTTTGTCTGAGACTGGCCGTCCATCACTGTTCTGCCCTGGTGACTTCTAACTCCATTTTTTTTTTTTTTTTTTTTTTGCGGTACGTGGGCCTCTCACTGCTGTGGCCTCTCCCGTTGCGGAGCACAGGCTCTGGATGTGCAGGCTCAGTGGCCATGGCTCACGGGCCCAGCCGCTCCGCGGCATGTAGGATCTTCCCGGACCGGGGCACGAACCCGTGTCCCCTGCATCGGCAGGCGGACTCTCAACCACTGCGCCACCAGGGAAGCCCTCTAACTCCATTTTGAAGGGAGCCTAGACATCCTATATTTTCCCAACCTGGAACTCTGAGAAGCCTCAAAATTAGCCATAGGCTTGGAGAATCAGTGTGAAAACTGGAAGTAATAATGAAGACCCTCTTCTGCAGGTGAGGAAACTGAGACACAGACAGGTCGAATGAGGTACCAAGAGCACACAGCTGGCTGACTGGCAAACCTGTCCCCCCTTCAATCTGGTGCCCTGTCCATTCTATTTCCCTGCCTCCTGTAGAAATAAACTGCACCTACCGACTTTTCTTCCTAAGCCCCTGTGGATATTTCCAGAAAGGTATTTTATAATTCTATGTGCCTCCTAGCTGGTTGACTCAGGTCTCTAGAATTTAATTTTACAATACTTCAGTATTTTTCTCCTTTTGATTTTTCCACTAGGCAATAACTTCTTGCTTTCTGATCTGGTTGGAGCTATTCTGGAATGTCAGGTTTAAGGTATCCATGTCACTGAGCAAAGTTCCCAGGAGTGTATTTCAATAAGTTTATTTTCTGTTCATTACATCTTCATAAGCCATTCAACTAGAAAAGTAAATGAGGAAGGTGTAAGAAAACTGAACGCCTCAAACACTCAATCAGTCCCACGCAAGTCTGAATCATTGCAGAATCACAATGGGAGCCAACAGCTCGGAGGCGCTGTATTTATTGTGACAATTGAAATCACAAATCTGATCTAAGGTCATTAACATTGGAAGGGTTCTCTTAATTTTAGAAGATTCTGGAGCTTTTCTGGATTCCTCCTTTCGCCTTTAAGTATTTCAGTAAATTTTTTTTTTTTTTTTTTTTTTTGCGGTACGCGGGCCTCTCACTCTTGTGGCCTCTCCCGTCGCGGAGCACAGGCTCCGGACGCGCAGGCTCAGCGGCCGTGGCTCACGGGCCCAGCCGCTCCGGGGCACATGGCATCTTCCCGGACCGGGGCATGAACCCGTGTCCCCTGCATCGGCAGTCGGACTGTCAACCACTGCGCCACCAGTGAAGCCCCTTCAGTAAATTTTTAATCAAAGCAGCAGCAGCATCACAAAAGCGTTCACATCATCAGGCAACAGAGCTAGCTGCTGGGGGTGGGGGGGCTGTGAAAGCAGGAGCTTGCATGGTCTGTATTAGAGTTTTCATTTTCTCTCCAGCCACTTCACTTCTCTATTGGATTTCCTAGCTGGCCTTATCACTAACCCCACTCCACTACCCACCCCCAAATCTCCCCCATGTTCCTGAATAATCCAGATGCAGTGTTGGAGGGCTGGCAGGTAGAGGGTAGCAATTCTGGCACATTATTGGGATAGGGCAAAGGCAGAGCCCCATGGAAGTGAAGAGAAGGGAGAGGAAAAACATGATTCCGGGGCTTTTCCTTTGGAAAGAATCAGATGCATGTTTCTGTTTCTGTTTGCAGTTTTTACAAGTCTCTTGGTCCTGTCCAGCTCAATAAACTGAGAAGGTTTGGATCCGTACTAGATGCTCAGTACTGGGCCTGCCTGGCCGCTGGACACACCAGAGACGGTATCTCCTGCAGTTCTCACTGTCCAGCATTTGGAGGATGTTCCCTCCGGGTCCTTGCCGAGCCCAGTACTGCTCAACATTTTAATTAATGAATCGGCATTCAAAGTAACCTTGGTGAATTAAAGCCATGAATACAAACAGACAGATTTATAGAATAGATGTCACCTTTCGGGGGCACAAGGGAGGTTTCTGGTGCTAGCAGTGTTCTGTATCTTGACCTGGGGGCTTGTTAAATGAATAGAATCACTGATGAAATATTTATCTGATTGTGTACTTAAGATTCATTAATTTTACTGTGCACTTTTAAATTTAAAAGTTTACACACAGACACAAAAGGTAAAGGGCAAACTTGGAGCCATAATTGTCTTTGCAGAAAGAAGAAAGTTAGAAGTGGTTTGAGGAGAATACTAATAAGCCCGTTTTCTCCCCAGATCCCCCAGAGGCAGTAGGTACCACAGAGAAGGGGTGCACAATGGGGTGAAAATGGGGGAGAGGGGCTTGAAGTCTCACATGAGGTTGTCAGGCCCCTCAGAGCCCCCTTCACCTCCCACATGCAGCCAAGTGGCTACTCTCTCTCCCCCCACCCCCGCGCCCCAGCAGGGGACTAAAAAGTTTTTTTCTGGAAAAATTGAATGGGAAGCTGAGATTCAGGATCCAAGGAAACCAGGTCCAGCAGAGAAAGTTACCTTGGGGTGGAATAGGGGGGTGGGATGAGGCACAAGATTGTCTCTTTTCATCCTAAACTGTAGAATTTTAATGTGTTACAAAAATGTGTGTGTTGCTTTGATATTTAAAAAATTCAGATAAGTATATTATCAGGACACCTACACAATGATGAAATACATGGGAGCCATTAGATGATCTCACTTCTGTGTTTCCAGAGTACAGTGTTTGGCTTTGGGCTTGGCAGCTTAAAAACACTGGATACAGGACCAGAGAAAAGTGGTGAAAGTGATCAAATATAGTTGATTACAGTGAATAGTTGTGGAATACACTGTCCTGGAGATGGCTAAAAATGGAATGCCTGGGATGGCCTTAAAAACAATCCTCCTTCACAGGGGGACTTTCCCAATGGAGATTTTCTGCTGGTAAAGTTTGGTGAGGGTTATGTGGGTTACATTGACATGCCGGTGCTTTTTCATTCAAAAAACATGTATACTTCATGTTTCCTTGGACTTCAAATTTATCTGTAGGACCCTCTTAAAGGACTGTGTTATCCAAGGTTGTTTGGATCCTAAAACAGGAGCAGGCATACAGTTGGCATATAATACACATTTGCTAAGTTAAAAAATGGAGTGGTGTGTTGGTGGTAAATGTCAAACATCCAGCTTTAGGGGTGGCAGGGGAAGCACTTGCTGATTTCTGTAATGTTAATACATCCACCGTGACTGATTTCAAGCTATCAGCGTGACCTCTCTGAATCCAGAGGGGGAAGAGAAGTGCACATTAACTCCTGTGAGCCTGGGCAAGCCAGCCCCAGCATACAGAGATTTTGGCCAATGCAAAAGACATGCTTATGACCATTGATACTATATCAATTCACGTTAAACTACAAGAAATAATCTAATCCATTAGTCAGGCCAACAAGGAGAATTTTGCTATCAGTTGGAAATAACCAACGTTCAAATCAACAATTTCTTACCACTTTTTACTTTTTTTTTAACTTATTCCTGCTTGAAAAGGGCACTGGGGCAAAGCGGATGTCTTAGTTTCCAAAATTATATCCAAGCAATTATCTTTCTTGTATAAGCAATCCCCACTCTGTGGGCTGTGCTCCAAATGTTTCATTTGGAACCTAATATATTCTTCCACTTAAATGTAATATCAAGGGTGATTAGGTTGCAGGACAACCCACAAAAGCCTATAGATCCCACAATGTACTTGAAGTCTGATATCAGTGCAGTGGTATTATTTTGGGAAGTGCGTCCTTGGTTTCAGCCAGGGAAGGCAGGATTGTATGCCACCTGGCTGCTGTCCCGGCTATGAGAGACCACTCCCCGCCACCCTGCCATCTGCCAGGAGAGTAAAGACTTCTGGCTTGTACCCTGAGCAGACTCCCAGCTCTAAGCCAAACCCGCACTACTCTGACATCAAGAAAACAGCTAGAAGGACAGGGATTCCCCTGGCGGTGGTACTGGTGGTACTTGTGGTACTGGCGGTGATGGTGGTAGGGGGAGTGAGTAATAACATTACTGATTATGTGTTTTACATCTTTTCTAATTTAATCCTTACCATAACTCTATGAGGTCAGTAAGATTATTATCCCCGTTTTAGCGATGAGAAGACTAAAGTTTTGAGAGGTCAAGTAATTTGGTCAGGATCACACAGCTGGTAAATGGCGAAGCCTCTTGAGAAAGGGTTCTTAACTCCCCATGTAAACTGTGTATCAATAAATAGGAGATCATCTGAGGTCATCCTTCATACAAGTAATTTAGAAGCTCAAAGAACGTTGTTCATAAGTTTTATTCTGGGCCTCAATTTGGTGAATCTAATGAAAGCTTAAACAGACATAGTCAGTGTGATGGGAGCTAAATTTAGGCTTAGGATATAATATGATGTTCGGAAATGCAGAAGTAGCCCCCAAAATGAAACGGAACAGAAAAAAGAAGAGTTCATGTAAAAACTGGTGAAATCCAAATGAGGTCTATACTTGAGCTAATAGTATTGTACCGATGCTGAGGTCCTGGTTTAACAAAGACAGTGTTCTACGGTTATGTAAGACAGTATCATTGAGAGGAACCCAAGGAGGATACACTGGAACTCTTTGTACCATTTTGCAACTTCTTGTGAGTCTTAAACTATTTGAGAGGATTTAAAAAAAAAAATTTTAATGAAGTACTGTAGAGGGGGTACCAAAGCACCAGAGCTATTATCCCAATCTCCTCCTGAGATCCTTTGTAACTGTGGCCATGCTGTTGATATTTTCTACATTTTTGTGTTTTGTAAAATGGATTTAAATTAATGTTTCGAGATGTTTTTTAGCATTTTTGCTCTTTTTAGGTTATTGAAGAATGAGGAAAGCTTCTGAGTAGATGAGGCACTATCACAGATAATTGAGTGTTACCATTTCACAAAGACTAACTTTGAGACTTGAGTTCCACAGAACCCTGTGTACCTGTTAAATCACAGTTGCAAAGCTAAAACAGGAGTCCGTGTTAGTTCCACTTGACACAAAGACTAATACGATGTCACTACTAGACCGTGTTCTGGTGGGTTTTTTTTTTTTTTAACTCCAAAAATGCAGCTCACCAATAAAGCAACTTGGTGAAAATGAAATTATCAGGTTCCAAACTATGTCTCCCTTACGATTTGCATAAGAACATTAATCACGTGGTATATATACCTTTAGCTCCTCCCATCTTGACATGCAGAACAAGAACCTATAGTTCTTTAGAGCTGCAACACAAAATCTGAAAGATTAACCAAAACATCTTTCAATAGGAAATCGTATAGGACAGCCTATGGACGTAGGCTATAGGATATATTTAGTCACGATTTCCCCCTTCTCATTTTAACAAGGCTATTAAGATAATAACAGTGAACACTTACGTAGTTCTTAGTACATGCCTGGCACCATTTTTTAAAAGAGCTTTACATGCATTAACTCAGTCCTGAAGACATCCTCTATGAGGTAGATACACTGTCCCCATTCTGTCCTTGAGGACACTGAGGCAGAGAATTTAGGTGTTTGGCCCAATATCACAAAGTTATTAATAGTCAGTGGTAAAACAGAGTGTTAAAGTGAGGCAGTCTGGCTCCAGAGGCCTCTACAGGACACTGCCTCACCATACAATTGCTCAGAAAAAGTGGGCTTCATATATTTCTCCCCTTTAACAGCAACCAAAACTCCTAGTTGAGGCATCTCTAACTTGTCCCTGGTTGACAGAGAAAATGGAGAGAGGGAGTTAGCCCACATTCTGTCCTGGCTACTCATGTCCCCCCACTTTCCCTTTTATCCATGCCCTCCCCCAAACACACACACTAACCCTGAGCTATAACTCCCAAGTTGACAGGCAGATTGACAAGTCTACCCAACACCAAAGCCTGAGCCCTTCATGCTAGTGGTCCACAAATGGAGTGACCATGTATTAAGATGACCTGGGACGTTCCCAGTATTATGGTTGAAAGCTTCATGGTAACGGATCCCTCATAGTTCTGGGCAAACCAGGACAGTTGGTCACTCTGTGCTCTAGAACCACTCAGGAGGCTGGTAAAAAGCTGTGATGCCTGAGGCAGCCCCCCACCCTTGCACCCTGGCCCCCAAGGCAATTATATCAGACTCTCTGGGGGGTGAAGGGGCAGACACTGTATTTTTTTAATGGCTCCCTGGGAGTTTCCAGTGTGTGTCCTGGGTCGATATGAGCTGTGGGATGATACTAAGCACGAGCTGGAACCTCCGAGGCTCTTGGGATTCCTGATCAACATTTCCCAGATCTTTTAGCTCAACCCTCATGGGCTGCTATAACACAGGGTCTCAGTCCTGATTGTCCACTAGGATCTCCTGGGGAGCCTTTAATTACTAGTAATTTGGGAATATAAAATGGTACAGCTGCTTTGGGAAAACAGTTCCGCAGTTTCTTAGAAACTTAAACATACACCTCCCATGTGAACCAGTCATCCCACTCCTTGATACATTTAACTTAAGAGAAATGAAATCCTATGTGCACACAAAGATCTGTACATGAATAGTCATAGCAGCCTTATTTGTAATAGCTCCAAACTGAAAGCAACCCAAATGTCCATCCACGGGTAAAGAGAGAAACAAATTGTGATATATGCATACTGTGGAATCTTACTCAGCAATAAAAAGGAATGAAATATTGATACATGCAACAACATAGGCGAATCCCCCAAAATAATTATGCTGAGTGAAAAACACCAGACCAAAAAAAAATTTTATATATATATATATATATATATATATATACTGTATGGTTCTATTTATATAAAATTCTAGAAAATGTAATCTACAGTTACAGATTACAGATTGCAGGTTTGTGATGCCTGGCAGTGGGGGTGGGGCAGGGTTAAGAAGGGGTGAGAGGAAGGAACCAGAAAGGGACACAAGGAAACCTTGGGGGATGATAGATACATTCTTTATCTTGATGACAATGATTTCACGTATATGTACATACTTCAAAGCTTATCCAAGGGCTTCCCTGGTGGCTCAGTGGTTAAGAATCCGCCTGCCAATGCAGGGGACGTGGGTTCGAGCCCTGGTCCGGGAAGATCCCACATGCCAGGGAGCAACTAAGCCCATGTGCCACAACTACTGAGCCTGCGCTCCAGAGCCTGCGAGCCACAACTACTGAAGCCCACGTGCCTAGAGCCCGTGCTCCACAACGAGAGGCCACTACAATGAGAAGCCTGCCCACTGCAAGGAAGAGTAGCCCCGGCTCGCCGCAACTAGAGAAAGACCGCGCTCAGCAACGAAGACCCAACACAGCCAAAAAACAAAAAAACAAACAAAAAAACTTATCCAAGAGTATGTCTTAAATATGTGTAGTTTATTATGTTAATTATACCTCAATAAAGCTGTTCAAATCCACAACAACAAAACTACCCGTATTCAGGCCCCATCCCAAAAGATTCAGTCTCCTGGACCTGGAATGGAGCCCAGGCCTCAGTACGTTTTAAGGTACCGTCAGTACTTTCAAAGGTGGTTCAAATGTGCAATCCTGATTGAAAACCACTGCAATGATGCCTACCACCTGCAGTTACTGCCCCAAACCACTAAAAGGATTAGTAATAACAAGGAGATGGAGGACAGAGTCGAAGAAGTGAGGATGATGACGTCGATGGTGATGAGGAATGCAGGCCAAGTTGGCTTATTAAGAGATGGCATTGACAGAGAATAGCTGACTCCACTAGGTGGCATCTGGACACTTCTCTTTAGCACGAGTCCAGGGGAACTGGAGATTCAGGGCCAGAGCTGCCTGAGGTATGTTAAGAGAGGGAGCTCTGAGCAGACAAATGCACCCAGGCTTGTTGAAACAGAAAACAATCAGCAACTTGGGAAGATGTCAGCAGGCCAGGTGTCACTGGAAGTTCTAGTGTCATTTGAGGTTCAAAGAGCAGAGCTATTTTATTCAGGGACTGAGTAACTCCTGGAGAGTAAGTAAATGAAGTTCTCAAGGAGATCAAATGTCTTGAGCTTCATGCACAGAGAAGAAACTCTGTGTCCAGGGCACCAACATGCAGTCCTGAGTAGATTTTTTTAATGTATTAAGTACACCTAAGGTATAAAGAATCATAATCCAGGGCTTCCCTGGTGGCACAGTGGTTAAGAATCGCCTGCTAATGCAGGGGACATGGGTTTGAGCCCTGGTCCGGGAAGATCCCACATGGCGCGGAGCAGTTAAGCTCGTGGGCCACAACTACTGAGCCCGCATGCCACAACTACTGAAGCCTGCACGCCTAGAGCCTGTGCTCCGCAATAAGAGAAGCCACCGCAATGAGAAGCCCGCGCACCACAACGAAGAGAAGCCCCGGCTCGCCGCAACTAGAGAAAGCCCACGAGCAGCAACAAAGACCCAACACAGCCAAAAATAAATTAATTTAAAAAATCATAATCCAGTGAGCACCTGTGTACCCACGACTCAGGTAAAGAAAATCTTATTACCTTTACCCCTGGAGTCCCCAGGATATTCTTCCACAAACCCATTCTCTTTCCTCTCACCTCCAAGGCAAATACTGTGCTGAATTTTGTATCATTCCCTTGCATTTCTTAGTAGATCTCCTACACAGGCTTGAATCTGTAAACAATACATTGCTTCATTCTGTATGTTTTTTAACTTTATATAAGTTGATTCATACAGTATATATTCTTTTTTTTTTTTTTTTTTTTTTTGTAGTACGCGGGCCTCTCACTGCTGTGGCCTCTCCCGTTGCAGAGCACAGGCTCCGGACGCGCAGGCACAGCGGCCACAGCTCACGGGCCCAGCCGCTCCGCGGCATGTGGGATCCTCCTGGACCGGGGCACGAACCCGCGTCCCCTGCATCGGGAGGCAGACTCCCAACCACTGCGCCACCAGGGAAGCCCAGTATATATTCTTGAGACAATATTATGTTTTTGAGAGTCACCCATATTGTTGCAAGTAGCTACAATCTATGGTTGCAAAGCTTTATATTTATATATTTATATTGCATTGTGAATATATCACAGTTTTTTTAAAAATCCATTCTAGTTTTGATGACCTTTGGGCTGCTGTGTTTTCTGTCATGCACACTGCTGCTCTGAACATTCTTGTGCATATCTCCTGGTACAGGTGTACAAGAGCTGCTCTAGGCGTGGAATTTCTGAGTCATGGTGTAGAAACATGTCTATGCTACCAAGATAATTCAAAATTGTTTTCCAAGGTGGATGTTCTCCTTTGGAAAGCTCCCATCATCACTGGCTGTTTTGATGCCCTATATCCTTGCCGGCAGTCTAATTTGTTCAACTTACTAATTTTTACCAGTCTGGTCGATGTAAAATGGCATTTTCTTGTAGTTTTGTTTACAGGATTGCCGGAGAGACTGAGAATATTTTCATATGTTTATTGGCCATTTGTCTTTCCTCTTCTTGAAGTGGCTATTCTGGGATAACTCTCTGGTGGGGAGTAAGGGCACAGACCTCAGAGCCTGGCCCTCAAGGACAGAAGTCCCAGCCTAGAGTTTAGCTTCTCAGGTATTTCGATGGCTGAGTAGAGGCCCTCCTGGCCACCTGCGTCCCACCTTATTCAGTGGCTCTCCCTCAAAACGACTGTCAGGTGGTCTTTATCTCAAGACCAGCTCCACACGGTCTAGTTAAGCAGCAAACACGTGTAGGAGCTCAGGATCCACGCACTTCACGACCCCGCAGTCTGGTAGAGAAAACCGTCAACCTTCCTGCCCCGCCGCCAGCGCCGTGCTGCAGGCTGCTCACACCAAAGATGCTGCTTAGGACTCTCCACTGGACACCCCCGTTATTACACAAGTTCCTTCTGTTATTAGTCTATCCTCATGTGTTATTACCACATGAGACCTTGGGTCAGCAAGTACTGAGCTAGGTGCTAGAGACAGAAACAGGAAAAGACCATCAGGCCCACCACTCAGCCCAGACAGCGGACTGGGCCCTCCGCCCGCAAGGAGCTCTGCACGGGTTTCCCTCCGGCCTCCGCGTAGGCCCCACCCCACACCTCCCAGACTGCTTCCCTCGCGATGAGGTGCAGGATTTGGTCCCCAGGTCTCAGCCTGTGGGGCGCGCATCATGTAACCGCGTCGGGCGGAAGGGGCGGAGCCGAATGGCCGTGACGCTGCGTGGTCGCCTAGCAACGTCCCAATTCGGAGCGATGGAGGCCAACAGCAGCAGGGAGCTCGAAGCCAGGAATTATTTGGAAAAACATCGGATTATGGAGTTGCTGACCTATCTCGCCAGCGCCCTCCTCTTTTTCCGGCCGGGTAAGTGTCTTGACTACCACTCGGCTTTCTGTCCCATACCGAGCAGTCCCCAGAAATTCCCGGTGTAGCCATCCCTTCCCGCCCGCGTCCCGGGGGGCCAGCTTCCTTCCCGGCTACCACTCCCAGCCCCTCCGCATACACTCTCCTGCCTCTCGGCTACTCGAGCCCTTCTGCTGCTAGTTAACGCTGTGGCCTTCAAATTAAGCAAGACTTATTGAACGGCCTCTTTGTGCCTGCCACTAGCTGAGTGTGGCGGGACTCTCGCCGGTGGAGGGCTCTCGCCGGTGGGAGAGAGGCTCCGAGGTCCGGTAGCCTGCCTCCTGGCTCCACCCCTTACTACTTTGTGATAGTGGGCAAGAGCCTGAACTTCGGTCTCCTCTTCTGGAAAATGGCGATTATAATAATACCGATCTCATGGCAACGTGGGGAAGATTAAACAAATAATGTATAAATCATCCTTATGCCTGGTAAGCAACAGATGTTTCCAGTGTTATCCCTGCCCTCAAAGAGTCTGTAAGCTGGTAAAAACAACTGATAGGGTAAAAGGAAGGATATTCTTGAGGAGATAGATTTTCCTGACATGTTTTCTATGTCTGATTCCCTTACAAAGTTTGGATCATTTCATAATTTTTGTGTGGTCTGTAAATGTAAAAGTTATGTTAAGGTGAAAGTGACTCGATGTGCTTCTCCCCAGGGTGCAGAATTGTAATTTACTAGTCTCATATGGAGTGTCCAAAATGCCCAAATTGTCCATTTGCCTCTGGGTAAGGAAATATAAAAACCAAATATTCCAATTTTGCCAAAAGCCACCCAACTAATATGATCCTATATAAGGCGATCAGGTTCTCTCTAGTTGTTTTAAAATGATAAACCAGCAAAAACTCTGCAACAATTAAAAATAAATAGAAAATCAAAAAAACAAAGTACAAAGGAATGCACTTTTTTAATGCACTGGGAAAAAGTTGCTATCAAACTAATTTTTAAAAACCTACTTTTTGAAAAAGTGACTAATTACCATCTCTTGCTGGTCTCTGGTACTGTGGTGGTGAAAATAGTCTTTTGCTGTTAGATGCAGACATATATGTAAATGTGTGTGTGTGTGTCAAAACTTCAGAAATAGCAGAAGTAAAGCCAATGAATCACCAAAGTAGTAATCAGTAAAGTTTATTTTGCACACACCAAAAAGATAGTTTGAAAGCCAGGAGCACTCAAACCAAAACATGGAATGAGGCTCAGGGGTATATTGTTAAAAAGCAGCTTATATGGTGAGAAGATAGTGACTGTTTATTCTTCACAGTAATTGGTTATAATATTATCGTCATCTTAAATGATAGGGAATTGGTTACTTCATATCAACCTTGGGAAACAGTTTAAATTTTGCTTATTTACAGAGGCAGAAGCAAGAAATGACCCAGGTCAAGTTAGTCTTGCAAAATAAGCTAAATTAAGCTTTGCTTGTGTAACTTAACTGGTTTTGTCTGCCCAGGGAATTTTTCAAGGCTGGTTTCCATTTGGTCTTGATTTTAACAATACCCCCCTGCCCCCTCCTGCTTTTGGTCATTCTCTCCGTGGGCGGAGAGTATGAGCAACCAGTATAGCATTATTCCTGGTTACCACTGTTGATGTAGTCAGGCTGAAGAATCGCATATACACTGTTTGCATTAGTTGAGTCCTTAGGCAGGAGAGCTGTGTAGTCACTATCTTAATTCTTTATATGGTTATTGTTGATTTTGTCCAGTTGTGTGATCCTGATGAATGCCATTTGGCATGCGAGTGGCTGGAGACAGGCATTTAAAACCCTCGAGAGTGTACAACACACTAGAAAGGTTAATATGATAACTATAAGGAAAATAATAACCAAGGATTGAAAAATGGTCCAGAGCAGAGATTCCCAGGACCCAAGATTTAACCAGAGATTCCCAGGACCCAGGATTTAACCAGCAGTTTTTAAGTTTTACCTTTCTAAGTGAACCGACAATTTTTTTGGATTAATGTGCCATTAGGTTTCAGTTTTTAAAGGTTATTTACATAGGCACAACCTGGTGTGTTAGCAATCACGTATCCTCATGATTCCTCAAGACAGAATGAAGGGAGGATGTTGTATTTTAGGAGACCGCGCTGCAGGTGAGCTTCCAACTAAATGAGGTGTCTGTGTGCTGTGAGCAATCAGGTAATTTAACAAGAGGCATTTCTAGGGAAACAAAAGAAAAACAAAGGCTAATAGTTTGAGCAAATTATAAATTCAGTTTCTGAGTTTGGAGAGCAGCCATTTGAGAAAATGTGTAGATTTGAGTTTGAAGCATCTCCAGATGGTGGAATGAGGATGGCAGTGACAATCTAATGGATTTTCCTGGCTTGCAGTTTGAATGTGTCTGGCGAGCTTCTGAGTGGCCATGTAAAAACAAGCATGCAGATTGCCCGCTCGTGAGCTGTTGTGATTTCTCTGAGGTTTATGTCAAGTTGTCCAGCTTTAATTTGTATGGCTTTGGGAAAAGGGCAGTTGAGTTTCATAGTGATTTGGAGTCAAAAGAGTGGGAGAAAATTGGAAATATTACTTTGGCGAGTTCTAGTCAAATACTGGAAGAAACTAGAAGAATTCAGGATCCAGTCCAGTTTACACGTAGAAAACAAAACCTCAAAGAGGGTTAACAGTACTAAAATCTGATATCTACAAACCTGTATTACTAAAACATAATTTTTCTTTCTATAATCATCCCGACTGTTACAAAGGATAACTGGTAGGAGAAATTTGTTTGCAAATTAAGTCTAGTTTCAATAAACTTGATCTGATTATTTGCGTAAGTGCATTAAGAACAGTGATTGTATCGACTGCTTTTTTTTCTATTTCAAATGCTTGAACCGCACATTTTTATTTCAGATTGAACCAGGAAATACATGAGTTTAGTTTTATTTTTTGAATTTTATTTTTATATACAGCAGGTTCTTATTAGTCATCAATTTTATACACATCAGTGTATACATGTCAATCCCAGTCGCCCAATTCATCACACCACCACCACCGCCACCCCGCCGCTTACCCCCCTTGGTGTCCATACGTTTTTTCTCTACCTCTGTGTCTCAATTCCTGCCCTGCTAACTGGTTCATCTGTACCATTTTTCTAGGTTCCACATATATGCGTTAATATACGATATTTGTTTTTCTCTTTCTGACTTACTTCACTCTGTATGACAGACTCTAGGTCCATCCACGTCTCAACAAATGACCCAATTTCGTTCCTTTTTATGGCTGAGGAATATTCCACTGTATATATGTACCACATCTTCTTTATCCATTCGTCTGTATCGATGGGCATTTAGGTTGCTTCCATGACCTAGCTATTGTAAATAGTGATGCAGTGGACACTGGGGTGCATGTGTCTTTCTGAATTATGGTTTTCTCTGGGTATATGCCCAGTAGTGGGATTGCTGGATCATATGGTAATTCTATTTTTATTTTTTTAAGGAACCTCCATAGTGGCTGTATCAATTTACATTCCCACCGACAGTGCAAGAGGGTTCCCTTTTCTCCACACTCTCTCCAGCATTTGTTGCTTGTAGATTTTCTGATGATGCCCATTTTAATTGGTGTGAGGTGATACCTCCTTGTACTTTTGATTTACATTTCTCTAATAATTAGTGATGTTGAGCAGCTTTTCATGTGCTTCTTGGCCATTTGTATGTCTTCTTTGGAGAAATCTCTATTTAGGTCTTCTGCCCATTTTTGGATTGGGTTGTTTGTTTTTTTAATATTGAGCTGCATGAGCTGTTTATATACTTTGGAGATTAATCCTTTGTCCATTGATTCGTTTGCAAATATTTTCTCCCATTCTGAGGGTTGTCTTTTTGTCTTGTTTATAGTTTCCTTTGCTGTACAAAAGCTTTTAAGTTTCATTAGGTCCCGTTTGTTTATTTTTGTTTTTATTTCCATTACGCTAGGAGGTGGGTCATGCAGGCTTCCCTGGTGGCACAGTGGTTGAGAGTCCGCCTGCCGATGCAGGGGACACGGGTTCGTGCCCCGGTCCGGGAAGATCCCACATGCCGCGGAGTGGCTGGGCCCGTGAGCCATGGCCACTGAACCTGCGCGTCCGGAGCCTGTGCTCCGCAACGGGAGAGGCCACAACAGTGAGAGGCCCGCGTACCACCAAAAAATTAAAAAAAAGATTTTGCTGTGATTTATGTCAAAGGGTGTTCTTCCTGTGTTTTCCTCTAAGAGTTTAATGGTGTCTGGCCTTACATTTAGGTCTTTAATCCATTTTGAGTTTATTTTTGTGTATGGTGTTAGGGAGTGTTCTAATTTCATTCTTTTACATGTAGCTGTCCAGTTTTCCCAGCACCACTTATTGAAGAGACTGTCGTTTCTCCATTGTATATCCTTGCTTCCTTTGTCATAGGTTAGTTGACCATAGGTGCATGGGTTTACCTCTGGGCTTTCTATCTTGTTCCACTGATCTATGTTTCTGTTTTTGTGCCAGTACCATATTGTCTTGATTACTGTAGCTTTGTAGTATAGTCTGAAGTCAGGGAGTCTGATTCCTCCAGCTCCATTGTTTTCCCTCAAGACTGCTTTGGCTATTCGGGGTCTTTTGTGTCTCCATACAAATTTTAAGATTGTTTTGCTCTAGTTCCGTAAAAAATGCCATTGGTAACTTGATAGGGATGGCATTGAATCTGTAGGTTGCTTTGGGTAGTAGAGTCATTTTCACAATATTGATTCTTCCAATCCAAGAACGTGGTATATCTCTCCATCTGTTGGTATGATCTTTAATTTCTTTCATCAGTGTCTTATAGTTTTCTGCATACAGGTCTTTTGTCTCCCTAGGTAGGTTTATTCCTAGGTATTTTATTCTTTTTGTTGCAGTGGTAAATGGGAGTGTTTCCTTAATTTCTCTTTCAGATTTTTCATCATTAGTGTATAGGAATGCAAGAGAATTCTGTGCATTAATTTTGTATCCTGCAACTTTACCATATTCATTGATTAGTTCTAGTAGTTTCCTGGTGGCATCTTTACGATTCTCTATGTATAGTATCATGTCATCTGCAAACAGTGACAGTTTTACTTCTTCTTTTCCAATTTGTATTCCTTTTATTTCTTTTTCTTCTCTGATTGCCGTGGCTAGGACTTCCAAAACTATGTTGAATAATAGTGGTGAGAGTGGACATTCTTGTCTTGTTCCTGATCTTGGAGGAAATGCTTTCAGGTTTTCACCATTGAGAATGATGTTTGCTGTGGGTTTGTCATATATGGCCTTTACTATGTTGAGGTAGATTCCCTCTATGCCCACTTTCTGGAGAGTTTTTATCATAAATGGGTGTTGAATTTTGTCAAAAGCTTGTTCTGCATGTATTGAGATGATCATATGGTTTTTATTCTTCAATTTGTTAATATGGTGTATCACATTGATTGATCTGCGTATATTGAAGAATCCTTGCATCCCTGGGATAAATTCCACTTGACCATGGTGTATGATCTTTTTAATGTGTTGTTGGATTCTGTTTGCTAGTATTTTGTTGAGGATTTTTGCATCTATATTCATCAATGATATTGGTCTGTAATTTTCTTTTTTTGTATATCTTTGTCTGGTTTTGGTATCATGGTGATGGTGGCCTCATAGAATGAGTTTGGGAGTGTTCCCTCCTCCGCAGTTTTTTGGAAGATTTTGAGAAGGATGGGTGTTAGCTCTTCCCTAAATGTTTGATAGAATTCACCTGTGAAGCCATCTGGTCCTGGGCTTTTGTTTGTTGGAAGATTTTTAATCACAGTTTCAATTTCATTACTTGTGATTGGTCTGTTCATATTTTCTGTTTCTTCCTGGTTCAGTGTTGGAAGGTTATACCTTTCTAAGAATTTGTCCACTTCTTCCAGGTTGTCCATTTTATTGGCATAGAGTTGCTTGTAGTAGTCTCTTAGGATGCTTTGTATCTCTGCGGTGTCTGTTGTAACTTCTCCTTTTTCATTTCTAATTTTATTGATTTGAGTCCTCTCCCTGTTTTTCTTGATGAGTCTGGCTAATCAATTTTGTTTATCTTCTCAAAGGACCAGCTTTTAGTTTTATTGATCTTTGCTATTGTTTTCTTTGTTTCTATTTCATTTATTTCTGCTCTGATCTTTATGATTTCTTTCCTTCTGCTAACTTTGGGTTTTGTTTGTTCTTCTTTTTCTAGTTCCTTTAGCTGTAAGGTTAGATTGTTTATTTGAGATTTTTCTTGTTTCTTCAGGTGGTAGGTTTCTGTAGCTATAAACTTCTCTCTTAGAACTGCTTTTGTTGCATCCCATACGTTTTGGATCGTCGTGTTTTCATTGTCATTTGTCTTAGGTATTTTTTGATTTCCTCTTTGATTTCTTCAGTGGTCTCTTGGTTATTTAGTAACATATTGTTTAGCCTCCATGTGTTTGTGTTTTTTACGTTTTTTTCGTGTAATTCATTTCTAATCTCATAGCGTTGTGGTCAGAAGAGATGCTTGATATGATTTCAGTTTTCTTAAATTTACTGAGGCTTGATTTGTGACCCATGATGTGATCTATCCTGGAGAACGTTCCATGCACACTTGAGAAGAAAGTGTAATCTGCTGTTTTGGGATGGAATGTCCTATAAATATCAATTAAATCTATCTGGTCTACTGTGTCATTTAAAGCTTCTGTTTCCTTATTTATGTTCAGTTTGGATGATCTGTCCATTGGTGTAAGTGAGGTGTTAAAGTCTCCCACTATTACTGTGTTACTGTCGATTTCCTCTTTTAGAGCTGTTAGCAGTTGCCTTATGTATTGAGGTGCTCCTATGTTGGGTGCATATATATTTATAATTGTTATCTCTTTTTCTTGGACTGATCCCTTGACCATTATGTAGTGTCCTTCCTTGTCTCTTATAACATTCTTTATTTTAAAGTCTGTTTAATCTGATATGAGAATTGCTACTCCAGCTTTCTTTTGATTTCCATTTGCATGGAATATCATTTTCCATCCCCTCACTTTCAGTCTGTATGTGTCCCTAGGTCTGAAGTGAATCTCTTGCAGACAGCATATATATGGGTCTTGTTTTTGTATCCATTCAGCGAGCCTGTGTCTTTTGGTTGGAGCATTTAATCCATTCATGTTTAAGGTAATTATCAATATGTATGTTGCTATGGCCATTTTCTTAATTGTTTTGGGTTTGTTTTTGTAGGTCCTTTTCTTCTCTTGTGTTTCCCACTTAGAGAAATTTCTTTAGCATTTGTTGTAGAGCTGGTTTGGTGGTGGTGAATTCTCTTAGCTTTTGCTTGTCTGTAAAGCTTTTGACTTCTCCATCGAATCTGAATGAGATCCTTGCCGGGTAGAGTAATCTTGGTTGTAGGTTCTTCCCTTTCATCACTGTAAGTATATCATGCCACTCCCTTATGGCTTGTAGAGTTTCTGCTGAGAAATCAGCTGTTAACCTTATGGGAGTTCCCTTGTATGTTATTTGTCGTTTTTCCCTTGCTGCTTTCAATAATTTTTCTTTGTCTTTAATTTTTGCCAATTTGATTACTATGTGTCTCGGTGTGTTTCTGCTTGGGTTTATCCTGTATGCAACTCTCTGTGCTTCCTGGACGTGGGTGGCTATTTCCTTTCCCATATTATATTGTTTATTTGAGATTTTTCTTGTTTCTTGAGGTAGACTTGTATAGCTATAAACTTCCCTCTTAGAACTGCTTTTGCTGCATCCCATACGTTTTGGATCGTCGTTTTTTCATTGTCATTTGTCTTAGGTATTTTTTGATTTCCTCAAAAAATACCTTCCCATGTTAGGGAAGTTTTCGACTCTAATCTCTTCAAGTATTTTCTCAGGTCCTTTCTCTCTCTCTTCTCCTTCTGGGACCCATATAATGCGAATGTTGTTGTGTTTAATGTTGTCCCAGAGGTCTCTTAGGCTGTCTTCATGTCTTTTCATTCTTTTTTCTTTTTTCTGTTCCACAGCAGTGAATTCCACCATTCTGTCTTCCAGGTCACTTATCCGTTTTTCTGCCTCAGTTATTCTGCTGTTGATTCCTTGTAGTGTAGTTTTCATTTCAGTTATTGTATTGTTCATCTCTGTTTGTTTTTTAATTCTTCTAGGTCTTTGTTAAACATTTCTTGCATCTTCTTGATCTTTGCCTCCCTTCTTTTTCCAGGGTCCTGGATCATCTTCACTATCATTAATCTGAATTCTTTTCCTGGAAAGTTGCCTATCTCCACTTCATTTAGTTGTTTTTCTGGCATTTTATCTTGTTCCTTCATCTGGTACATAGCCCTCTGCCTTTTCATCTTGTCTGTATTTCTGTGAATGTGGTTTTTGTTTCACAGGCTGCAGGATTGTCATTCTTCTTACTTCTGCTGTCTGCCCTCTGGTAGATGAGGTTATCTAAGAGGCTTGTATGTACTCTTTTAAATCTGCTTTGCTGGCGCTTTTCATAAGGAATCTCAGATTAGACTTTTAAAGTCTCTTTAGGCTAAGAAGCCAAGCCAAGAACTTGTCCATTGTTTCCATTGTGCAAATATATATATTGTCATGAAAAATAAGAATATTTAGTAAGAGTTTCAAAATTCTGGAGGAATCAGGTAGGGAGAAAAAGATTAATGTTTCAACCTTTGTTGCAAATATATACTTCACCAAATTGCAATAAGTTATAGATAGCTTAAAAGAGGAGAAAAGAGGCCTCTTTAAATCTGGAAAACAAAACATTAAAGAACCAGCAATGTTTTAAATTAAATCATAAAAATTAAAATCATCATCAGTTCATTCAGTCTTACATAATTAATTCTTATTTTGCTTGATCTTGGTAGGCAGCTTTTTTTTTTTTTTTTTTTTTTTGCGGTACACGGGCCTCTCACCACTATGGCCTCTCCCATTGCAGAGCAGGCATAGCCGCGCCGTGGCACGTGGGATCCTCCCAGACCAGGGCAGAAACCCGTGTCCACTGCATCGGCAGGCGGACTCTAAACCACTGCGCCACCAGGGAAGCCTGGTAGGCAGCTTTATGAATCAGTTTTCCACTCGAGCTCTAGAAATTCTTACCCCGTTCAATAATACGATTTTATAATTATCAGAAACCTTTACTCTTCAGAGTCTTTTCCATGAATCTTCTTGAAGATGAAGCACTTTTTAGGAACATTTTTGTGAAAGCATAACAGTAAAACAATAACTGTCTGTGAGTGGCAAAGGCCCTAAAAATAGTCATGGTTAAAGATCTGGTAAGGGCTTCCCTGGTGGCGCAGTGGTTGAGAGTCCACCTGCCGATGCAGGGGACACAGGTTTATGCCCCGGTCTGGGAAGATCCCACATGCCGCAGAGTGGCTGGGCCTGTGAGCCATGACCACTGAGCCTGTGCGTCCAGAGCCTGTGCTCCACAACAGGAGAGGCCACAACAGTGAGAGGCCCGCGTATCGCAAAAAAAAAAAAAAAAAAAAAGATCTGGTAAGTGTTCACATACACACACCAAAAATGATGCAGTTGACAAGGAAATTTGGTTACTTTTATGATATATAATGTTTTAAGATAATAGCTGGAATTATGACTGATAACATTATGCCAGGATATAGATTTTTAAGAATTTCATATAATTTCTGAATCACTTATTTTAATGATATATATCTCTTATAAATATCACCTAAGAAGGTTAAATATTGCTTTTTATTTGACGATGTTTCCCATGCAGTCTAATATATCAAATAAGCCTAGGTAAATTAATATTTCTCTTTTAGCTTCATTCAGGATTTGATTTGGGAAGTTTGTTTAAAATGTCAAAACACTGAAAATATGTGATCAAATAGAATCACAGGTCACTGTGAAACAATACTCAGTTATCCATTCAACCAAAGTGACAAAAGATTTCAAAGGCAAATCCAGAAAGTTATATAGTTGTAAAAAACCAAACAAACAAAAATTAGCTCTTTTAATTCGATGAGTCAGGTTTTTTTTTCTACATAGTCAAAGACCTGATAATGACAACGTGAAGCACAGTAAATTATTTTCATAAGACGTACATCTTTTTTAAATTTTTGGCTGCATTGGGTCTTCATTGCTGCTTACAGGCTTTCTCTAGTTGCGGCGAGCGGGGGCTACTCTTCATTGTGGTGCATGGGCTTCTCATCGCAGTGGCTTCTCTTGTTGCGGAGCACAGGCTCTAGGCCTGCGGGCTTCAGTAGTTGTGGCACATGGGCTCAGTAGTTGTGGCTCGCGGGCTCTAGAGCACAGGCTCAGTAGTTGTGGTGCACGGGCTTAGTTGCTCCGCCGCACGTGGTATCTTCCCAGACCAGGGCTCAAACCCATGTCCCCTGCATTGGCAGGCGGATTCTTAACAACTGCGCCACCAGGAAAGCCCAGGACGTACATTTTTGTTTCCTAGGCAGATTACATTAAAGGTAAAGACAAACCTTTGTTCACCATTTCTTTTCTTTAAAAATTTTATTTATTATTTATTTATTTTTGTCTGCGACAGGTCTTAGTTGTGGCACGAGGGATCTTCATTGTGGCGCATGGGCTTCTCTCTAGTTGTGGCACGTGGGTTTTTTCTCTCTAGTTGTGGCACGCAGGCTCCAGAACCTGTGAAATTGTGAAGAAGGAAAAGAAATTCATTTGAGTTTTGCTGATGTGGTTCAGACTGCAAATGTTACAGCCACAGTGCATAAGTGCTTAGTTAAGATGGAAAAGGCATTAAATTTGTACAGTAAGATATTTTGAGACCACGTTCATATAACTTTTATTATGGTAAATCATTATAATTGATTTTATTATTAGTTGTTAATTTCTTACTATGCCTAATTTATAAATTAAACTTTATCGTGGTTTCAGGCATTACAGAGGGTATTGGAATGTATTCTCCATGGATAAGGGGGAGCTACTGTATATCCTTTTCTTTTTTTTTTTTTTAAGTAGCTTTTCTTTTATTTATTTACTTATTTTTTAAAAGGTTTTTTTTTTGTTTGTTTTTGTTTGGCTGTGTTGGGTCTTTGTTGCAGCACGCTGGCTTTCTCTAGTTGTGGTGAGCAGGGGCTACTGTTGGCTGCGGTGCACGGGCTTCTCATTGCGGTGGCTTCTCTTGTTGCGGAGCACAGGCTCTAGGCATGCGGGCTTCAGTAGCTGTGGCACGTGGGCTCAGTAGTTGTGGCTCGTGGGCTCTATAGCATGGGCTCTAGAGCACAGGCTCAGTAGCTGTGGCTTACGGGCTTAGTTGCTCATGGCATGTGGGATCTTCCTGGACCAGGGCTCGAACCCATGTCCCCTACATTGGCAGGCGGATTCTTAACCACTGCACCACCAGGGAAGTCCCTGTATATCCATTTCTAATATGTTCCATATTACTCACTATTGTATGATTGATGCTCAGGAAGAAACACTATCTTTATCTTGAGTCTTTGCAAAGCTCCTGGCATTATGATATGTATCTCAGTTTGAAAACTTTGGAATTGTAAGGGAGTTATGGAAAATAAGACTACACAGTGTGGTTGGGCTATTACTGTTGTGAGAAAACGTCCACAATCCCACATCCTTGATCCCTAAATTCTAGAAGCTCTGAAACCCAACAGATTTTCATAACTCATTTAGCAGCCAAATTTGACATAATCTGAAGTCATTTGGTAGGAAAATCTGGCCTTTTCTAGGGTATATTGGGAAATATAGCCCCTGGCTGGGCAGCCCTTCCCAGTGGTAATTCTATGCTGTGGAAGGAGGGAGTATTTATTTTTAGGGGATGACTTTAAAGAAATCAGAAGTTATTTTAAGGAGGCAGTTGTAGTCACCCAGGTGAGAACTACTGCTGTGGCAGTGGTGGGGATCAGATGACTTTGAGAGCTACTGAGGAGAAAGACTCTGGAAAGATTGTCATGACTGACTAGGTTTGGGTGTCGCAGGTGCTTCCCATGTTTGAGTTAGTTGAGTGTGGTAGAATCTCGGAGCTGTGGAAGCACACTGACTGGGTTCAACTGGCTGTGTGGCCTTGAGCAAGTGACTGTTGTGAGGAGAAAATCAAGTAAGCCACAGAAAATGTTTATCATAGTACGAGGCACATAGTAAGGGCTCAATAAATACTAGCTATTAGTATTACAACTTAGAACTTGAAGTTTGTCTGCCTTGAAGAACTGATGGTCATTATCAGCTGACATTTATGTAACTTCAGTGGTTAGTGCCATTTGGCTCTTCCCTTCATGTTTAAAAAAATTTATATCTTTATATACTTATGTTGTAAGCATTTTCAAAACATTTTTAGAAGCAGGTGGAGTATAAATTATAGATTCCAAATATAGACATTATAGCACCTCACGTAGTCTGAAGGATATACAGCAACAAATCTTCATCAAAGTAACATACCAAGTTCCATTAGCATTATTTACATATTCTAGCCTTAAAAAGAAATGTAGTGAGTTGAAATCAAACTTGGACATTTTTCTCCTTCTAATTTTGTTATACAGTTCAGAAAGAAATGACAGAAGACTACATACATGATGTGATTGCCTTAGTAACCTATCTGCTATAATGTATTAAAAGTTGCACAAAAAGGCACTGTATTAGATTAAAAGTCTGCCTACTTCTAGTTTCAACACATAAATTCCAAGGAGTGAAATACACGGAGGAGAAACCTATATGATTAAGAGAGACTTAAAAACATAACCTATCACAATGTGTGGACTCTGTTTGATTACTGATTTTTAAAGAGTGTTTACAATTTATGACATTTGTGAGACAACTGGAAATTTGAATAATGCCTGGCTATTTGAGAATATTAAGAATTTTGTTAGATGTGTAAATTGTATCACGATGACAGTATTGTGGTAACATAAAAAAGAAAAAGGAGTCCCCTCTTCAACAAATGGTGTTGGGAAGACTGAATAACCACATGCAGAAAAAGAAAACTGGACCCCTGTCTAACACCATTCACAAAAATTAACTCGAAATGGATTAAAGACTTAAACATAAGACCTGCTACTGTGAAATTCCTAGAAGAAAACACAGGGAAGAAGCTCCTTGACATTGGTCTTGTCAGTGATTTTTGGATATGACCCCAAAAGCACAAACAACAAAAGCAAATATCAACAAGTGAGACTAAATTAAACTTAAAAACTTCTGCACAGCAAAAGAAACAATCAGCAAAATGAAAAGGCAGTCTATGGAATGGTAAAGAAATATTTGCAAATCATATATATGATAAAGGGCTAATATCCAAAATAAATGAAGAACCCATATAACTCAATGACAAAAAACCAATTTGATTAAAAATGGGCAGAGGAACTAAATAGATATTTTTCCTAAGAAGACATCCAAATGGCAACACGTACATGAAAAGATGCTCTATATCACAAATCATCAGGGGAATGAAAATTAAAACCACAATGGGATATCAAGTTACACCTGTTAGAACAGCTGTCATGGGTGGACCTTGAGGACATTGTGATAAGTGAAATAAGTCAAAGAGAGAAAGACAAATACTGTGTGATATCACTTACATGTGGAATCTAAAAAAGTCAAACTCCTAAAAACAGAGTAGAATGGTGGTTACCAGAGGCTGGGGGATGCGGGATAGGAGAGATGTTGTTTAAGGGTACAAATTTGCAACTAGTAGATAACTAAGTCCTGGAGATCTAATGCACAGCATAGTGATTACAGAGAACAATGCTGTATTGTAAACATCAAACCTGCTAAGAGACTAGATCTTAATTATTCCCACTGCAAAAAAGCCATGATCATTATGTGATGTGATGGAACTATTAGCTAGCACTGCAGTGGCGATCATACCGCAGTATAAAGGTACCAAACCAACACATTGCACACCTTAAACTTACACAATTTTATGTCAGTTATAGCTCAACAAAAAAGAGAAAAGGGGGTCCTTATCTTTTAGAGATGCACACTGAAACATTCAGTAATGAAATGTGATTGCTGTGATTTACTTCAGAATAATACAGGAAGAGGGGACCTAGGTGGGATCATGGTGAAATAAGACCAGCCACAAAACTGAACAGTTGAAGTTGGTGATAAGTTCATTATACTTTTCTGTCTACTTTTATTATATGTATGAAATTCTCAGTGACAGTTTTTAAAAGACTTTTAAAATACACACACACACACACACACACACACTCCTACTAAATCCTAGGATTGAAGTACAGTGATGGAGCAGTGGAACATTCATCATCTAAGCCATACCATTTTTACTTCTTTTATTACCATAACTAACCTGCCTTATTTCTGAAAAGTGGATTGATCTTGATTTTTCATTTTTCACATTGTTTAGATGAAAGCCTGTTTATCCAAAATACTGTCCTTATGTTAGGAATGAACATTTATGCTTCCTAATTGGAGGACTATATTAATCTAAATGTTTGTTTTTTAAAATCTATTTTTTCCTTCTTTTAGCTGGCCTTTTCTCCTGCATCATGTTTTCCATTTTGAGGGTTTTCAACTTTGTCCATAAATTAAGAGTCACCTGAGGAGCTTTTTTGAAAAATGCGTAGATCCAATCTCTGGACATTTTTATTCAGTCATCCAGAGTAGAGCACTTTTGTATATAATTATTTAATTGTTTATTGTCTTGCCTTTCCTGTAAGCAAGGCCTATATTCCCAGTGCCTTGTACAGTACTTCAAATATAGGTATTTAATAATTGTTACATGACTGCTTCCATTTGTGACATATTTTAATTTCATATCAGAAAGAATTGGAACTATTCTTTTACAGAAAAACCAAGAGAGTATTTAATATCTATATTGGAACGGCTGAGAACTGCCAAAGTATCAGGCGTGGCTTTCCCTTTCTTTATGGATAACTCTAACATTGCAGCCATGTTTCAGATGCTGGACTCCTCGAATAAAGGATCCATATCATTTATACAGTATAAAGAAGGTCAGTATCTTCTACAAACTGAGGTAATAATTTGTGGTCATTCCATAAATTTCCCTAGCTGAAACTAATTCTCACTTTTAAAATTTTCCTTTCTTCTTATTCTCATAGCCCTAAAAACCCTGGGTCTGTGTACTGCAGATGAAGTTTTAAAAGATGATGGACATGGAATAACTTGTGAAAAATTCATGTGTGAAGTGTAAGTTTATTTTTAAGTGACTAATATTTAAATAACGTGGCATGATTTTGAAGTACAATTAATACATTTTAAAACAAAGGTTCCTACCTTCTGATAGAAACGTTTCATTCCCCTGAAACTTTCAGCTGACTAGAAAGTGAGGACAGGCAGGGCTGACAGTACTCTCTAAGCCTGGGGGGAGGGGAGGGAGAGGATGCTGGGGTTAGGAGGATCCAGAGGCAGCTTCCTTCTTTTCTCAATGGGAAACCCCAGCAATTCTCAAAGAATGAGGTAGAGAAGCGCCGATCTGCTAGAAAAACTAACAGAAAAGCTTTAAGCTCAATATACTAGTTGGAAAATCTCTGTATATAGAGTAATAAAATTTCTCTCAAAATAATTCCTAAAAATGATTTCGTAAATGTTTATCAATAGTACAGGCTGCATGCCAGCCTGACAATTTCGGGTTTGAGGTATTACAGCATGAAAAGTACTAACTAAATGCTAAGTCAGAAAAAAAAAAAAAAAAAAACTGAGGGAATAAAACTTGATAGTTCTGGAAGCCTCTAGCTAATCTAGTTCAGTTTGTTTAAAAGTTTTATTTAGGGCTTCCCTGGTGGCGCAGTGGTTGAGAGTCCGCCTGCCGATGCAGGGGACGCGGGTTCGTGCCCCGGTCCGGGAGGATCCCATATGCCACGGAGTGGCTGGGCCCGTGGGCCATGGCCGCTGAGCCTGCGCGTCCGGAGCCTGTGCTCCACAACGGGAGAGGCCACAACAGTGAGAGGCCCGCGTATCGAAAAAAAAAAAAAAAAAAAGTTTTATTTAACATAATCCAAGGCCAAGGAGAAGTTAGAAGAAAAAAGAAAGTTTAAGATTCTCATCTCATCATTAGTTACATAAATATTCAACAAAAAATGTTTAATTACATTACCTACCCCAGAGAATGATGGTAGCACAGTGCTGTAGCTGAAATGTTTCATCCACAAAGCAGAGGTTGCCCACTGTCACATGGAATGGAACTAGGAAGTATTCTGAATGGAAAGACATTTGTAGAAAATGACAGCAATCCTATTTCAGTCACTATCTCATAATATGTTTTCTTACGGGAAATACAGTGAATTTCCAAACTAGATACAGGAACTTCAATTATAAACATTTTATTTTATTTTTTAACATCTTTACTGGAGTATAATTGGTTTACAATGGTGTGTTAGTTTCTGCTGTATAACAAAGTGAATCAGCTATACATATATCCCCATACCTCCTCCCTCTTGCATCTCCCTCCCACCCCTCTAGGTGGTCAGAAAGCACCAAGCTGATCTCCCTGTGCTATGCAGCTGCTTCCTACTAGCTATCTATTTTACGTTTGGTAGTGTATATATGTCCATGCCACTCTCTCACTTTGTCCCAGTTTACCCTTCCCCCTCCCCGTGTCCTCAAGTCCAATCTCTACGTCTGAGTCTTTATTTCTGTCCTGTCCCTAGGTTCTTCAGAATCTTTTTTTTTTTCTTTAGAAAAACCGTATGTGTTAGCATAGGGTATTTGTTTTTCTCTTTCTGACTTACTTCACTCTGTGTGACAGATGCTAGGTCCGTCCACCTGACTACAAATAATTCAATTTCGTTTCTTTTTATGGCTGAGTAATATTCCATTGTGTATATGTGCCACATCTTCTTTATCCATTCATCTATCGATGGACACTTAGATTGCTTCCATGTCCTGGCTATTGTAAATAGAGCTGCAATGAACATTGTGGTACATTACTCTTTTTGAATTATGGTTTTCTTAGGGTATATGCCCAGTAGTGGGATTGCTGGATTGTATGGTAGTTCTATTTTTAGTTTTTTAAGGAACCTCCATACTGTTCTTCATAGTGGCTGTATCAATTTACCTTCCCACCAACAGTGCAAGAGGGTTCCCTTTTCTCCACACCCTCTCCAGGATTTATTGTTTGTAGATTTTTTGATGATGGCCATTCTGACTGGTGTGAGGTGATACCTCATTGTAGTTTTGTGTTTTTTTAAAAAATTTTTTTTTGTGGTATGCGGGCCTCTCACTGTTGTGGGCTCTCCCGTTGTGGAGCACAGGCTCCGGACGCACAGGCTCAGCGGCCATGGCTAACGGACCCAGCCACTCCACCGCATGTGGGATCTTCCCGGACTGGGGCACGAACCTGTGTCCCCTGCATCGGCAGGTGGACTCTCAACCACTGCGCCACCAGGGAAGCCCCTCATTGTAGTTTTGACTTGCATTTCTCTAATGATTAGTGATGCTGAGCATCCTTTCATGTGTTTGTTGGCAATCTGTATATCTTCTTTGGAGAAATGTCTATTTAGGTCTTCTGCCCATTTTTGGATTGGGTTGTTTGTTTTTTTTGATATTGAGCTGCATGAGCTGCTTGTATACTTTGAAGATTTAATCCTTTGTCAGTTGCTTCGTTTGCAAATATTTTCTCCCATTCTGAGGGTTGTCTTTTTGCCTTGTTTATGGTTTCCTTTGCTGTGTAAAAGCTTTTAAGTTTCATTAGGTCCCATTTGTTTATTTTTGTTTTTATTTCCCTTTCTCTAGGAGGTGGGTCAAAAAGGATCTTGCTGTGATTTATGTCATAGAGTTAAACATACATTTTAAAGTGATTTTTAAAAGTTTATTTGTTATGTTAGATCATCTACAACAGTCTCCCTGAATTGGCAAAGAAAATTAAAAGTTGATTATAATTTATTATCTCTGCTCTTGTATTTTATTCAACAGACATATTCATCATTTGTATTTGTAAATGGAGTTACTCTGAGTTTTCATGGCTTCTGAGCTTTTTGTTTTTGTTTTCTTAGGAACAAGAAGACTCAGGAAATATGGTCAGCATTTTAATAACACTGTAAGTCCAAGATAATAAATGATTCTACATAGTTTTTAGTTGTTCAGTTTCATTAATTCAGAACTTCATCATATAACTTGAAATCCAACTGGCTCTGGCTTTTTCTTTATTTAAAAAAAACAAAAAACCCCAAAAGGAAAAAAGACACTTTATTTTCCAGTGTTAGGCCAGTTTGTCCTCAAATTAAGTAGAATCTCAACATCTTGTTGAGCCAGTTTATAAATTCCGACTTCATTTAATGCCGCTGTGGCAGGAGGTTGCCCTGAAGTTGACTGCAGGACATCTCTCAGAAGTAGGGCACAACCAGTGTTCAAATTCAAAACAATACAGGCTTCTTTTACACTGTTTAAAAAATAAAAAAAAGCTGCAGGTAAATGAGATCTCCATTATCTATATCATCCCATATTACCCTGTAACAATTTCATTTTGAAAAACTAAACAACTACCCTGCACTGCTAGATCATATCATTTATAGTTTATAAAAACTATTTATAGATTAGCTATTTGGCTCTTTTAATGTGTTTTGACTGTATATGTACAGAGTTTATATTTCATTAGATTACTATAAGGTAATAGGATCATTGATTTCAGTACGTATCCATTATTTCCCAAAATGTGATACTTGATAGTAACAGTCTATTAAATGTAGCTAAGACTTTAGGTACATTAGGATACAGGAAAAGAGAAAATTAAGGGACAAAATAAAAGCAGACAGGTAGAATACTAAAAAAAAAGCAGAAATAGATACCTTACTGAAATGAGCAAAAAAACTTTCATTTTATCTGTTTAAAAGGAATACTTTATAATCTCAAAAACCAAAATAATTTAAATTTTACATCAACAATTTCTAAAAATACTTGTAAGAATTCTCTTACATCCATTTATAATTATACTTAGAACCAAAATTAATATCAAATGTTTAAGAAAACAAATTTTCTTCAGGCCTGGCCTGTTATTCAGTACTAAATATATTTCAAATTTCTTCTATTTATTGAATATGGCAGAACTGCATTTGCTTTCATTTTCTATTTATTTCCCAGTAATAAGCACATAGGAGCATTACACCAAATATTAGAAAACAGAGCCCAACGTATCATTTGTATCCAGTTCTGGTCAAGTTTTTGGGGTCATGGGTCACATCTTGTATTACTGGTACATAATGAATACTTTAAACTGTTAACTGATGCAATATATATTTAACATCACTGGAACCCTAAAGCTGTTAAAAAAACGAATCAACTTCCTCTAACAATTTGATACATCAAAGTTAATTGTTAAATATTGCACTTACTGTTTAAAATAATTTTCTGGCCTCTTGCAATAGTGGGAAAACAAAGGGAAAAGATTCCGAGTCATATCGAAGTGCAGCTGAGCTGCTCCTCCTTCATTGAAGTGATTGGCAAGAATTATCTGAAAAAAAGGACAATTCATATAGCAGTTGCCTCTATCATCACAGCCCAACATACAGTCTACTCTTACTTACTTCTTGGTAGATGTATATGTCCAGCTTCTCTACAAGCATTTGCCAGAAGATTTTAAATAAGGAGAAGCAGAGCTGCTGCTCCAATTGCAGTAAACGGTCTCGTAAAGTAAGCAGTAAGGGGCAAGCCGAACTGGACAGGGACATCACTGCCTGCTCTGACTGCGATGGCAAGGACAACCACCTGGAAAAAAACAGAAACAGCACTGCCTGAAGCACATTAATTTTTATTATGAAATTTTTCATCTCTCTGTATTTTTAAAGATTTAACAAATCATTTTAAATGTGGGGAAGTGCACTGTCCTGGGGCATTTTGGGTAAGAAAAAATGTACAGCCCAACATTAAAAACTCTTTCAGAAAATAAATGTACTTACGTTTGTTTGCTTATTTATTTAATTTTATTTTTTGGCCACGCCACACAGCTTGTGGGATCTTAGTTCTCTGACCAGGGACTGAACCCAAGCCCTGGCAGTGAAAGTGCTTAGTCCTAACCACTGGGCCGTCAGGGAATTCCCTGTACCTATGTTTATATTGTAGTTCTCAATGAAATACTCTTTACTTAATGAGGATGATAAGTTTTTTAAATCCCCAATTTTAATATGACTTACTGATATAAGAGTTAAAATGTAAAATGCATTTACATTTAAGACATCAGCTAATTTTACACTCTAATTTTCAGCAAAACAACAGGGACTAATAACACTTCCAAACTGATAACAAGTCCTCTGTGTGACAGGACTGCTAGGACAGACATTGCCTGCGCTCAAGGAGCTCACCGTCTGGGAGGTAACAGATGTCACAGGAATCATGAGAGTGGACTAAACGATAGCACAGGCATGCACAGGTACTACAGCAGCACCTTGCTTTGTCAGTGGGTGACAGGCTAGGCATTCAGCCCCATGCCAGACACCAGCTCGCTGGACTTACAGACACATCTGAAGGTTAAGTTATGATCAGTTTATTCTGATTAAGAATGTCTGAATATATTTTAGAAACAGTTAAAAGTCTGGAGTGCAAAAGGCCAAGCTCTGTTTGGAAATCTGACTGCATGTCACCTTTTAACTTCTATCAAACTGGAGTTGAGAGGTGACTTATAAGAAAGTACAGAGGACTTACCTTTCTTTTTTATACAATTTTGCAGCATCTTTAACTTCTCTAAAAACATGGTCTACTTGCCGGGTCAGCATGTCATGCTTTAAACGCTCTAACAGGTTAATCATGTCATCAAAGACAGAGCTCTCCATAGAGGCCAGTTGCCCCAGCTGCAATTTACTGAGAGTGTTATTCTCTGCAAAGACTTCCAATGCTGCCTGTTGAAGTTGTAGAAAGAACTGAAAGCAAAAATATGTTAACATGTTTAAGATACCTTTTTTTTTTTAACAGCTTGAGATGTAACTCATGTACCGTACAATTCACCCATTTAAAGTATACAGTTTGGGGACTTCCCTGGTGGAGCAGTGGATGAGAATCCACCTGCCAACACAGGGGACACAGGTTCGAGCCCTGGTCAAGGAAGATCCCACATTACCGCGGAGCAACGAAGCCCGTGTGCCACAACTACTGAACCTGAGCTCTAGAGCCCATGAGCCACAACTACTGAAGCTGGCGTGCCTAGAGCTCATGCTCTGCAACAACAGAAGCAACCTCAATGAGAAGCCCCCACTCGCCACAACTAGAGAGAGCCCATATGCAGCAGTGAAGACCCAACACATAAATAAATTTAATAATTTATTTTTTTTAATTAATTAAAAAAAATATACAGTTCAGTGGCTTTTAGTACATTCAGAGTTGTGCATCTGTCACCACAATTTTAGAACGTTTTCATTACCCCACAAAGAAATCTCACACTCTCTGCCATCATCCCCCAACCCCCTCCTAGTGGTTCCCCACCCCACTCCCACCTTGTTCCTGGGCAACCACGAATCTCCTTTCTGTCTCTAGACCTGCCTGTTCTGGACACTTCATATAAATGGATTCATACAACCTATGGTTCTTTGTGACTAGCTTCTTTCACTTAGTATAATGTTTTCAAGGTTCAACGATGTTGTAATATATATCAGTATTTCATTTCTTTTTATAGCCAAATGATATTCCATTATATTTACCCATTCATTAGTTGACAGACATTTGGGTTGTTTACACTTTTATGAATAATACTGCTATGAACATTTGTGTACAGTTTCTGCACAAACATACGTTTTCATTTCTCTTGGATATATACCTAGGAGTAGAATTGCAGGATCCTATAGTAAATCTATGTTTAACCTTTTGAGGAACTGCCAGACTATTTCCACAGCAACTGTACCATTTTACATTCCCATCAGCGGTGAGTGAGGGTTCAGATTTCTCCACGTCATGCTAGTAGCTGTTACTGTGTCTTTTTTGTTACAGCCATCCTAGTTTGTAAGCCATCCTAGTTTGTATGAAGTGGCATCCCATTGTGGTTTTGATTTGCATTCCCCTAACGGCTACCTTCTTTAAGTGCTCATGTTTTTCTAGACACAGATTGAGAGCTATAGTAAACCTAGAAGATATATGAGTTAAGAGAATTAAAATGTCATTTTTGTACAGTATTATTTTAGGTAGAATTAGTATTATTCTTTCTGCCCTACAGGAAAACAACGCTGTGGGTAATTAGCAAAACGTTAAAAACCTAAATGTCTATTAATAGGAGACTGGGCATGGCTACTAGGGATTGTTCAGGGATGACATGTGAGAGGCCATCTTGGCATTTCTGCTGAAGCTGGCAGGGAAGTGGCAGTGTCCTTTTGAGCCTGCTCATGGACCGTGGAATCCTGGAGCCACCCATGGTCATACTTACCAGAGCTGGCCTACGAGTGAAGCCAGGAATGAACAACTTTAGAGCAGCCGTGCCTAATCCTTTCAGTTACACAAATTCCTCACCTCCTCACGCCACCCCACTCCCCTACTTAGGCCAGCGTGAATCTGGGTTTCTGTCACCTATGGCTGAAACATTCCTAATTCTGAATGGCTGGGTTATGTCAGGCTTAGCACAGTCTGGCAATGGACAGACAGCTGTTAGTGGAGAATCTAAATGAATGGAAGGTGAACTCTACTTTTTTCTGTGTAATACAAGAGCTTACATGATTTTTATTTAGAGCATTCACAGGCTGAAGGACTGTGAATGTGATTAAATGATTTTTTAATTAATTAATTATTTTTGCCTGTGTTGGGTCTTCGTTGCTGTGTGCGGGCTTTCTCTAGTTGCGGTGAGCAGGGGCTACTCTTCATTGCGTGCGCGGGCTTCTCATAGTCGTGGCTTCTCTTGTTGTGGAGCATGGGCTCTAGGCGCACAGGCTTCAGTATTTGTGGCACGTGGGCTCAGTAGTTGTGGCACGTGGGCTCAGTAGTTGTGGCTTGCGGGCTCTAGAGCTCAGGCTCAGTAGTTGTGGCATACAGGCTTAGTTGCTCCGCGGCATGTGGGATCTTCCCAGACCAGGGATCGAACCCGTGTCCCCTGCATTGGCAGGCGGATTTTTAACCACTGCGCCACCAGGGAAGCCGTAAATGATTTTTTTGATGGTAAACAGAATTTGTACCATAGTAACATACCAAACACAAAATTCATTCATGACTTGAAGAGTCAACTCTAAAATTTGGTTATTTCTCTCTTGACAGAAGGACCCAGTTAATTCAGTATCAGATTATAAATTTTCTAAGGCTAGGGATGATGGCCAATTCATCTTTGTTAACAGACTATGGCACTGAGTAAAGTAGTTAATGATGTTCCACAAATATTTCATTGAAGCTAAACAGGTGGTCCTGAATGAGTCTCTTATTAAAATCACTGGCATAAGAATCAAGAATGACAATTTGTTTCACGAAAATCTTAGCAGAAAATGGAGCGCTGTGGTGGGGTGAGTGAATAAAAGCACTTACTAAAATTAGGAACATGACACATAAAAGTACATAATGAATGAATGTATTCTGATTAGGTGACTTTATAAAGATAGATGCATTCATCATTACACTCCACTTATATTCATTTTATGAAATGATTATTTTCCTTGCTCAGCAGAATGATATGCACATGTATTTCAGTTAACATTTTTGTAGAAAAGGCTTTAAATAATTACGAAGTCCCAACCAAAGAGTCCAGATTAGAATAAACTATGATTGTGTTTATTAGATATTTATCTTGTTTGTATCTGTTATTAGTATATTTATTTTTGTTTCTTATTTTTTTGGCTTATTACCCTGATAAAGACTTTTTCATTTTGTTTTTTCTTTCACAGTAAAGGAAAATATCTTCTATATAATGTGCTAGCAGTATATAATTTTTTATCATAAATTCATAATTTAAAATACATTCTTGTCATGTTTTCTAGACTTTCTAACTCAGGCATTGAATATTTTAAATGCCTGTGTGTGGCTATATTTCATTTCTGCTTTTATTTTTTGTTTTATTACATTAAGATTTGACAATGTATAGAAATTTTAATTTACCTTCGTTCATATTTGTGACTCAGCTGGACACACTCAAAAATTGTTTCCCTTAGTATACTGTGGACTTACCACCAATCTCCAGTTAATCGGTCTTTCTAATTATTTAACTCTGTAATTATTCAGTTCCCACTTTATCACATTTTAAAAGGGATGTTTTTAAGTTAAAATTATAGTTGTTTTATTTTCCTACTTTCATTTAATGACACAATTATACACATAATACTTATATTTATAATGTGTCTTCATATTCATTATCCTCAGTATAGTTTTTTCACCATTAAATGTATATTTTACTGTTTTATGGTCATCTTAATCCTGTGTTAATGCTTTCTGCCATGAAATGTACTTCATGGGCCTTGCTGGATTTTTGTATCCACACATATGATCTTAGAACAGTGATTCCTAACCTGAGGACACCCTGTCCAAGAAGGAGGTCTTGGGGCTTCCCTGGTGGCGCAGTGGTTGAGAGTCCGCCTGCCGATGCAGGGGACACGGGTTCGTGCCCCAGTCTGGGAAGATCCCACATGCCACAGAGCGGCTAGGCCCGTGAGCCATGGCCGCTGAGCCTGTGCGTCTGGAGCCTGTGCTCCGCAATGGGAGAAGCCACAACAGTGAGAGGCCCGCGTACCGCCAAAAAAAAAAAAAGGAGGTCTTGGAGGCCCTCTGCAATCATTTTAATATCTAAAACAGCTGAAGGAATTAATCTATTTATGTTAAGGCTATAAAGACTAATTAAGTTTCTTCACTTTTAGTTGGAAGAACATATTAGAAAATCTGGTTACCAAAAGCCCTGATCACCAATATATTCCTTGGATTAATAAAAAGAGTAAAACTAAAGTACTAGTTAATAATTATATTTAGGCAGATCAAATCTGCCAACACATGGACTCTGCATGGAGAAAGGAAGGATAAGTAAAATCCTTGGAGGTAAAAGGCCTTTCACAGTACTTGTTACTAAATCCAGGGTTTGATTTTTAGATTTATTTAAAATATACCTTCCAGGGTAAGAAATTAGTTAATTTTTTTGGATGTGATAACAGTATTTTTTTTTTAAATATTTATTTATTTATTTATTTTGGCTACATCAGGTCTTAGTTGGGGCATGCGGGATCTTTCATTGCAGCACGCGGGCTCCTCTCTAGTTGTGGCGTGCGGGTTTTTTCTCTCTAGTTTTGGTGTGCGGGCTCCAGGGCATGTGCGCTGTGTAGTTGCGGCATGCGGGCTCTCTCATTGAGGCATGCAAGCTCAATAGTTGTGGCACGCGGGCTTTGTTGCCCCGCGGCATGCAGGATCTTAGTTTCCCGACCAAGGATTGAACCCGCGTCCCCTGCACTGGAAGGCGGATTCTTTACCACTGGACAACCAGGGAAGTCCCCTGGTGTTGTGTTTTTAAAAAAGGGGTTCTTATCTTTTAGAGATACATATGAAAATATTTACCATGAAATGTATCTGAGATCTACTTCAAAATAATCACACATGGGGGTAGAGCAAAGGTTTAAATGAAACACAGTTTGTATAAGAAGCTGGGTGAGGACTTCCCTGGTAGTCCAGTCCACACTTCCAATGCAGGATGGGTGCGGGTTCAATCCCGGGTTGGGGAACTAAGATCCCATATGTCATATATATATCATATATGGGTGATAGGCACATGGGAGTTCGTTTTACCATTCTATTCACTCTTGAATATGTTTGAAAATAAACAAAATATTAAATAATTTTTTAATGTATGAAATACTTAGGTTAAAAAATGTTTCTATTTTTATGACTTCATAATTTATGTTTCGAGGGCACTAAAAAGGTATCAAATGTTATTCTTTTATTTTCCTTAAAGTCCTGAACTTTATTGATTTTGACACCATTATACAATCTTAGCTTTTCATGAGATGGCAATTACTATTCATGACATTTACCAAGTTCAAAGTCTAAAAAAGGAAAATGGTTCACTTTATAAACAACAATTTCACGAAAAGATGGCTTCTCCAGTGATTAAAATATCAGGATTATTTAACCGTTTGAGACTTGAATGAGAAAAATATGTACTTTAATCACACCTCCTAAGTTTGGCCCAACTGTGATTCTGCCTAACTTGCTTGCTACAGATTCAACATTTCAAAAGGCAAAAACTGTTGAAGTTACTAATATATTACTTAATATATTTTGCTTGCTACAGATTCAACATTTCAAAAGGTAAAACTGTTGAAGTTACTAATATATTACTTAATATAAAAGATTAACTTACAACATTGTCAGCCCAATCTGCTAGTACTGTTGAGATATAGTTCACGGCATTAAGAATTGCACAATATCGAAAGCCAAGGGAAGCTCTAGTCTCTTCTTTCATCACCTGAGTTAATCGTATCCTAAAATCATCTACTAAGTCCTTCTGTAACTCCAGGAACTGCAGCTTTCTGGAGGCTGTGGGAAGATTTTTATATCTGTCTGTGGAGAAAGTTAACAAGACATATGAAGGTTTATGGTACCATCCATGACATAGTTATAGGTTTTTCCTACTGACTGGCTTTGGTGCCTTTGTCAAAAATCGATTGACCATTCAAGTATGGATCCATTTCTAAACTCTCTAAGTACGTGGGTTTCCCAAGTATTGGTATTTGTCAAAACTCATTGATCTGTACACTAAAGATCTATGCATTTCACTGTATATGAGTTATGCTTCTAACACATTGTAAATTAACTATACTGCAATTTAAAAAGTTATGCCTCAATATTTTAAACAGGCATATGAGAAAGTTATATACCAAAACTATTCTATTTCTTCAACAAATAAATGACATTTTTTAAAAAAGGAAGGAGGAACTAGGATAGGTTAAAAGAGATACATAGTTAAGGAAATGCTAAGATGTCTGAAATGTTCTCTAAGATACTTCAGGGGAAAAAAATCTGGATTTTGGGGGGAGAAAAACACATAATAGAAAAGTGATAGTTTTAAACCTTAGTAACAGATACCTGAGGGTTCGTTATGCTACTTTTATATATATAAGAAAATTTCCATAATAAAATTTTTTTAAATCAGTTTTGCTAAATTTTTTTGTATTTTAGTGTTTTTCATATCTTTCTTACAGTTAGAATATAGAATTTACTGACTGGCCTGGAATGACACCTCTTCAGGTTACTAGACAGGCCCAAGCAATGGACAAGACACTGGAGGATAATGGCAGTGAGGGCTCAGTGGCACCTGGAGAACCAGCAGGCCTGCAGTGCCCTGGGGCAACGTGGATGACTGCAGACCAACCAGGGCTAGAGGCAGCTGGGCCACCCTCCAGCCAGAACATTCTTGCACCATAAGAAGAGGTCCTATTACTATTCCAATCCCTAAAGTTACTTTATTATTTTACTGTTCTACAATCTTTGATATATCAAGGTGAAGAAAATAATATATAAAATTTAGGTCAATCACCATTTACTGAAGACACTCAAAAAGTTGAAAGGCAAGAGATTTCAGGTAATAAAATTATTTGTTTTTATGTAACGATTCAGGAATTTTCCCCTCATGGAAACTAATGTTTAAGATCTTATTTAGATTACTAAAAATCTAAAAGCTGGAATGCTGTGCTAGAGTTCTGCCAAAATAGAAACTGAATTTGAAGGTATTACAATAACCACTATATATTTTGTCAAACTACTTGAAAAGTACCATGTGAAGAATCAGTACTTTCATTTACTTTTTAAAATTTTATGTATTGAAGTATAGTTGATTTACAACGTTGTATTTAATTTCTGTTATACAGCAAAGTGACTCAGTTATACATATATACATTCTTTTTCATATTCTTTTCCATTATGGTTTATCACATAGTGGAATCCATCCCTCCACCCCCCCCCACCCACCCCTTGGCAACCACAAGTCTGTTAAGAGTCAGTACTTTAAAAAAAAAACAAAGTTGTATCTTAAAAGACTATACTTACCAGTTATAACCAAGAGTAGGGTCATAAACGTCTCTGCACAGTCTGGAACTTTCATCTCATCCACATCAGTGATATCCTTATATTGGGATATCCAGGCAGCTTCTGACGAGAGCATTGAGTCCATTTTTTGAAGAGCAACTGATAAGCAGGAAAAAGGATTATGTCAAACAACTAGTTACAGATTGTTACATTACAAATTCCTAATATTTCAACTCATAATCTCTTAGGAATGGTAACTTTTCATGAAAAAATAAATCTATAACCTCCTACTAGTTGTACTATATTTAACGTGCTCTATTCTAGGGTTAAATAAGATATTTTACTTCTCCCTGCCGTACCTACCCCAAATCTTCAAAATAGTTACACTCACTAGACAAGCCACATCCATTATGATTCCAGCAAGAACAGAAATACTATACGTAAAATCTATAAAACAGTTAACTATATACTGTACTGGCTTGAATATTCTACCCTAGAAACCTGTAGAGTGCAATTCTGGGAAAAACTGAAGCTTGATGGGAAGAAAAGAAAATAAGATGATCTCTGAAGGCAACTTGGTAAACCCTAACCAAGAAAAATATAGATGGCTCTAGTTTCTACCCAGAACTGGAGAAAATTTATATACGCATAAAGAGGCATCTCTCCCCACCCCACAGCCACGTGAGCACTTACATTTTCTCTCCACAGTCAACCATCTCTGAAAACAGGTCTCTTCTGACAGAATATGCATACAATTAGCAAAAGTGCTGGGATAGCCATGAACGCTGTGTAGTTCTCTTTCAAACAAAAGCACCTCATCCACCAAATGACAGAAGAGACTGTCATCATAGAGCAGACAAGGAATATCAGCAGCTAACTTTTCAAGAACCAGCATCATAAGGCCCCGAGAAAATTCAAGCTACAAAAATATACATAAGCATAAGGTAATGAAAATGACAAGTTATTCATGGACACCTACAACTCTAAAACTGAAATGCTTTGGACAAAGTCTCTTACCCTTGCATTTACCGAAGAGCCTACTTTGTCTAATATTGGCTGAATCTTCTCATCCAGAAACTGAGTGTGGTTCCCAATCCACATAAGTACCTGAGCCAAGTACCATTCGGGCTAAGGAAGGAGGTAAACAGTTTGAATTCTTAAGTCATTCCAACCGGAAAGTTACAGTTAAATGTCTCTATTTAATTGTAGACACACAGTACTTACAAAAATTAGTTGAAAATTCCTATATGTAAGAGCACAATTTCTACTCTGAACTTTAAATTCATGCAAGGCTTAATAATCAAATGTTTCCCAATGTACTCCCAATAAATTTCAATAATGTGGCTTATGTCAGTAAACTCATAAATTTACAATGCCATAAATATTTAAAACCTAGTACTTTAGAAATATGTAAAGTATAAATATTATATATTTTTTTGAAATAACATTCCAAAATAATTTTTAAACATGACCGTCTTCTGTTTTGTTCTTTTTTTCAAAACCTAAATTAGGAAAAAAAAATTGGCTGGTCTGCATTACAAGAAATACAAATGCTTTAAAACAGGTATAATTATAGAAGAGTAATATAAGTATGCAGCTTTTTAAACTGTCCCTAGAGATGATTCTATAAACCTTCCAAGTTTTGCTGGACAGGAATTCTAAAACATTTACTGAAAGGTAAAACCCTGCTGTGTGCTAGATGCTGGGAATACAGAAATGAAAAAGGGGCAGTAGCTACTCTCAGGGGCTGCATAGTTCAGGCTTGATGTCATAGTACTAGGACCACTGGAACCACACTTCAGGAAGCAACAATATAACTCACAATTTTCTTACTTCAAGTGATCACTGCCTCTCTACAGTTTAGGTTTATTGTTTTGTCTCACTTACACTTACTAATAGGTTCTACTTTTCTTTCCACCAACACCCCATCCAAAAAAGGAGGAGACCCATGAAGCACAAAAGAACAAGCTGAATTTAAGAACCAGAAATCCATTGTCACTCTACTCCCTTCCTATACAGATGTAACTGCCTATCCCTTGATTCCTTTAATATTCTATAAAGCCTATAAACTCATTTATAGATGACACATACAATGCCTGGTGTAATCTGGCATTTAATAACATTTACTTCAAAACACCGAGAAATTAAGAATATATATTTTAAAAATAAAACATGACCCTATTAAAAAAAAAAAAAAACACTTACCGAATCCCTCTGCTACTTGCACTGCATTAGATGTAGCAAGACTCAAGAATAGTATCCACCCCCTAGCAACTCCCAAGGTTATAATTCTCAACAAATTCAATCAAATTTCATTGAAAAGTTGTCAGTGATTGTTTTTCTGATCAAATTAAAGAAAAAAATCTCAACAGTATGCCCAGTACACATGGGTATAGTCCCTCAACTAAAATGTTGGTGATAATTTCCTCAAAGCCATTCCTGTCACTTATCCCCATACTCTGTCTTACACAGCAACAAATCATTTTAGCATCAGCACTTCTACTCAAAAACTAATGCTCTACTATCTTTTGATTCTCACTTTTCTTTCTGATATATTTATAAACCTGAAGGAGCAATCTGCACAGTGGAACACATGTAGATCCAGTTGTAAAAAGTGCCACAGCAAATGCTACAGCACACCCCAGGGGAAACTTCAGAAACTGGTCAGATGATGTGCTAGTGAGTGAGCTGATGCCTACAACAAATCAACACAAGTCCCAAAATATATCTATAAAGGGTAGTGACAAAACAGGAATTTAGCTCTTCAGAGAAAAACAGAAATGTGAATAGAATCAGATTTTAACTCAAACCAGCAGAAGTACAGAAAGCCTTAACATTTGCTATTAATAAAAACCAAGGGCAAGAATTGGCAAAGCACACCTTGCTTATAACATTAGTTTGTCGGTTCCCTCTGAAGTGATACCTGAACCTCTTTTGAAGGGGAGTCAGCATAATCTGGATGGGCAGGATGACAGTAGGGGATGCAGGAAGAGAGTATTTTTCTGGAAGTTGCTTTGTCTCAGTAAGTAATTCATCTCTGACATAGTCAAGTCAAGGAAAAAGAAAAGCATATGTATATGTGTGTATACACACACACACAGGTATATGTTTGTATATACACACACACGTATGTGTATGTATATATACACACACACATGTATATGTATGTATACACACATTTTTCCAAGAGACATATATGATACTAAGTAAAATTAATTATAGTACGGATAATATGTAGTCTAACTTTACATTACATATGACTTCAGTAAAAAGTACATGAAAAATGTTATTAGAATTAATCTGTCTTTCCTAAAATAAAGAATAATAAGTAGTAAGGAAACATATTCAAGTAATCGTGCTATTAAATTAGTACTACGTTAATAAGGTTTCTTCCCAATTGCCCATTTTTTTGATTGTCCCATGAGACCTATATGTGATGCAAACTTGTACAGTCATGCATTTCAGAACTCCTCACAGCCCTCCCACCCACATGCAATTTATGTGGAGGGAGAACAGTCCATGGGCATACATAGATCAAGTCCAAACCCACTACTCCCTGGCCACTTTCAGAAAGCTTTACTCTCTGGTCACTTTACTCTCTGGCCACAAATCCACTCTAGAAAAAAGAAATTTTAGTGTGTTTTAACTCCAACAAAGATACGAGGTTTGTAGTTTCAGGAGCTGACAAAATAGTGTCTCCAAGTTACTGTATATCTCAGGGGCACTGGCTGGTCGACTTATGCCAACAGTTTGAGACTGAGGGGGTGCGATGAATGGCCAATGAAGCTGTGCTAAAATTTCCTCAAAGTCACTGTAACAGAAAAGTGACACAAGTATTACAGTAAAATACCGTGAGCACCAAATATCCATCTGAAAGCAATTACCATGAAATATGGATAAATTTCTTGCCTTGTAAGCTTGTCCTTGAGAATTTTATGCCAGAATTTAACAGTGGCTCTCATGAAACCAAGAAGATGAGTACAGGATGATTCCTGAAGCTTGATGTCAAGTTCTGCCATAAAGACCAGAGTAGAAGCTGCCTCTGGGACATTATTGGTCATCAGATATTGCTGAATGTTATCACTGCAAAACAAGGCAAAACAAACTGTAAAGACAGTTTGTTCACAATAATTCCAAATGTGGAAAAACTGCTGTTTCCTCCTGCTTTATATAAAGCTACATCCAAGAAAGAAGGAAGCGCCACCTTATAGTGGCTTTTTTACCTGATGTGCAAGTCTCTGGGAGCCTGGAGTCCTCAAATTCAGCATCCTTCTAAGAACAGTGGCCTGTGTTCAGGATACCTCCCTCCACCTTTCCCTTCCCACCCCTCCCAAGGTAACAGAATTTTCCTGTCACATTCCCTCAGGCACCACTCATTTCTAATAAATCTGTCTTTGACAGAAGTCTGTCATATCTTAATCCAAAGGGGAGAATGTGGGTGGCATCTGGTAAGGTCAAATATGGTAGACTTCAATTTTTACCTACTTTGCCCAGCTAAACTGGATTATAGGAAACTTAGGGAGGTGGCACCTCAGAGTCTAGTCCTTTCAAGTTACTGTTAGCCAAGTTGCAGACAAAATTTAAGGTAAGCTCTACAGCAAGGGTAGCTAACTCAAATGCCTGGCAAGGCCTGATGGGCACAGTAAATGAAAAAAGCAAAGTGGGCGGGGACTAGGACAAGCTAAAAAGCACATACCCCATCCTAAGGCTCCAGCCAAGTGCTGCCACACTGGAGTGTAGGTCCAATGTAGCCAAATCTTAAAATTTTTCAAGAGAATCCAGAAACCAAGATTTCCATGTAAAATCAAACCAATTAATCAAATTCTTTAAAAGAAGCCAAATACAACCTATCTTCAGGATTCATCCAGCCCATGACTACCATTTTGCCTATTGGTTAAATAAAACGAAACATTTAAAACTGAAATGTTTCTTTTGATGAAAATAACATTCCATATCTTAAGCCAGAATAGGAACAAAATTTAACCTTTTCAATAATTAATCTCAGTTCAGGGGTCGCAAGTGCTCTCCCTCTAGGCAGCCTGTGTACATCCTACCCAGGCCTGGCCACTTCGCTGGGTGAGAGTAAGCTGGGACTCTCATCCCCCGCTGAGTGCCACGCTTCGGTTACGCTGCTGGGTGGGCACAGCACCCTCCTTAAGCACAGGAATGTGTACTGCCACCCTGCCCATCTCCACTATGCACTAGTACTTTCCCTTCTCCCTCCACCACGAGCGGCCTTTGTTTTCCACCATCACTGCTTCAGGCCTCAACAATCATACTAATCTCATGTGTGTATTATTCTATTTCTGACAGCCCTTTAGGCCTTCCCCTACGCTCATTCTCTCATTTTTCGTTCTTCTCCTTTCCTAGTCATTCTTACTAAGTTTTTTAACAGATTTTGTCTTGTTTTTTAAATTTTCCATTTACTTATTTACTTATTGGCTGTATTGGGTCTTCATTGCTGCACGCAGGCTTCTCCCCAGTTGTGGTGAGCGGGGGCTACTCTTCGTTGCAGTGCGAGGGCTTCTCATTGTGGTGGCTTCTCTTGTTGTGGAGCACGGGCTGTAGGTGCACGGGCTTCAGTAGTTGTGGCACGTGGCCTCAGGAGTTGTGGCTCGTGGGCTCTAGAGCGCAGGCTCAGTAGTTGTGGCGCAGGGACTTAGTTGCTCTGCAGCATGTGGGATCTTCCCAGACTAGGACACGAACCTTGTCCCCTGCATTGGCAGGTGGCTTCTTAACCACTGCGCCACCAGGGAAGTCCCCAGATTTTGTCTTTTATAGCTATTTTCAGAATTTAAATCATGAAACCAAAAAATCTACCAATGCAGGCAGAAATTTTAATATAGCTTGTTTGAAAGGCAATACCAGACACTCACAATCAACTACCAGTGATATGTATTTAATTCAAAAAGAGTTACAATAGACCCTTGAGGAACATGGGTTTGAAGTGCACGAGTCCACTTATACACTGATTTTTTTCAGTAGTAAATACTACAGTAGTACACAATCCCTGGTTGGTTGAATCCGTGAATGTGGAGCTAAGGATAGGGAGGAATCGTGGATACAGAGGGCTGACTATGAGTTGTATGCAGATTTGACATCTGAGGAGAGCTGATGCTCCTAACCCCTGCGTTGTTCAGGGCTCCACTGTATTTCTTTATTTTTCCCTATTCAAAAGCAGCAGGACTCTGTTTTTCACCTAATAATAAATACTGTGTAGCTCTTCTTAGGTGATACCCACTGAAAAGAATTCAAATTATAGAGAAAGCAATCCATTTCATTAAGTGACCGTCTCTAAAAGGTAAAAGAGGAATATTACCACACTGATGAGTTGTTTTATTAATTTGGCATTATAACCATTTTTATCATGTGTTCACAATATAACTATAGGACTTAAAACTTTTTACTTGGATTACTTTCTTTCAAACGCAAATTAAGCTCCCTTAAAAGTTTATGTTCATTCATAATAAAGGAAAAGAATCATTATCATAATGCTATTTTCGTAACTGGTAAAATCACATTATTATAATCTTTAATTAACTCAATTATTTAATGGCATGCACGTACTCTCTAAGACATAGCCTCAAAGGAAAATAATAATTATGAGAACAAAGAGGCCTATTTTACCTGAGTTCTTCAATTTGTGAAATCCATTTAAGATAAGCAAGATGCCGTTCAATCTCTTCAATTTGGTTAATCATGGCTCCGAGATCTTCTATCCAGGGCTGTGCAGTCAGCAGATGGCTGTTAATGGAACTGAAGAGATGGCTTTCTTGCTCCAGAAAGTGATTAAGGAATTGCTTTGATTCTTCTGCATTTTTTAAAGCACTCTGAATTCTTTTAGGGATTTCTGATGAAACTGTAAGTACCTGCCCATACCAAAAACAAACAAAAAATAAAAAATAGCAGCAATCAGATAAGATTCTCATTTTTTTCTCTTTTTTATTAGTTACCTTCAAAATGCATGTTTGTTCTAATAGAAATGAAAATTGTCACTTAAAAGCTTCAAAAGAAACGTTGGGTTTCTGCATCCTGTACTAACCAAACCTCAACATGAAATGCTCTATGTGGAGGTGTGTAGGGAGGGCCCCCAGTAAACATCTTTGGATCTACCATCATGAAGCTCAGCACTTTCAGAGGGTCCAGCCAAAGAACATTTACCTGCTTTATCTACTAATAATTTTCTTTCAGAAACAAATGAGGCTCTGATTCTAAAAGTCTGGGTAACTAGTTGCAAAAGTTCCCCAGGTGATTCTGATTTAAGCCCAGATTGAGAAGGAACTATTGACTTGGTAAGATGATACCCAGGTAATGCCTTTAGATATGATATTTATTAAATAAATTTTTCTTACAGCAGATGGAAAAACATATACAAATATCAGGCATCAGTACAATATGATAAGAATATTATAAAGGAATTTCAATTTAATCAACACTGATTAGACACTCTATACCAGGCACTGTGCTAGGGTCTGACAGATAAATTAGACACAGCATCTGCCCTTAAGCTCAGCTGGTATGGAAGAGAGATGTAGGCAAACCTTCAACAGTGGGATTAGTGCAATGAAAGAGATGCCAGGTGTAATGGTGTACTAAGGCAGTGCTTCCCAGACTTGAAGATGCATAGGAATCACCTTGAGATCTGGTTATAGTGCAGATTCAGACTTAATAGGCCTGAAGTAGGGACTGAGATTCTGCATTTCTTACAAGTTCCCACACTTTGAGTAGAAGGTTTTGGGGTGCAAGGCAATTGTGCTTGCATGGCTCATGCACAGACCTTTGCAGGTTGGGTGGAAATTTTTAGGGAAGTTTGCGCCACCAGGGAAGTCCCCCACTGGATTTTTTAAAACATTATTTCAGGTAATATGTTTATTATAAAAAGAAAAAAACTTGAAAATACAAAAAGATATAAAGAAATCACTTGTGGGACTTCCCTGGGGGCACAGCGGTTAAGAATCTGCCTGCCAATGCAGGGGACACGGGTTTAAGCCCTGGTCCAGGAAGATCCCACATGCCGCGGAGCAACTAAGCCCGTGTGCCACAACTACTGAGCCTGAGCTCTAGAGCCCGCGAGCCACAACTACTGAGCCCGTGTGCCACAACTACTGAAACCCGTGCACCTAGAGCCCATGCTGCGCAACAAGAGAAGCCACCGCAATGAGAAGCCTGAGCACTGCAACAAAGAGTATCCCCGGCTCACTGCAACTAGAGAAAGCCCGCTCACAGCAACGAAGACCCAACACAGGCTAAATAAATAAATAAATTTATAAAAGAAGAAAAAAAGAAAATAAATCACTTATTAACCAACCACCCAGAAATAACCATTATTATAATGTTATACTTATTTTAATGTTTTCTCCCTATGTGTGCATATATAAAAAAATTGGAATGATAGTGTTGTAACATTTTGGTATCCCATGAATTTACTTTTAAAAGCACATTAAAAGTCATTGTATGAAAATGTCAGACATAAATGTCAGACATAAATCATCAGTAGGAAGTTTCTTTTACATAATATGTAAAACACCTAGCACATTGTAGGTCCTTAAAACCTATTAAGCAGTTTTAAATGATTAGAGTGTTTGTCACAATCTATATTTTCAAAAATGCCTATATATTAATGGTTATATTTACATTACATTATAATGAGTATAGTACTGATATTGTTTCAATGAGTTTTAATACTTGCCTGTTCTTCTAACTGCATTTTACTTTCTGTCATCTGTTCTATGAGTTTATCAAGTTTCTTTAAAGATTTAAGGTCATTTCCGACTTCCTTTTCTATAAATACCGCCACATAGGAAGGGAGATCACCGTTATCTGTACTTTCACAGACTGGTTGGTTTCCAACGACAGCTGCAATATTTATGTCACCTAAAATTAAAGAATAACAATTACTCAACACCACCAAGTACTATGGAGTTAAAGGAAATGTAAAAGATATACAAGGCAACATATCTACTTTCAAAAGTTAATTTAAAGAAAACACTACCTATATATGGCATTTTTGTATATATAGTACTTGTGTGTATATGTATATATATATACACACATACACAAAAATACCCTAATGAATATAGTGTGTGTAAATGAATATATGTATATATACATACACACTATATTTTATATATATAAAGCAGTCAGCCCTCCACATCCATGAATTCAACCGACTGCAGATAAAAAAAAAAGTTTTTTAAATCCAAAAAGTTCCAAAAAGCAAAATGAATTTGCCATGCTCCAGTAACTATTTACATAGCATTTACATTGTATGCAAAATTATTATTATTAGCATTAGGCATTAAGTAACCTAGAGATGATTTAAAGCACACAGAGGATATGTGTAGGTTACGGGCAAATACTACGCCATTTTATATAAAGGACTTGAGCATCCAGGGATCTTGATATTCGCAGAGGTCCTGGAACCAATGCCCCATGGATACCAATGGATGACTGTATATATTTATATATATATATGGGTATATATATGCATATAAATACACATACGCACGCACGCACGCACGCACACACACACACACACACACAAATACCGAAATGAATAGCTATAAAGCAATCTATCGATCAAGTACTACTATAAAATGCTTAAGAGCTTAGGAAATTCTGAGTGAAAGAAAAATTACTAAACTCTGTCCTAGTACCCTAAGGTTGCAATAGATGTTGGCATGACAGTGCAGTTACAAACAGAACTAAACTTTTCTAGACAACTGTGTATCTTAAGAATCTTTTATTACTGAGGGGAAAAAGGTCAAATCTGATTCTGCTGATGCAGCTTTTATTAAATTAGTAATATATTTTCAAAATTTGTGAGGAATCAGATGGTATAGTCTAGAATAACACCAAAGGAGGACTCTGGTTTTAAAATGTTTAAAAAAAAAAAGAAACAAAAAAGGTATTGAAAGATCTCAAGTATACGAAAAAAATCTGAAAGGGAGAGCAATGAGTAAAAACTCCTCCTGATATAAGAGTAAAAGAGTTTTAAAAGCTTCAGAAGCGATTGTACAAAGATGTCCATTTCAGGGACTTCCCTGGTGGCACAGTGGTTAAGAGTCCGCCTGACAATGCAGGGGACACGGGTTCGAGCCCTGGTCCAGGAAGATCCAACATGCTGTAGAGCAACTAAGCCCATGAGCCACAACTTCTGAGCCCACACGCCTAGAGCCTGTGCTCCACAAGAGAAGCCACCGCAATGAGAAGCCCGCCCACCACAACGAAGAGTAACCCCCGCTCGCCGCAACAAGAGAAAGGCCATGCACAGCAACAAAGACCCAACACAGCCAAAATAAATTTTTTTAATAATAAAAATAAATTAATTATAAAAAAAAAGATGTCCATTTCAGAAACAGGAAAAAAAAAAAGAAATACGAGAGAAAACACATTACCAGGAAAACTCAAAATGGCTAATGCAACCACTAAATTGTACAATCTAAAGTGAGATTCTTCCCATGGCAAATAAACTAGAATTGGCCAGTTCATATTGGACTTATTAAATATGACAAAAACAGGTGATTTGGAACCCTCTTAAGAAGAGTGGTAGCAGAGGCAACATGTACTACAGCAGAACACACAATACCCAGTGAAAACAGGAACGCTATGTAGCTTTGCTCTCATCCCACCAAGTATGTGAAATTTCCCAGAGTCCACTCCTTATTCTATGCTTGAAAGTCGATCATTTCCTGTAGTTCACAAGTCAGTTTTTCACTCTGCAGGAGTCTATACCTTCTTCCACTATCCAAAATATTTAAGACGTAATTAAGCAATTTAAGTTACCTTGAATTCTTTGTGGAATGAGGGAAGATTCAAATATATAAATTAAAAAATTCTGATTTTTATTTAAACAAAACACTTAAAACAAATTTCTAGTAAACAATCCACTTCAAAGGCAATTAAATTATTTTCCATGGTCCTACATTTGTGGACCAACAGCACTGCTCCTCTCTTCCAGAGTATCTCTACCTATACTTTTGCTGATGATCTGTGCCAGCATGGCTTTCTGAATGTGCCCTGAACCCAAGAAACCTGAAGGCTCAAAGCAGTTTCTTGACAAAGACCCACAGCCGGCTGCCATGTCCTTCTCCTACTCCCACCCCCATGTGCTAAGATGAACTGCTTCCTTTTGAAGTGTGTTTCCATGTGTAAGCTACTCCTTTTGGTTACTTATGGTTTCCTTCTTCCTGAAAAGTTTAGGAAACCTGAAGTTTGGGTCAAACTTTATAATGGTAACTCCATGTCACTGTGCAGCCATTAAGTTCCCTGATATTAAACACACTCAAGGGACTTCCCTGGTGGTGCAGTGGTTAAGACTCTGTGCTCCCAATGCAGGGGCCCCGGGTTTGATCCCTAGCCAGGGAACTAGATCCCACATGCACACCACAACTAAGAGTTCACAGGCCACAACTAAGGAGTCCACATGCCGTAGCTAAGGAGCCAGTGAGCCGCAACTACGGTGCCCGCCTGCCGCAACTAAGACCTGGCGCAACCAAATAAATAAATTAAAATTTTTAAAAATAAAATTAAAAAAAAATTGTTTTTAAATAAATAAATAAACCACGCTCAACTCTAGTAAGTCCACAACTTGAATGATTCCACATACAGGGTTTAATCTCCCTAGAGATGAGTTGTACCTAGAAATTTAAAAAGCAAACAAAAAACAAGATACTGTAAAAATTCAGAGTAATAGCCAGTGAACTCCAAATGAAAATAAATACTATAAAATAAGGGCCCTGAGAAAAAGAGAGTAGAGTTCATAGAAACCAAACATTAGAATAAACCTGAACATACAGTGCATTTCTCTACTTCAGGTTTGCCTGTAGGATTTGGTTGTCTCTAAACAAACCATTAATGGTTTGTTAAAAGTTTGACTGTACTAGTATATATTTCGTTACAAGGACTACAACAATTTCTAAAACATAAAACAAACAAAAACAAAAAACAAACAAGATGTGTACATGAGAGATAAAGCTGGGGCAACAATACAGAACATCCTGAGAGCTCTGCTAGTTGGACTTCACCTCTGTTCTTCCTTGGAACTGCCCTTGTAGAAGTGGCTCTTTACCAAAAATAAAGCCTTTTTCTTTTTTTTTTTTTAATTGAAATATAGTTGCTATACAATATTATATGTTACAGGTGTACAGTATAGTGATTCACAATTTTCAAAGGTTATGCTCCATTTGTAATTATAAAACATTGGCTATATTCCCCACATCGTACAATATATCCTCATAGCTTTTTTTAAAAATTTTTATTGGAGCATAGTTGATTTACAATGTTGTATTAGTTTCAGGTGTACAGCAAAGTGAATCAGTTATACATAAACATATATCCACTCTTTTTTAGATTCTTTCCCATATAGGTCATTACAGAGTACTGAGAGAGTTCTCTGTGCTATACAGTAGGTCCTTATTAGTTATCTATTTTATATATAGTACGGTGTATATGTCAATCCCAATCTCCCAACGTATCCCTCTCTCCCCCTCCCCCCCCGTAACCATAAGTTAGTTTTCTACATCTGTGAGTCTATTTCTGTTTTGTAAATAAGTTCGTTTGTACCATTTCTTTATGTTCCATACATAAGCAATATCATATGATATTTGTCTTTCTCTGACGTACTTCACTCAGTGCTTATTTTATACATAATAGTTTGTAATTCTAAATCCCCTACCCCTATATTGCCCCTCCCGGCTTCCCTCTCCCCACTGGTAACCACTAGTTTGTTCTCTATATCTGTGAGTCTGCTTCTCAAAAATAAAGTTTTAAGGAAACAGCAATGAAAGGCAAGAGGTTATAATCAGCCTCATTAAAAAACAACAGTCACTTCTGACAAAATGAAGATAAGAATATCTAGATAAAGATATGCCTAAATGCAAAATGTAACTACAAGAGATTAACATAATATATACCAGTATTTAGTACTGTGTATGTTCCCCTCCCCCAGGCCTTAAAAAACCCAAATTTTCCTTTGTTCTCTTCAATTTATAAGAATTAAAAGCTTCACATGCAATGAGAACGAGTAGCTCACTGGTAGGTAGAAGTGAAACTAGTAAGAGTCTATGCCTCAACTTCCCTACTATAAATTCTAACATTTGCCCAGCCTACACTCAAAGGTTGTAAATGGGACTAAAATCCATGTTTCCTGAATTTCAAAACAATATTCTTATTTTCTTCTCCTTCAGATACGATCAGAATTGGCTGGTCTGCATCAAACTTTATTACTACAGGACTCCATCTACTATTAAGTACAGGAGTCACAATGTTGACTTTTTTTTTTTTTTTTTTGCGGTACGCAGGCCTCTCACTGTTGTGGACTTCACTGGCGGTCCAGTGGTTAAGACACCATGCTTCCACTGCAGGGGGCACTGGTTTGATCCCTGGTCGGGGAACTTAGATCCCGCATGTCTCGGGGTGTGGCCAAAAGAAAAACAAACAAAAAACAAAAACAAAAAAACCCCGCGAAACCCCAGGTCAAGTGGCCCAGGCTCTTCCACCGATATATTTTTTTTTTTTTTGCGGTACGCGGGCCTTTCACTGTTGTGGCCTCTCCCGTTGCGGAGCACAGGCTCCGGACACGCAGGCTCAGTGGCCATGGCTCACGGGCGTAGCCGCTCCGCGGCATGTGGGATCTTCCCGGACCGGGGCACGAACCCGTGTCCCCTGCATCGGCAGGTGGACTCTCAACCACTGCGCCACCGGGGAAGCCCACAATGTCGACTTTTTAAATTTATCTTATATAAAATATGTGAGTTGTGTGGTGTATCTGCAGACACAGAGGCAGGGCTATGTGCAGAGGGAATGTTTTGTGAAGATAAGCTTGCTGTAGCTTAGGGAGTAAATTCTATCTTCACTTTTTACAAAAAATTATACTCTTTTGATTTAACCATTTAAATGCAGCATAGTACATTCTTAGTCAAATGACATTCTTCAAAATGACACAATGGTGATGGGGGGGTGGTTAATGTCTCTCCTTTCCTCTATTTTTTGTAAAGAGCACTTCCAATTGCAAAGAAATTGACCAAGCCAACAAAGGAGGGTCTAGGGCTCAGTGGCATCAACTTCCCAGGCATCTGAACGGGGCAGAGGTGGAAATGGGAAGGGTTAAACTGAATGATATGAGGTACTCTCAAATCCTTTAAGGAAAAGGAGCTAACTTGTGGCAGCTGTGACTGTCAAGTGCTATGAAGTACTCAGAGCTTTCTTTCTGAGGCAGATTGCAGCAACAGGCAATGTTAAGGGCAAGTCTAACTCCTAAAGCCAATATGGTAACACAAGCACCCTTTCTGTTACTACTACTCATTCCCAGACTATTTGCCGTGATGAGAAGAACCAAAAACCCTCTGATAGAACCGCTGTGCCATGCTTCCCGCTTCCTCTCCCAGTAAATTTCACTTCAAAAGGCCCTCAAGATTCCTTGATTTCCAAAATCTTGCCACATTTAGCTTATAGAAGTAAAATACCAAATGTCCACCCCCTGGTGTATGCTCCTGTCCTAGGAAGGAAATGGAGATAGTGACCTTTTCCCTATCCAGTTCAAGATCCAGGAACCAAGTTATCTGTTGTGCTCTTCCCAGATCAACGATTACCTGCAAATTCACTGAAGGTAAATACAACTGAACAATGATCATTTGACTCCTTTGAATGCAACTAAGGTGGTGGTCATCTCTCCTAGATCATTAGCCCCTCGAAATTCCTGATGCTTCATAAGTTGATGCTTCACTGAAGTAACAGGCAGGCCCCAATTACTCTGAATCCAGTATGAAGGGCAGCACTGGAGTGAAACCACAAAAGTCCCTGCACTAGGTAGGGCACAGGAAGTGCTCTTCTCCAAATCATCCCATATTTTACCATCCGGAAAGGCAAAAATATGTGTATGATGATAATCAGTATTTAATACAGAAAGAGAAAAAGAGATGCTTCATCTAAAAGATAACAGGCTAAGACCCTTCTCGATGCAGACCCTTGAGGGCAGAGTTTTGGAGAGATGGCTGGGTAGAAAGTGCTAAGGTGTTTGGAGTCCGCTTACTTTTCTCCTTGATGTTCTTCCTTTGGTCACCATTTTCAGAGCAGCACTAGAAGGAGATCAGGTGTGACAAACACATTAAGACTGAAGTGATAGGTGGAACTCGCACAGGGTTCCCAGAGGGCATCCACTGGAAGACAACAAGGTCCCAGCCCCCTCCCTCTGGGGCCCTCCTGAGAGGTCAGGATCTGGAGGTTCTAAAACGGGCCACCTCCCTGGGGCCACCACTGCCACCTCTCGAGGCCCGGCCTCCAGGGCCACCTCCCCAGAAGGACCTGTGTCATCTCACCGGGATCACCAGAGCCACCGCACTGGGACCACCTCCCCCGGGAAGTCTTTGCCACCTCACCAGAGTTGCAAGAGTCATCTCCCCCGGGCCACCGCAACCGCGTCCCCAGGCCGCCAAGGACACTTCATCGAGGCACCCTCCCCTGGGAGGTCTGTGCCACCTCACTGGGCCACCAGTGTCCCCGCCCCGGGCCATAAGGGCCGCCTCACCCGGGTTGCCGGCGCCTTGCCGAAATCGCCGGCCAGGAGCATCCTGCCTCCGCGCGAGTCCTCGGCTCCTTGCGCAGCCAGCGTGGCCAATGGACTCCGGCTCCGGCCAGTGATCAGACACCAGTAGGGCTTCGAGACCGTAGCTCCCAGAGCCACAGCAACTTCCTCTGCCGTCTCTCTGGTTTCTTCCTCTCCTCCCAGAGAGGCCCTGCCCACGCAGCCGCCGGCCGTTCCCGGTGGCTCCCCCTGGCGGCGGGGGGCCGGATCGGCTGCTCTGGAAGGAGAAGGGGGCGGGGCAGGGGGCGGGGAAGGGGGCGGGGGGAGGAGGTCCTTCTCAACCTCGGTAAACCTCCTCCACAGCATTGGGGTCGTTAAGGATGGAGCTTGCAGGTATCCCTCTCTGCACAGTGTAAATTCAATATGAATCATTTCAACTTATATTTTAGATGATATCCCAGATGTTCTGAGCGTGAGGAGGCGTGTTGACTAGCTTTAATGTAATTTGGTTGGACAGTTTAGTTGCGGAATTTCCGGTGTCTTTATCTTTGGCTCTTTCTTTTAAGGCAGATCAAATTCAACTAGAGGTGACCCTCCAGCTTCCTACCTGGAGGGTACAGATCTGGTTGTAAACACTCTGGGACCTGAAAGGAGGAAAAGGACTCTGCGGCTAACATACACTTCAACCAGTGCAGAGACCAAAAAAGCCTGTCCTTTGCCAAGGAGGGGACCTAGGAGTGCCAGCAAGAGCTGAGTAGAGGACCTAGGGATTTGACAATTTCAGAAACAAACATGGAAGGTGGTATCGCGGAGACGGAAACAAACAGGGGAAGGGAAAAAAAGCAGCCCTTAGAGAAAACAGAAACCATTCAATGAGGAGAAAACCTTATTTATTTATACACTGAGATGTGTGACACCATTGCAACCATAAAACAGTAACAGGCTACTATTTTAAAAGGAGCATTCAGAGACAAAAAAATACGATAGTAGAAATGAGAATTGAATAAAAAGGTGGAAGATAAATGTTGGGAAGTATCCTAGGGGGAAAAAAAGCAAAAGGACAAAGAAATGAAAAATATGAAAGAAAAAATAAATTAGAGGACCACTACAGGGTGTTCAAAATACAAAAAATAAGAATTGTAAAACAACAACAACAGGGATTAGGGAAGGAGTTATCACCAACAAAACAAGAAAATTTCCCCCAAACTAAAGGTCATGAATTTCCAGCTTGAAGAAGTCCCACTGAGTGCCAAGCACAATGGGTACAACTTGACTCATCCCAAGGCTCATCATTGTGAGATTGCAGCACACTGGGGGCAAAAAGACAATCCTAGCCTTCCAAAGAGAAAAAGAGATCATTTAGAAAGGATCAAGAATCAGCATATCTTTTGATTTCTCAAGGGTCACAAAGAAAGCTAGAAGACATGGGAGCAGGTCTATTAAATTCCAAAGAAAATTTATTTCAAACTGAAATTCTGTACGTGACTAGTAAACTACCAATCAAGCGTGGATAAAGAATAAAGGTGTGGGGACTTCCCTGGTGGCGCAGTGGTTAAGAATCCGCCTGCCAATCCAGGGGACATGGGTTTGAGCCCTGGTCCGGGAAGATCCCACATGCCGCGGAGCAACTACGCCCGTGTGCCACAACTACTGAAGCCCGCGGTCCTAGAGCCCGTGCTCCGAAACAAGAGAAGCCACTGCAATGAGAAGCCCTCATACCACAACGAAGAGTAGCCGCCGCTCTCCGCAACTAGAGAAAGCCCATGCACAGCAACGAAGACCCAACACAGCCAAAAAAAAAAAAAAGGTGTGTTCAGACATTCAAGAGCTCAAAAAATTTCCCTTTCATTTATTTCTCCTTCCTCAGGAAGCTACTGGAGATGTACTCCACTAAAATGAGGGCTAAACAAAGAAAAAGAATGCATGGGATATAGGAAACAGAAGACACAACACAGGAGAAAAATAAAGTGGGAAGCCCTGACAATAGCTGTGCACTAGACATAGACGGCGCAGGTCAGAAGGCTCCAGAAGAGGCTCCTTCAGAAAGATGAGACTGATAGAACTTCTCATCTATCTGAATCTCTGGAGGGAGAGGTTTAAACAATCATTAAGAAGGCTTAGTGATGAACAGTAAAAATAAGATCATTATTAACTGCAAGAAAAACAAAAAATTGAGGAGAAGTAATCATAGTATATTACTTCGCTCAAGATGTGAGTAATGTTTACCTAATTATAATGAAGTAAACACAAATCTGTTTTTAAAAGTACAGTATAACTGGGAACTTCTCTGGTAGTCCAGTGGATAAGACTGCGCTTCCAGTGCAGGGGGCCTGGGTTCAGTCCCTGGTCAGGGAATTAGATCCCACATGCATGCTGCAACTAAGAGTTTGCATGCCACAACTAAGGAGCCCTGGAGCTGCAACTAAGGAGCCCACATGCTGCAACTAAGAAGCCTGCCTGCTGCAACTAAGACCTGGTGCAAACCAACAAATATTTTTAAAAAGGTACAATATAACTATATTAGGCAGATAAAGGGAAGGGAAGTGTGGTGGGGCTGGGGGAAGGAAGAAGAGCTAAACCCCAATTTTCCACAAGTGAAGTCAATAGATAGTGCCTAAAAGTGACACATCAAGAAATAGCAATGCAAACATTTTGCATAGAGAAGTGAAGGTAAAAAAAATCAAAATAACCAGTTGAAAGATGAAGTGACTTTGAGGAAAGGGAAACAGGGAAGGGGCAGGGTGGGGATACAGTCTCTTCTGTTTCATTGCAAAACTTACAAGGTTTCTATAGAATTATTTGGCTGTAAATCACAGATATGTATAATTGATAAAAATAAAAAATAAAATTAAAGGAGAAAAAAGATTGCTTTAAACCCCAATTTTTACCTCTGAACAATTCATATTCCAGTGAAGGAAACAGATGAAGTTTAAGATTGAGTGCAGTAAGTTCAACAAGGGAAATGTTTGCAATGACTGAGGGAGCACAGAAAACAGTTAACTACTATCTGGGGAATGGAGAGAGTTATCTAAGATGGACAGAATGCTAGACAATAATAAGGATGAAACAAGATAAACTGTGTGTGCTAGGCACTTAGCAATCCATAGTACTGGTGTGGAGTTAAAAGCAGGATCCTGAATATTATACATAATATACATGTTAGGATGTAATTTTAGAGTCAAGGAGAACATTAAACTGTCAAATGTTTATTAGAGGGAGTTGGAATGGGGAAGAAGTTTTGAACAGTCCTGTGTTATCTTAACTATAAAGGCCAATAAAGAGCTGCCTTTTTGGAAAACAAAAAAGCAAAAAATGCATGTTTTACTTGGATCTTGTCTAAGGAAGTTTAGGCTGAAATGCAAAAAGGGTAGGTTTTGACCGTGGACCCAGTTAATGTCCAAAGAAACGTGAACATTCTTTCCTCCATACGTGCTTGTGGGGAGTTGGGCCACAATCTCAGAGAAGGTACTTTTTAAAGTACAGTTGACCATTGAACAATACAAGTTTGAACTGCCCAGGTCCATCTATACAGATTTTTTTCAATAAATACTTACTACAGTACTATATCATCCGCAGTTAGTCGAATCCACAGATGTGGAACTGCAGATACAAAGGGCTGACTATAAAGTTATACTTGGATTTTCAACTGGACAGAGTTGGCGCCCCTAACCCCTGCATTGTTCAAGGGCCAACTGTATACGAAAATTAAAAGTTTAGATTGAATTTCTACTGTGTGGGTGTGGTAAAAATACTTGCAGTTGCTGTCATTGGTACATTAACCTATGAATTAACCACAGTTCAAGAAAATGTGATTGTACATGCATTAGGGACAGAAAACTACTCAAAGTACTTAACTGAGGCGAATAATATCAGCGGAAGGCAGCATAGAACGCAACCAGTCTTAGCGAATTACGTATGATCAGCTAACCAGATTCCCACATGTAAACCCAGATTTTAAAAACAAGTCTACTGCTGCTATGGAGAACTATATGGGGGTTGGTCAAAAATTTAAAAATGTAATTACCATATGACACAGCAGTTCCCCTCTGGGTATATACTCCCCGCCAAAGCGCAGGTGCGACCGCCTGAGAGCTCATGGAGTGAAAGGACCACGGTGAGCTCCAGCCTCGCAGGTTGCAAGGCCAAAGGGTGCAAGCAAGAGGCTTCCCGGCGGCCACTGAGCAGGGGTGGGAGGGAGTGGGCGGGACCTCCTCCACAGGTTGGTGGGCGGGGGCGGAGGAGGCGTGGCCGGCGGCGGAGGGCGTGCTCCGCCCCGGGGTGGGGCCAGCCGGGAGCGGCGCGTCGTTGCGCCGCACGTGTGCGAGGCCAGCCGCTGTGAGTCTGCCTGAGCGCGGCGGGGTCCAGGTGCTCACCGAGCTCGCTGCTTATGCCTGGCCGCCCTTGCGGCTGGTTCTTACGAGTGGCCCTTGCCGCCGCCGCCCTCCTGCGCCCGGAGCAGCGCGCCTGCCTCCTTGTCGACCGGTCCGCGCCGCGCGCGCGCTCTCAGGCCCCGGGTAAGTGCGCGACCTCCCCACAGCCGCCCGGGCTCTTCGGCCAGCCCTCGGCCCTGCCACGCGGCCCAAAACCCCGCCCGGAGGGGTAGCGTAGACTGGGAAGGCGTCCCGGCCGTGGTCTGAGCCCGCGGCGCGCCCGAGGCGCCTCCATTACGGATCGTGCCTGCGGGAGCGTGGGCCCGGCTGGTTCTGCGGTTCGGCGGTGCCAGCCCCGCCCCCAGCTCTCCCGGCGGGTCCTCGCAGGCGCCGCACCCTCCCTCCTCCCCGCGGCGCTGTTAGCCCGAGGATCTCAGTCCCACTCCTCCCTTTCTTTGCCCCTGAGGCTCCCTAAACTCTTCTTCCTCCCGGAAGAGAAAACCCGCCTTTATCCCGAAGCCCTTTATAGCTTCCGTGCACCTATGAGCCAGGCTTGTACCGGGTCCAGCCCACGTGCTTTCGTTCTCTTATTTATCTGTCATTACTAACAGCGAACCTACTACGTGCCAAGCAGGCACTCAGGTGACTGCTTGTTTTGTATACGTCTCCCAGTGTAGGAGCAAACCGGAGTTTTTCTCGGTCAGTGTTTAATGAGTGGATGGAGGAGGTGCTGCTGGGCGTGTTGACCCATCCGCACGGAGTCGTTACCGCCAACCCTGCACCGAGAGGTTTGACAGTACACCCTCATTGCCTGGGTATTAGCGCCTGCCAAGAAATAGGGTTTGGAGAGTTTAGTCTTTCAAATATTTGGTTCCGTTGTCCGACCACTTTTTTTTTTCATTCCGAAAATATAGGGTTACTAAGGACTTTTGTTTCAAGTCTCTAATCTGTGAAGCCGGCATGCCCCCCATCACCTTGGCAATCGTTGCCTTGCACCTCCTTGCCTTGGCAATCGAGGCACCTGCCCCAAATCAGACTGTACACTCATACTGGATAGGCAGTGATGTTGTTCAAATCATTAGGCAAAGTAGCCAACAGTTCGTGTGTATTAATTTATAACTCCTTTTGAACGTATCTTTTGATCGATAGAAGCTGGTGCAGTAGAGCTGTTAATGAAACGTGGCTTCTGGCCCCAAGTAGGAGAGAGAAATAACAGTCCAGCTGGTCTGTTGAATGAGTTTGCTCCTGGCTCAGATTCTTTACAGGCACTGTACCTGCTGCCCGAACACACACATCTTTTCATGTCTAGTTCTTCCTTCAAGTCTTTGCTCACAAGGCACTTCGTTAGAGAGACTTCACTAAAGAGCACCCCTCGTACTCTCACTGTCGTTACTCTGCTTGACTTGTAGCTCTTATGCGTGCATGTTCTGAGATTGTTTTATTTTATTCTCTGATATGTAAGCTTAATGGGAGTAGGAAATTTTCCTCTTTTCCCCAGTGCCTGGAACAGTGCCAGACACATAAGAGGAGATTAATAAATATTTGTGAAATGAATGAATCTAAGGGACTTAATGACTTCACATATTAGAGTGTGGTATGTGCGCTGCCCTGAAGAGAGTGCTCTTTATTGTGAAAGCTGGAGGGATTCTTGATGGTTTGCAGAGGACGGAGGATAGATGCATTTAAAAAGTGGAAGTTGTGGAGGGTTTTGAAGTACAGATAAGATTATTATGGCTCTTCTTTAGATGTTCATTTTGCAGGAAGTAATGTTAAGGGACTGTCAGTCTTGTATTAAAATTTTGAAAATGCTAAACTTTATTTTTGTTGTGGATTGTAGAGAAAGCTTATTGGTGAATCTAATGTCTTAATGAAAAAGACTTTTAAATACTGTTAAAATTGTAATATTTCTAATCCCATTTGGCTCGTTCAGAGTGTAAAAGAAATAAAACCTATTACTTTAGTATTCCCTCTAAAGAATTGTGTAGGACTTTGAGTTCATGGGTAAGTATCATTAAATTTCATTCTCTTCCCAGTTGTAGCATCAAGTTTCTGGTCGATAAAGATTTTAGTTGACATTTGAGAAGCTCTCATTAGTATCATGGATAGTGTTTTTGTACAGCATTATGTTTCTTAAAATTTTTTTTTAAATTTTAGTACCATTTAGAAAACTCATAAAGCTGGTCCCTTTACTCCCCATCCCCCCCCCCTTTTTTTTTAAAGCCGGTCACTTTTTACAGCTTTGAGGTAGAAGGCTTGAATATGTATATTTAGATTATCCTGAATGCAAAGCTCATTTCCTTAGGGAAATCAAATGGGGGCGGTCAGGGTTGTTTTATTTTTCTGGTTGAATTCTTCTTGGCCTCTTGGATGTTCACATGATTCATTCTCTCTCTCTCTCATTTAAAAATTATATTTCATTTCAGTCTTTTCTTTTGTGTAGTTTCTGCTTAAGAAAACAACACTGATTTGAGTTCTGCCTCCCTTAGCACAGACGTTTGCATACCTGTTCTAGCAAATATGTTCTCGGCTTCTAGGCCCACAGACAGAACTTAGCAAAATTTATATTGAGTGATTTATAATCACTTGTGCTATATATACTTAATAATCTCTGTGTTAGGGCCGTTGGCTAAAACAGATGGAAAGTATACTTTTGTTTAATGAGCTTGTCTTTACAACTAAATGTAACAAGAAAAAGAGATCAGGCAAGTGTCCACAAGTATCAAGAAAAGGACTGCCAAAAGATACTAAAGGTCTGTTTATTTGGTGCTCTTGGCAGTGCTTTGAGGGTCTCTTAAAATTAAATGGTATCTGAAGGAGAAAGCCATGTTTAATCATTAGCCCAGAGAACAAAAGAAGCATAAGAAGCTTTGGTTTTCCCCAGACTCAGCAATACAGTTCTGCAGTGGAAACCATCCATAATAAATATTAATGACCAACAGTTGAATAGCAGCAGCTAGTACAGACCTTTGACCAAGTCATCATTTTCAGCTTTAAAGAGAAAGGAACTGATACTTAAGAGAGGTGACCCACGTGGTAAATGGCAAAACCTAGATCAGGCTCCAAGTCATATGCCCAAACTGCCAAGCAAGAGTTGAAACCAGTGGTTGATACTTCAGATCCATGATCTGCTAGTATTCTCATTCCAGGTATGTTAGGTGTAACAATGCTGTCCTAAACCTTCTAGAATTTCATTCACATAGGGGAGAGTGAGGAGATGGGGTGATGTCCATATTTTGGCTTAGGTGACTGGTAGTTTGTTGCTAAAATTCCTTGAGTAAGAGGTGCAATTTAAAAGAAGTGCAGGGCTTCCCTGGTGGTGCAGTGGTTAAGAATCTGCCTGCCAATTCAGGGGACACAGGTTCGATCCCTGGTCTGGGAAGATCCCACATGCCGCAGAGCAACTAAGCCCTGTGCCGCAACTACTGAGCCTGCACTCTAGAGCCCGTGAGCCACAACTACCGAAGCCCACGCGCCTAGATCCCGTGCTCTGAAACGAGAAGCCACTGCAATGAGAAGCCCGCGCACCGCAACGAAGAGTAACCCCTGCCCCATGCAACTAAGGAAAGCCCGCGTGCAGCAACAGAGACCCAGTACAGCCCCAAAAAATTAATTAATTAATTTAAAAAATAAATAATAGAAGTGCATTTGTGGTGGGAAATGATGAGATCACTTTGGGGCATGTTGAATTTGATGTTTGATTCTACCTCTTACCAGAATGTGTTACCTAGAGCAAGATACTCTGTTTTTTAGTGGCTAAGATGGGAATATTAATGACGCCTAAGTCACAGGGTTGAAGCAAGGCTTGATTGAGCTCCCTGTACACTATCATTGTTTAGCGGTCGTTATGATTGCCTTGGACCCCTCCCCTGAGTAAATCAGGGAGTTGGAGATGCGTCTTGGCTGGAAAACTTGGGAATGAGAAGGGAACAGGACTGGGGAAGCCCAAATTTAAGCAGCATGTTGAGCAGGAGGGGAAAAGAGCACCCGAGAAGCAGGACAAAAGCACGGAGTAGAAGCCAGATCTTCCACCAGAATGTAAGCTCCACGCTGGCGGGGCGTTTATTTGATTTGCTAGGGTGTCGCATGCAGTACCTGGAATAACGCCTGGTACAGGTGTGCGCAGTGAGTATTTGCTGAGGGGATGGAGTGCAGGGACGAGGAGTGAGTGACTGTTAAAAGGAGTCTGGAATTCCCTTCAGAGGGGTGCAGTTGCAGGAGAATGGTTATAATAAGGGGTCTTGTGAATGTGCTGGAAGGAGGTGTGTCTGTCCCAGGATCCCTGTTTTCTTTGTGAGTGGCACACAGGACTTGGAGAAGACCCTGCTGACCAGGGATGGCCAGGCAGTATGGAGGGCTGTCACAAGAGGAAGTCCCCTCACCTGGTGATGTTTTCTCCAGCGGCAGCCAGGAACACAGATGGAGACAGTAGGATTGGTACTTGGTTGAGGTTTAGCAAGGATCGTGCAGCTGGGCTAGTGAGCAGGAGTGTTGAGTGTGGCTTAGGAGTTAAGAGCTGTTGAGGTTTGGGGCGCTTGAAGAAATGAAGATGGAAGGGGTGGTATCTTGGGACTGCAGGTCTCTGTGTTTGAAGAACAGGTGATGGGAGAGAGGGAGCAGTAGAGCTGGACAGAGTGGTGGCTTGATGAGAATAGAATAATTAGTATACCTTTTTATACCTTGAACTCTTATTTTTATTATAAAAAATTTCAAACATGCAAAGTAGAGAGAATGATGTGATGACATCCCCATATTCTCATCACCCATTGTTGTTTCAACAATTATCAACTCATGGCCAGCCTTGTTTTAAATCTATACCCCACTGCACTTTCATTCATCACTGGTAAACTATTCTGAAATGAAGTCCAGACTTCATATCTTTTCAACCATAAAGATTTCATCCTGTATCTCTAAAACAAAGATTCTACTTTTAAGTGTAACCACAATGATATTATTATACCTTAAAAAGTTGACCATGTTATCTTTTAATGAAGATACTTTTTTTTGTTTGTTTTCTAATTAATTAATTAATTTTATTTATTTTTGGCTGCATTGGGTCTCCGTTGCTGTGTGTGGGCTTTCTCTAGTTGTGGAGAGCGGGGGCTACTCTTTGTTGCGGTGCGTGGGCTTCTCATTCTGGTGGCTTCTCTTGTTGCAGAGCACAGGCTCTAGAGCGCAGGCTCAGTAGTGGTGGCTCACGGGCTTAGTTGCTCCGCGGCATGTGGGATCTTCCCAGACCAGGGCTCGAACCCGTGTCCCCTGCATTGGCAGGCGGATTCTTAACCACTGTGCCACCAGGGAAGCCCCATGCTATCTCAATGTCGTCAAATATCCTTACTGTTTCAGTATACCTGATTGTTTCATAAATACCTTTTTAAACAGTTGATTTGTTTAAACCTGGATTCAAAGAAGGATCCACCCATTGCATTTCTTTGTAGGTTTATCTGTACGTTACCCTTTCCTGTTTTTTGTCTTGCTGTTTATTAGTTGAAGGACTGTCCTGGTCCTTGTTGAGTTTCGCACATTCACACTTTTGCTAATTGCTTCTGCGTGGTGGTGTTTAACATCTTCTGTCCGTGTATGCCATCTAAACTAGTAGTTAGACATAGGGTTTCAATCAGTAAGAACTTCATAGATAACAGCGTGTCCTTTCAGCGGCCTGCAGTGCCTGGTTGTCTATTTTTTGTGATGTTAGTGGCCATGGATGTCATTGCCCAGGTCCAGTATTTCATTAGGGAATTGCTACTTAGTAGGTCTTTGATACCTGTAGATGGGGAACAGTTTCGGCACCTGTTTCAAGAATTCTTCAAAATATCTATTGATGCTTATTATACATCTCTGGATTCTCTGGCAGGCACAAAAGAATTACTGTCCTCAAAGAATCTGCAGACCTCTTGAGGGAGAACAGGGGACTGGCATTTATCTAGTCCCTACTGTGGCCAGCCACTCTGTGTTTGTCATCTTATTTAATCTTCACCACAGTCCTGTGAAGCACGTATCATTCCCGTTTTACAGCTGAAGAACAGAGGCTTGGAGAGATTAAGTAATTTACTCAGACCAGTTACACAGCTAGAAAGTAGTGAGGGAAAGCATGGTATCTGGCTGCCCACATGGGTAGTGCAGATGAAGGGAGGTAAAATGGGAAGACATGGACTTAACAGAGGGGAAGGCATGGGAGTCAGGGCTCGTGGTCTTCAGATGAGTCTCAAAAGACAAGGGAGCCCAGGGCTGAGACAGGTGTGGAGGACCTCCCACAAGAGAGAGCCCGTGAATGGTCAGGCTGGGAGTGGGCACCTGTGCGGGCTGGGCCTCGGTCGTCGGAGGCCTGTGTGGAAGATAGTGGCATATGGTGCTGGATGATGGATGGTGCCGAAGCAGAAGGTTGGAGCAGAGGAAGTAACTGGTGTTTCCATCCAGGCTTATGGCCATCACGTTGTTGAGAGGGAGGCTGATGAGTTCTCTGCGTCCTGGGTAGGAGGTAGACGTCCTGCAGACCGTGAAGTCTGAGCCCAGCTGCGGATGTGGCTGTTACTGGCCGTGCTCTCCTCTTCTCACCTCAAGAAGGGTATCGGGATCTGCTGGTAGATCCTGTCATGCCAGCTCGGAACGTTGTGAGGGTTTTTTGTTTTCGTTTTTTTCTAGAGCTGTGTGTGTCTTTAGTGGCCAGCAGGCTGCTTGAGGGGGATGAACCGGGAGGCGCGGGTGGCCCCAGTGCTGGATTGTAGGTGACTGAGAACTCGCCTAGGTAGTGGTCCATCATCCCAGGCTGATTTCTACCTGGCTGAAGGTCTTGCCATTGTAGATGCCCACCATGCTGCCCACCATCTCGGGCAGGATGATCACGCTGCACAGGTGCTTCTTCACCACCTGGGGCTTCTCTGTGGGCGGCACCGCCTTCTTGGCCTCGTGCAGGCACTAATGCAGTGACGCTGCTCCCTCCGAAGCCCGCGGATCCGCATCAGCTGCTCACAGGACATGTCCAGCCCCTGGTTGAGGTCCACACCGCCACTGGGGCGTCGGGAAGCCATTGTGGGTTTGGGGTGAGAATATGTGTGACACAGTGTAATAAGTGGCCATGGAATGTACCCCAGGTGCCAGCAACACCGCAGGACTGTACGTGTGCTTATATCTCTCCTACCCACCATGCCTCTTCCTAGGGTCCCCGTGTCAGGAAGAGCTCCCCTTATCCTCTCAGTTCCCCGAGACAGAAAACCTGAGTCATCCTGTAGCATTTCCTCTTTCCTCTCACATTTACCACCCAGTCCTGTCCGCACCACCTCTTAAGTGTCCCTGAATCCACCCCTCCTTTCTGTCACCTTTGCCTCAGCCTTAGATCAGGTTGTACTGATTGCTTACCTCAGTTGCCGTCTTACCTAATCTCCCAGCCTAACCCCGGTTTTTCTCTTTGAAGGGATACCGCGAAATCTCTCTGACTTATGCATCAGATGACGATTTGTTTTTTCGGATGTAATCTCCTCAGTTCAGCTTGGTGTGGCTTCCGCCAGCTCCCCAGCTTTAAGTGTAGGTTCTCTGCATGTGTGTTTTACCCTCGTGATGCATGGTGAGCTCAGTGGGGTTCCTCCCGCGCTCCATGCTCTCCCGTGCCTCTGCACATGCTGTACCACCTTCCTACCGCTTTTTGCACATCCTCTCTCTTACTCGTTCCCCAAAGCTTGACTCGGGTGTTCACATCTAGTCTTCCATTAGGAAGAGGTCTTCTCAGACCCCCTCACGCCAATGCCCCCTGAGGTCTTCTGTGTGTTCCCATGTCTCAGGGAAGCCCTGGGCCCTGCCTGCCTCCGTCACTGGTGTGCAGGCTCTGAGGACAGTTTCGTTGATATAAAGTGAGAATGAAACACCATCAGCATCTCATAAACTAGCATTCTCTTTTACTATACCTTGCTTAGAACACATAAAGAGTAAGTGCTTTCTTACTTGGATTAGAGATAATTTTGTATAACTAGTTGTAGTCTACTTCAGTTCCTGTTTCTTGGTTTCTTCCATTGTCTTTTTTTTTTGTCTTTCAAAGGAAATTGTTTTTACTGACATTTTTCTCTACTCCCCCCTCTTCTTTTTTTTTTTGTAGCCTTCCACTTTTCACTTTTCTTTCCATTCTTGACTTTTGACAATGAGGCAAGATCAAATACGGATTCTTTTTTTTGTGGGTTTTTTTTTTTTTTGCGGTACGTGGGCCTCTCACTGTTGTGGCCTCTCCCACTGCGGAGCACAGGCTCCGGACGCGCAGGCCCAGCGGCCATGGCTCACGGGCCTAGCCGCTCCGCGGCACGTGGGATCTTCCCGGACCGGGGCACGAACCCGTGTCCCCTGCATTGGCAGGCGGACTCTCAACCACTGCGCCACCAGGGAAGCCCCGGATTCTTAAAATTTAGTTCATCGTTATTATTCTACTGTAGATGCCTCTGTAGGTGGGCTTCTTATTAACCAAGCCTTGGAGAACTAGAATATTCTGCTCATTTATGTTCTTTATGTTTACCAAGTTCGTATGTTAATTTTAGCATTTCCCTATATAGGTAATATAGGAAGAAGCTTTATCCTTATTTCAACAAGAGCATCAAATAAGATCAAATTAGACAGGCACTTGCGGTCTTAGATAAGTGTGTGCTCCATACTAGGAAGTGCATATGGTTTCCTAGACTTTTGCTTGGTACATTGTGTATGGGCCAGTTAAATGATAATCTGTATTTTTTAAATTGTGGCAAAATACACATCATTTTAACCATTTTTAAGTGTGCAGTTCATTAGTGTTAAGTACATACACATGTACTTTTATTCAGAAGTCATCTTCTGAATAAAAATGGAACCAATATGTAGAGCTCTTTTTCATCTTGCAATACTGAAACTCTATACTCATTAAAGAACTCCCCATTCTCCTTGCTTTTTAAAAAAATATGACATGGGGCTTCTCTGGTGGCGCAGTGGTTGGGAGTCCACCTGCCGATGCAGGGGACTCGGGTTTGTGCCCTGGTCCGTGAGAATCCCACATGCCGCGGAGAGGCTGTGCCCGTGGGCCGTGGCCGCTGAGCCTGCGCATCTGGAGCCTGTGCTCCTCAACGGGAGAGGCCACAGCAGTGAGAGGCCCGCGTACCGCAAAAAAAATAATAATAATAAAAAAATAAAAATGACATGGTATCAGTCATATTAGTAAATGACTCATGTTAGTAAATTTATTTATATACTTTTAACTTAATCAGCTTTTCTAAACGATAACAATATACGTGAAACAAAACTCAGGTGCTGCAACTGTGGTATTCAGTAAACACAAGTCTCCCTGCTCTCCGCAGCCACCTACACCCTCTCCTAGAAGCAACTACCTTTCCCGGTTTCTTTTCACATTGTTTCTACATGTTGTTCAGTTTATGTACCTAGATGTCATTGTTCTTAATTTTTTGTTAATGTAAAAGCACTGAGATGAGCATCCTTACAGTTAAAACTTTAAGCACTTTCTTAATTATTTTCTTAGGATAATCCCTGAAAGTAGTATTTCTGGGTCAAGAGGCATCCATATTTTTAAGGCTTTTGCTGTCAAATTCCCTGCAGAAATATTTTGCCATTTTTCTATGCCACTAAAAGTATATTTGGGAGAATTATTTTCATAAATGATATTTAGGACCTTAGGAACAAAGTTAAATGTGCCTCTATTTGCTGAAACCCAATTCTTTATTGAAGTGATTATTACTGCCTGCTCTTTCTTGCTTCTAAAAGGTTCTCTTAAATGTTTTCTTGGAACCTTGACAATGGAGATGACAGATATGACGGGTGTGTCATTGAAACGGGGGTCCGTTGCCGTGGAAGATAATGACAGTGTGGCCCCAGGTGAGGCAAAGAGACAGAAGGTCTCAGAATGCTGTCCGACCAAAGGTCAAGACGGGCTAGAGAACAACTCTCTACCCAGCGGTGAAACGGTGCCTGGGCCACCCGAAACGGCCGGAGAGGGTAAAAAGAATTCTGACCCCCAGTTGGAGGAGGAGGGGGAGGAAGATGGCCTTTCAGAGGAGGGGGAGGAGGAGGAAGAGGCAGAGAGCTTCGCCAGCATGATGAAGCACGGGCTCACCGAGCTGGATGTGGGCATCACCAAGTTCGTGAGTTCTCACCAAGGATTCTCAGGAATCTTAAAAGAAAGGTATGTTTCGTTTATGTCAGGTTGTTTTAGTTATATTAGTTCTTTTCTCTAGAAAGAAATCAGCAGTCCTTTTTTCCATTTCCATTTAGCTTTCTGTCCCCAAGGATTGTTCACACTGATGGTCAATAAGGAATAGGATGAAGGAAAGCTGCCTGGACGAGTAAACGAAACTATCTGAAGATAAAATGACTAAATAACAATTTCCCTGTGGCATCCCCTGTCAATATGTGAATGGGTGCTGTTTATTTCCTTAGAATATATTACTTTAAATGGTTTCAAGTTTTCCCTTGAATTGATCTTGAAATCTTAAACTCTTTCACCTGAATGGGCCACATCTGCAGGAGAAAGAAGGTGGTCTTTGGAGCCAGGTGGATCTGGGTGTGAATCCAGTTCAGCCACTTCATAGTTACTTAACTCCTGTGAGCTTCAGTATCCTTGTCCAAAATTGGATCATAATTCTACCTGAGGGTTGTTGAGAGTATTTTAAATAATGTCTGTAAAGTATTTAGCATAAAGGTAAGCTTCCGGGTGGTTCACAGTAGATACACAGGCTTCTGATTTGATTAAATTTACTGTGTTTTGTGATTTACTTTAGAATGGACTGTATAATCATAGGGCAACATTAATAAGCTTTGATTTAGGCATTTTTCTGGAAGACTATTCTAGAATTTCAGAGGGTCTTTTCTGTACATTCTGATACCAAGCCAAGGTGTGGCTTAGAATTCATTGTGAAACCAGAAAACAATAACTCCGTGACTTTGCACTGAAGGTTTTTATTTTTAATCCCTGTTTTGCACAATGATAAGGCTTACTGTTGAGAAACTTTCTCCTAAAATTAATAGGCAGCAAAATGTTAATGCTGAGAGTTTGCGTTTTCTTTTCCTCAGATATTCTGACTTCGTTGTTCACGAAATAGGAAAAAATGGACAGATCAGCCATTTGAGTGACTTGTCTGTCCCAGTAGATGAAGAGGTAAGAGCAGCTCTCTAGCAGAAGTCACCTTCTGAATAAAAATAGCCTTTCCTGGAGATCATAGAAATATAGAGCTTTGACAGCCTCGAATTCTGTGTGTGACTCACTGGGAGTTCTCATGGTTATTTTAAAGGATCCTTCAGAAGATGTATTTACGGTTTTAACAGCTGAAGAAAAGCAGCGTTTAGAAGAGCTCCAGCTTTTTAAAAATAAGGAAACCAGTGTTGCCATCGAGGTAAGTAGCACAAAAACATATGAAAAGGTTTTTTAGGGTTTTATTTTATTTTTTTTAATTTTATTTTTTTATTTATTTTGGCTGCACCGGTTCTTAGTTGCGGCATGCGGGATCTGTAGTTGCCGAGTGTGGACTTCTTAGTTGTGGCATGTGGACTTGTAGTTACGGCATGCATGCAGGATCTACTTCCCTGGCCAGGGGTCGAACTCTGACCCCCTACATTGGGAGTGCGGAATGTTACCCACTGGGCCACCAGGGAAGTCCCCAGGGTTTGAATTGCTTTTGTTGGGTGGATGTTAATAAATGTCTTTTGGAAGAATTACAGTAGTTAACAAAAGGATGGCTTTGCCCTTTTTGATCTAAAAGTGCATTGCACTAAAAATATTTTTATCAGTGGCAGATAACGAGTATCCAGATAAGCTATGGCCCCCCCCCAAAAAAAAGGTTATGTTTCTGCTTAAAAAATTTTTTATGTGACCACAAATCAACAAAGAAATCTGTTGTTTAGAACTGCAAAGTGACCATTATATCACACAGTGTCTGCTGCAAAGGACTGGCGCAGCCTGACAATGGTCCTGATAGGGAAGCCCTGGCTCCAAAGGCCTTGTGGTCTCAAATTGGACTCTGGGAGGGGGAGGAATTGGGGGAAGGAGGTAAGGGAGTGTTGCTTTGCTCATCTTGAGTCTACTTCTGCTATTCAAGAAAAAGAGAGCTCAGCTACTAAATAGAACAGTAAATGCCTTTTAAAAAGCTTTTTGTTATGAAAATTTTATTCTCGATTAGTGCTGTCCAGTGGAATTGTGGTGGATTCTTTTTGTTTTGTTGTTTGTTTGTTTTGTTTTGTTTTTTTGGCTGTGCCCTGTGGCATGTGGGACCTTAGTTTCCTGACCAGGGATCGAAGCTGCGCCCCCTGCATTGGAAGTGCAGAGTCTCAACCACTGGATGGCCAGGGAAGTGCCCTGTCCAGTGGAACTGTGATGCGAGCTATGTTTTTAATTTTAAATCTTCAAAAAAAATGTAAAAGTAAAAACAGGCAAATAATTTTGACAGTATATTTTATTTACCCAAAATATTTCAATATGTAATCAATATTTTAAAAATTACTAATGACATGTTTTACTTTCTTTTTTTCCTACTAAGTCTTCAGAATCCAGTGGTATTTTATACTGGTAGCACATCTCTATTCAGACTAGCCACATTTCAAGTGCTCAGTTGCCACGTGTGGCTAGTGATGACCATACGGAACAGAGCAGCTCTAGGTGATCTCTGTAGCAAAGCAAATATGTTACAAGATTTTAAGAATCTTGAAGCACAAGATTATTAGAATATAAAGTTTATTAAATTCATTTTGTCCTATATTTTGGCGACTTGCTGGATTTGGGGTTGTTTGAAATTTCTCCTTCCATTGCTCCCAGGTAAAAAGAGTTTACTGTAACTTTTCAGAATTTATTATTTGCCTCCAACCCTCATCTCCTCGTCTACCCACCAAAATTTCCCAAAAATATGTACTGTTAAAATTTTAGGGATCTTTAATTTACTGAATTTACTCATAGACAAAATGTCCAGCAATGCCAAGGAGAAAATTCCTAAGAATTGGTTTTGAGAGCAGTCTAGGAGGATGATCCACGCTTCCGTTGCTTGTGCAACGCAGATACATATCTTAGCCCCACAATACACTTTTCCGACAGAGATGGCAAGATTTACTGTCCCTTAAAAATTATAGTTATGCCATCTACTGAAAGGTTTTACATTAAAGAGTATTAACCATGGACAAGTGTCCTCATCTAAAAAATAGGAGGATGGACTTTCTGAATTTTTGAGGTCTGAATATGTATTCATTCATACACACTAATTATGATTCCAGCTCATTGCTTTCAGTGAATTCTAGATGTAGACTCACTTTTTTGGTGGAGGTGTGTGTGGGGGGCATGCTGCGCTGTGCTGCTTGTGGGATCTTAGTTCCCCCACCAGGGATTGAACCCAGGCCCCCAGCAGTGGGAGCACTGTATCCTAACCACTGGACCTCCAGGGAATTCCCTGGCTCACTTTTTGATATGAAAATGTCACTTATCTATAATTATAGTGTACTTTTCTTTTACATTTTTAATTTTGCTAGAATATTGTTAGGTTTAGCTAGTAGTAGTTACATCTTCTTAGCTTGCAGGTTGCAGTCCATCAGTGGGTCATGAAATCAATTTAGTGTAGCTTAACCAACATTTTTTTTTTTTAATTGAAGTATAGTTGATTTAAAGTGTTGTGTTAGTTTCTGGTGTACAGCAGAGTGATTCAGTTTACATATATATATATTTTTTTTTCTTTTTTCATAATCTTTTCCATTAGGGTTTATTACAAGATATTGAATATATTGATAGTTCCCTGTGCTATATAGTAGGACCTTGTTGTTTATGTACTTTATATATGGTAGTTTGTATCTGTTAATCCCAAACTCCTAATTTATTCCTCCCCCTATCCCCTTTCTCCTTTGGTCACCGTAAGTTTGTTCTCTACGTCTGTGAGTCTGTTTCTATTTTGTAAATAAGTTCTTTATTTGTATCATATTTTAGACTGCACATATCACATATTATATGGTATTTGTCTTTCTCTGTCTGACTTACTTCACTTAGTATGATAATCCCTAGGTCCATGCATGTTACTGCAAATGGTATTATTTCCTTCTTTTTTATGGCTCAGTAATATTACCTTGTATATATTATATGTACCACATCGTCTTTATCCATTCATCTGTCGATGGACATTATGGTTGTTTCCATGTCTTTGCTATTGCGAATAGTGCTGTTGTGAACATTAGGGTGCATGTATCTTTTCAAATTTTAGTTTTGTCTGAATATATGCCCAGGAGTGGGATTGCTAGATCATATGGCAATTCTATTTTTAGTTTTTTGAGGAACCTTCAGACTGTTTTCCATAGTGGCTTCACCAATTTACATTCCCACCAACAGTGTCGAAGTGTTCCCTTTCCTTCACACCCTCTCCAGCATTTGTTATTTGTAGACTTTTTAATGATGGCCATTCTGACCCGTGTGAGGTGGTACCTCATTGTGGTTTTGATTTGCATTTCTCTAGTAATTAACATTGTTGAGCATCTTTTCATATGCCTATTGGCCATCTGTATTACCTTCTTTGGAGAAATGTCTGTTTAGGTCTTCTGCCCACTTTTTGACTAGGTTGTTTGGGGGTTTTTTTTGATGTTGAGCTATATGAGCTGTTTGTGTATTTTGGAAATTAATCCGTTGTTAGTCACATCATTTGCATATATTTTCTCCCAGGTGGTAAGTTGTTTTTTCATTTTTCTTTTCTTTGCTGTGCAAAAGCTTACAAGTTTGATCAGATCCTATTTGTTTATTTTTGCTTTTATATGTATTGGCGTGGGAGACTGAGCTAAGAAAACATTGCTACGATTTATGTCAGAGAATGTTTTGCCTATGTTCTCTTCTAGCTTTATGGTGTCAAGTCTTATATTTAAGTCTTTAAGCCATTTTGAGTTTATTTTTGGGTATGGTGTGAGGGAGTGTTCTAACTTTGTTGATTTACATGTGGCTCTCCAGCTTTACCAACACCACTTGCTGAAGAGACTTTTTCCCATTGTATATTCTTGCCCCTTTGTCAAAGATTAATCAGCCATAGGTGTGTGGGTTTATTTCTGGGCTCTCTATTCTGTTCCATTCATCCATGCGTCTGTTTTTGTGCCAGTACCACACTGTTTTACTGTAGCTTTGTAATATTGTTTGAAGTCTGGGGGGGTTATGCCTCCAGCTTTGTTCTTCCTCCTCGGAATTCCTTTGGAAATTTTGCGTCTTATATGGTTCCATATAAATTTTAGGATTATTTGTTCTAGGACTGTGAAAAATGTCATGGGTAATTTGATAGGGGTCACATTAAATCTATAGATTGCTTTGGGTAGTATGGCCATTTTTAACAATATTAATTCTTCCAATCCAAGAACATGGGGTATCTTTCCATTTCTTTGAATCATCTTCAGTTTCCTTTATCAGTGTTTTATAGTTCTCAGCATGTAAGGCTTTTACCTTGTTGGTCAGGTTTATTCCTCAGTGTTGTTTTTTTTTTCACTGCACTGTGCAGCTTGTAGGATCTAAGTTCCCTGACCGGGAATTGAACCTGGGACCATGGCAGTGAAAGTGCTGAGTCCTAACTACTGGACTGCCAGGGAATTCCCAGTTTTGGGGTTTTTTTTTTTTTTTTTTGATGCGATTTTTCAAAGGATTGTCTTTTTGCTTTCCCATTCTGATATTTCATTGTTAGTGTAAAGAAATGCAACTGATTTCTGTATGTTAATCTTGTATCCTGCTACCTTGCTGAATTCATTTATCAGTTCTAGTAGTTTTTGTGTGGAGTCTTTAGGGTTGTCTGTATATAAAATCATGTCATCTGCATATAATGACAGTTTTACCCCTTCCCTTCCAATTTCGATACCTTTTATCTCTTTTTCTTGTCTGATTGTTATGGCTAGGATTTCCAATACTATGTTGGATAGAAGTGGTGAGAGTGGGCATCCTTATTGCAGATTTTAGTGGGTAGGCTTTCAGCTTTTCACTTTTGAGTATTAGGTTGGCTGTGGGTTTGTCATAAATAGCTTTTATTATGTTGAGTTTTGTTCCCTCTATACCCACTTTGATAAGAGTTTTCATCATGAATGGATGTTGAATTTTTTTTTTTTGGCTGTACGCGGGCCTCTCACTGTTGTGGCTTCTCCCGTTGTGGAGCACAGGCTCCGGACGCACAGGCTCCGGACGCACAGGCTCAGTGGCCATGGCTCACGGGCCTAGCAGCTCCACGGCATGTGGGATCTTCCCAGACCGGGGCACGAACCCGCGTCCCCTGCATCGGCAGGCGGACCCTCAACCACTGCGCCACCAGGGAAGCCCTGGATATTGAATTTTATCAAATGCTTTTTCTGCATCTATTGAGATGATCATGTGATTTTTGTTTTTTCTTTTGTTGATGTCACATGGAATTTTTTTTTTTGGTTGCGTCATGTGGCATGTGGAATCTTAGTTCCCCAATTAGGGATCGACCTGTGTCCCCTGCAATGGAAAGTCCCTCACATTGATTTATTTGCGTAGGTTGAACGATCCTTGTGACCCTGGGATGAATCCAACTTGATCATGGTATATAATCTTTTTTATTTGTTGTTGGATTCAGTTTGCTAATATTTTGTTAAGAATTTTTGCATCAAAGATATTATTTTTTTTGATAGTGACTATGTCTGGTTTTGGTATGGGGTGATGGTGGCTTCACAGAATGACTTTGGGAGTGTTCCCTCCTCCTCAGTCTTTTGGAACAGGTTGAGAAGGATCGGTATAAGTTGTTCTTTGTATGTTTGGTAGAATTCCCCAGTGAAGCCATCTGGTCCTGGACCTTTGTTTGCAGGGAGTTTTTTAATTACAGATTCTATTTCACTTCTAGTGATTGGTCTGTTCAAATTATCTATTTCTTCTTGATTCAGTTTTGGTGGGGTGGCCAGAGGTTTGTCGATTTTTGTTTACCCTTTTAAAGAACCAGCTCTTGTTCACCAACATTTTTAAAATGTAATAAAATAGAAAGTAACAGTGCATTGCACATCGTAAGGATAAATACTGTTCTGTAAATTTCTGTTAGATTTTTTAATAAGGAGCAGACACATACATATTGCTGGCTATTGATTCCAAGTATGAAATGTATTTCTCAGTGTAAGACATGCTCAGAAATTGAAAAACAGTTGTGTAACTAATAAGTTTACATTTTCTTGGTGTAGATTTTTCTTTTTTGTGAACAGATGTACTAGAATGTCATCATAAAGTTACTCAGTATAGAACAGGATTCATTGGAGGCAGTAGTAGACTTGACTATCCGGGGAAATGAGTTTCTGACATCCCCAAAGACCCAGCTTACCTGCTTTTCCATCTGTGAGCCCTGAGGTATTCATTGTTCAGCCGAGTCCCTAAGGGGGAGCGTCTGTGCTGGGTGGCTCTGGAGTCAGACAGCCTGAATTTCAAACCTGGCTCTTCCACCCTACAACTATATAATCTTAGACACATTCCTTAACTCCTCTCAGCCTCGCTTTCCTCATCTCTTAAGTAGATATACTGGTGGCATGATAGGGAGCTGATTGGGATTAAGTAAGACAGTGATTGTGAAGTGATTGGTACAGTGCCTGGCGGCTGTACAAGGTCAATAAATGGGCTGTTTTTTCTTTTTTTTTGGCTGCTTTGGGTCTTCGCTGCTGTGTGCAGGCTTTCTCTCCTTGTGGCTAGCAGGGGCTACTCTGTGTTGTGGTTTATGGGCTTCTCGTTGCGGTGGCTTCTGATCTTGGAGCACAGGATCTAGGTACGCGGGCTTCAGTAGTTGTGGCTCTTTGGCTCTAGGGTGCAGCCTCAGTAATTGTGGCGCACGGGCTTAGTTGCTCCACGGCATGTGGGATCTTCCTGGACCAGGGGTCGAATCTGTGTCCCCTGCATTGGCACGTGGATTCTTAACCACTGCGCCACCAGGGAAGTCCCAAATGGGCCCTTAGGATTTGCAGTATTGTGAAGCTCTAAAAGATTTCTGATAGGAAAGTAACCTGAATGTCCATTGAAAGATGAATGGGTAAAGATGTGGTACATATGTACGATGGAATATTACTCAGCATAAAAAAGAATGAAATAATGCCATTTGCAGCAACATGGATGGACCTAGATATGATTATACTAAATGAAGTAAGACAGTGAAAGACATACAATGTGGTATCATTTATATGTGGAGTCTAAAATATGATAGAAATGAACTTATTTACAAAATAGAAGCAGACTCACAGACATGGAGAACAAACTTATGGTTACCAAAGGGGAAAGGGGGGAGGGAGGATAAATTAGGAATTTGGGATTAAAAGATACACGCTACTGTATATAAAATAGATAAACAACAAGGACCTACTGTATAGCACAGGGAATTATGTTCAATATCTTGTAATAAACCATAATGGAAAAGAATCTGAAAAAGAATATATATATATATGTATAACTGAATCACTTTGCTGTACACCTGAAACATTGTAAATCAACTATACTTCAATTTAAAAAAATAATTGAAAAAAAGACTTTTGAAATCATACCCCTGTACTTTGGTTACGTCACATCATTTTTAAGATGAGTAGTGTTTTTACTAATTCCTTAGTATTATTTCCTTATTTAATGTTTGTCAAATTAGTAGTATCATTATCTGTGTTTTTAATAGGTTATTGAGGACACCAAAGAGAAAAGAACCATCATCCATCAAGCGATTAAATCTCTGTTTCCAGGATTAGAAACAAAAACAGAAGATAGAGAGGGGAAGAAATATATTGTAGCCTATCATGCAGCTGGAAAAAAGGCTCTGGCAAGTAAGTATGCTAGTGACTCGGCATTTCTTCCGTCTCCTCCTTCTCTCTGACTGTTCATGTTCAAGGGTCATTTTGCGGTTGTTCAGAGGATATTGATCATGTCATTCCTTCAAAGAAGGCGAATAATATCATTTCAGATGCCAGAGCAATCCTGCAGACTGTGTCTGGTAAGGGGACAGTAGGTCTTATATGTGAGTACGGATTTGCTGAAATGATAGTGGTGCCTGAGAGAGAGTCTTAGGAATTTGACATGTTCCCTGAAGAGCAGAGCAGGCTGAGTGGCAATTCAAGAAGAAAACGGAAGGAATATTGCTCATTCTGTGCTCTTAATGGAGGTAAGGAAGCTGTCAGATGAACAGAAACTGCTGTCACCTATCCCAGTGGCATATTCTGCAAAGTCCCTCTATTGAAAGTGCTGCTGCTTTCCAAACGTGAGTACCTTCTTCACTACACATAAAAACGTGGGATATATAGAACCACCCCTTCGCCCAAGCCCATCTTTCACTGAGTAGCATTCATTGGAAATGGGTGTGTTGTCAGTGCATCCTGTTGATATTTATGTTCTGTTTTCTCCAGCCATGAAGATTTCTATTTGCACATAACCTTAAGAAAAATTGGGTAATTTTTCTTCTTTTACCTGTCAAATCAGCAGATAAAATTTTAATGAGAATTACAGAAGGAAAAATTGTTTCCTCACCTTCTCCCCTACCATCGATGACACCTGTTAGTGAAGAGTTATTTCTAGGTATATTTGTTGGAGTAAAACTCGATGATTGTTATATAACAAAAGAGCATTCAAGCCATCAGTGCTTTGTCAGTTTTCTCTTAGGTTAATGCTGTGAGTGGATGAAGCCTTTAATTGTCTCTAACTATGGTTCTAATGAAAGGAGAGGGTGTGAGAAAAATGGGAGCAGAAATAAGGTTTAGCTGTGCCTGAGAAAGTCATGTCATCAAATCAGTAAGTCTGGTTAGTGACATAGTGAGAAACCTTGAGCTGTGGGGCGGAGAGGATGGAGGCCGGATGTCACTTCTCAGCGGATACCAGAAAGGGCAGTGAGATGATGTGTTCTGGGACTGCTTGAGGGCACAAGTTTTTTTTTTTTGGTTGTTGTTTTTTAATTAACTTTGTTAATTTATTTAAATAAAAATACACAAAAAATTATAATTCCAGCATATAATTCATGAAAAATTATATATTAAATATCCTGTGTTATTGATGTTAAACCTTTCAAATTCAGTGTATACTTATATTTATGACAATGTCAATTTGGACCAATCACATTTCAAGGGATTAGTACCCACATGTGGGTTGTACCTGCTATATTAGACAACACAGTCCTAGGCCCCAGCATAGGTCTGAGTTGGAATTCAATACTTCTTTTTGTACCTTATTTGATAAGAGAAATTTTGCTAATTATTTTTATTTTTATCGTGACCTATAATGATGGAGGGCACAAATGGTTAATCATTTCTCAATCCACAGTCTAACGGCTTGGGTACTAGATGTTTCTTTGATGTCTGAGTCACAGAATAAAATATAACCTTGACAGCTTTTCTGCAGCCAGGGTTGTCCAGGCGAATTAAGCCCAGTGGGAAATGATGTGAATGGCTGTTTTTTTCTATTCTTCCACAATTGGCATGTAGCTGGTAACTCATCTAGCTGTGGAGGAGAGAAGGTGACTTCCTACACAAAGCAGATGCCTTGGTGCATTCAGTCTTCATTCTCTTGAGGAGCCCAGGTTGAGAAGGGCTGCTAGGGAGGTGTTCTTTATAGAGATGTAGTCCTCGTTGGTCAGCTACCCTCTTGCAAAGGCAAGAGGAGGCAGGGTCTCATTCTGACGACTGGTCACGAGGAAGCAGATTGGAAAAGGCAATTTTTTTTTTTCTATTTTCTTGACTGGTTACTTCTTGGAAATGATTGTTCTATCTTAGAGGATGACCTAAGCATTTTTGTGATGTTGGCATTTGCAGGCCAAGGTGGCCAGTACAGTTGCCCGCTCAAGTGAGTGGTTCCATATCTCTCGTGTTCTGTCTTTATCTGCATTTTCTGTGCTTATTCCACACCCACCTTTCTTTTTTTTCCAAATAAAAAATTTCCCTGTTTTCCAAGGGAGGTGCTGAGCTCTGTGTGACATGAACACCGCTGCCCCCCACCCATTTCCCTTCTCACATCTTCAGTAAAGTATGAATTTCTCACTGTAAAAAGCATGAAGGCAGGTCCACTTGAATCAGTGCTTGGATGGAGATCGCGACCTCTCGGGCTCGAGGGGCTGTGGCGTTTAGTCAGAGATGGACTAGAGGTCTGCCATCTGCGTGTTCCCGCCCACCTCCTCATGGACCCAGATGGGCACCTGAGAGCCTATGAGTATCTTCTACAGATCTGGCCCCCCCTGCCCCCCTGCAATCTGGGAGTGGCCTAAAGTAAGCAGCATTCAGAAAGTAGGGAGAGCTGGTGCCTGAAGACGGCTGTTTGTGCCTCTGCAAACAGAATGCAATACCAGTGACAGCTCATCCTCCTGGGCCGCCTTGCTAAGCATTTGAATGGATTAGCTTTTAAAAGCTTCATTGCAAAGCTAAGATAAAATGTTTTTAGAGCTCCCTCACTACCAAACCCTGACATAAATTGTTACTGGTGGGTCATGCATTATCTACCAGATTTCCAACATTTTTTTTTTAAAAGTTTTTATTTTTATCTATTTTTGGCTGCATTTAGGTTTTTCTTTTCTTTTTTTTTTTTGCGGTATGCGGGCCTTTCACTGTTGTGGCCTCTCCCTTTGCGGAGTGCAGGCTCAGCGGCCATGGGTCACGGGCCTAGCCTCTCCGCGGCATGTGGGATCTTCCCAGACCGGGGCACGAACCCGTGTCCCCTGCATCGGCAGGCGGACTCTCAACCACTGCGCCACCAGGGAAGCCGGGTCTTTTTTTTTTTTTAATTAATTAATTAATTTTGTTTTTGGCTGCATTGGGTCTTTGTTACTGTGCGTGAGTGAGCTTTCTCTAGTTGAGGTGAGCAGGGCCTACTCTTTTTTGCAGTGCGTGAGCTTCTCATTGCGGTGGCTTCTCTTTGTTGCAGAGCACGGGCTCTAGGTGCGTGGGCTTCAGTAGTTGTGGCATGCGGGCTCAGTAGTTGTGGCTTACGGGCTCTAGAGCGCAGGCTTAGTAGCTGTGGCACACGAGCTTAGTTGCCCCATGGCATGTGGGATCTTCCCGGAGCAGGGCTTGAATCCGTGTCCCCTGCATTGGCAGGCGGATTCTTAACCACTGCGCCACTAGGGAAGTTCCTGCATTGGGTCTTAGTTGCTGTGCGCGGGCTTTCTCTAGTTGTGGCAAGTGGGGGGCTACTCTCCATTGCGGTTCTCGGGCTTCTCACTGCGGTGGCTTCTCTTGTTGCGGAGCACGGGCTCTAGGCGCGCGGGCTTCAGTAGTTGTGGCACGTGGGCTCAGTAGTCGTGGCTCGCCGGCTCTAGAGTGCAGGATCAGTAGTTGTGGCGCACGGGCTTAATTGCTCCGCGGCATGTGGGATCTTCCTGGAGCAGGGCTTGAATCCATGTCCCTTGCATTGGCAGGCTGATTCTTAACCACTGTGCCATCAGGGAAGTCCTAGCAGATTTGCAACATTCTTTACCTCAGATAGGGCCATGCATCCTAAAACACGGTGTGGTAGATTCTAAATCATGGTGGCCAAACACAAATTACCAACTGTTGTAACTCAGACGTTATTTTGTGTGTTAATCCAGTCTGATAGGGCACATTGATTTACCTACTAAAGCATACATATGGTATTATTCTGAAAATACCATAATTATCATAAACCATATACTCAGGTAAATTAACTTACATTTTGAGATAGATAGTATACATCCCCAAAAACCTTTTTAAAGATTTAAGTTAAAAAATTTTTTTGTGCCATGTAATATGTAGAGATTCTCCATACTGTGCGAAATGAATGGTTTCCAGGAGGCATACCTGGATGGAGGAGTCCACAGAGACTCAGGAAGAAGAGCCAGACAGATACAAAGTTAAGTTTCTGGGAGAGCCTGGTGTTAACGCAATCCATAGGAAGAGGGGATTTCAATGATAGAGTGGTTAGCTGTGGAAAATATTACAGACAGTTCCAACAAGATTGGAACTCTGAAATATGTCCACCAATTTTTAGCAATATGGAGATCATCAGTGTCTTTGCCAGAGCAGTTCTACTGGAGTGACTGGAAACCAGTTTACACAGTAGGTTGAGATGGAAGATGATAAATACACCGTAAAGAGAAGGAGAAAGGAAAGGAACATGGTTAAGGAGAGGGAGACGTAGGTTTGACTTTGAAAATGCAAGAGTCCTGAGCATATTGATATGCCTACGGGAAAGAGCCAGTGGAGAGGGAGGGGGCTGATGATGGCTGGAGCAGAACCCCTGGGGAAGCTGCAGGGTGGTGTGCAGGTGCAGCAGGGGAAATGGACTTGAATAAGAAGGAAAGAATGTTCTGCATGCTACCCATCCTGTCATCTTTCTCGAGCTACAAACATTTTTCCTTCTTTATTCATGAGGATCTCTGTGCTCAATACATGAATCTTCTTGAACGTGGTTTTCTTTTTTTATCTGGTTTCTGTTTCTCCTCTCCTGGGGCTGCCATATTAGACCATCAGAAGGTTGCTTCCTAGCCTGAGAATTCTTTGCATTCGTATTTTAAATCAGAGTGTCTCAAAAATGTTTGAAAGTTATTTTAAATTCACTTAAATTGTAAAGCTACCATCTATGCTACCTAGCATTCCAAGGATTTGGAGTTTTATGAAGTCAAACAAATTCCCCAAAATAAGTTGAGACTCACCGATTGTCCGTTATTCAAAACATTCCCAGTTAATCAATGCATATGCTTATTACTAGTTTGTGTACTGAGTGCACTTGGAAAAAGAATCCTTATGTCTGTTACTTGCAGAGGAGGTAATTGAATGCATGCTCACTGCTTGGATTTGCTAATAAAAGATGCATGCTTGTGAGCCAAACTCATACCAGTTGTCATGGTTTCTCTTAAGGTGTAATAGCATTTAGTTTTTTAATCTTGTGGTTTCATTTATTTCTTGCCACTATAGTTAATTTTGAGCGACTGAAAGGGTAATTAGAGGAAAATGTAGCTACACTTCATCAATTTTTATCACAAATTTTTTTAAAGCTTTTTATTATGGACATTTTCAAACATGCAGACAAATAAAGGAAGTAGTATGCTGAACCCCTGTGTACCCATCAACCATCTTCAATGTTATTAATGTTCTGTTGTTTTGTTTGACCTCTTCCTCCCACTTTTTTTTCCTTTGTTGGAGTGTTTTTAAAGAAAATTCTACGTAGTACTTCATTTCACTCGTAAATACTTCAGTATGTATCTGACAGATAAGAACTAAAACCCTAAATCATTATCACATCCCCACAAAATCAACAATAATTTCTTAATAGCTCATACCCCGTGCATGTTCAGTTTTTCTCTGTCTCAGAAATGCCTTTTGCATACAGATGACTTGTTTAAATCATGATACAAACAAGGTCAGAACATTGCATTCGGTGGGTAAGTCTGTTAAATCTGTTTTAATCTATCAGTTTGAGAACTGTTTTCCATAATAATTTTTTGCATTTTTTTCAAATAAATCAGTGCAGGAAACTCATAAAACACAGAAAAGCACAATATAAAACAGTCATTACTTGCAGTCTCACAACTGAAAGATAAATCACAAGTAGCGTTTTGGTACACGTCCTCCCATATTTAAGAAAACAAATCTCTGGATGGGGAGGCACTTTGCATCCAGTCTTACACCTTTTGCTACATCCTGTAGGCACAGACAGTGCAGCTTTTGAGGGTGAGTGGACAGGCCACTGTGAGGGGATTGAGACAGGGAGGCCTGGACCTGTCGGTGAGTTTTCTGCTTGTTCACTGTTTGCCTCTGCGACATTCCATTGTTAATGTCTAAATGGCTGTTAACCCACCACATAACCACCAGGCGCTGTAGGAGTCCTCAGTAGAAACTTTCCATGCGATCATTTGCATGTTCACTTCTAAAGCACTTTAATATTATTATAAATTAAATACTGCTCTCTTGTGCTCTTTATGCTGTGCATTTGGACAGAGGTCAGAACTGCAGCAGGTAAGAGCGGTTGGCGTTTCATGTAGATAAAATGAAATGCCAATGATTTTTGTCACAAGTGCTAAGCGTAGACAGTTTTGCTTAAATGTAGGGAGCTGGAAGGAAAACCAAAAATAATATCCCTGTTCACAATTTTCTGAGGATGAATTGTGAGGAATTCATACCAAGAGCCCAAGAAATACTTGCAGTGCTTTTTCTGTAATACTTTAAGCATACACGCTATGGCAGTTTTCCAAGACAGCTTATTGGTCAATTTGTTCTTTACATTGTAGCTTATATCCCTAACCTGTGAAGCAGTGCTTTTTCCCTTGGCAAAGGCAGGTGTACAAGTAACTTTAGTATCAGAAGTTTCTTATGTCTTTGAAGATGAAGGATTCATGAGTTCATGCTAAAGGGACAAAGACAAAGGAACATTTTTAAAAGAAGAAGACTTCTGGGGATTATATGAAATATTTTTTCACAGTCTTTCTTTCATAGAGTTACAGAAATCAACTGAGTTAGATGCGTTCATATAACAGCTGCAGCTGTGTGTCACACAAGACTCACAAACGTTATTGTACAACATCTGGGACGTGCAGTTGCGGCTTACACATTTCTCCCAAAGTGTTGAGTTTTCAGAACACTCTTTGGGCAACTGAAGTCAAAATCTTAATATTGTTTAAATATATGTTTCTAGTTTGTAGTGTAATTTTAATGTTCGTTTGGAAGAACAGTTTTAAAAGTCAGATTTTCCAAAGTCTCGAAATGTTTGCCAGTTTCTAAAAAGTTGAGCAATCGACGTAACAGTGGCTCAGAAGTTAATATTTAACCTGACTTAATTTTTAAAGTCTCCTCTTCCCCCAAGAATGACAATTAGGTATTGAATGCCAGCTGCTCTCTCTGTCCAGTAGACCTTTGCAAACCATCTAGTATTAGCTAAACTGTGATGGAAGTGGCCTTTGAAAAATCTGAACTTGTCACTGAGGCAGCTCCTCACAAGCTTTATCGCCAACCCTGCTAGGGCATCCAGCCTGTTGTGAGAACACCTGACTGGGGAGATGAGGCAAAGCTTGTAGGCTCTGCCATGACTGCTGTTTCCCTCTGGCCTGCATACGTTTTGGAGGGCCAGGCGGCCCCCTTTCAGACACATGCTTATAAAGTAAGCCACTGGGGAATGGTGGACCCCTCTGTGTTTCTCTGTGTGAAGATTGCTGGTTAGGTTTAGTCATTTGTCACACCACCTGCATTTCTCGAGTTTGATTTTAAATACAGACAGATAAGTATCCAATCACAGAAAGTTTAATAACTGTAGACCACAAGGTATAACCACTTAACCCATATTTCTTGTCAGACTAGATCTGATTTCTCTCTCAAAGGTTCTCTAGCAAAAATGATCTTGTGGGGTTTCATAAGAACTCAGCTAACTTTTATTATGGTGTATATAATAGTTAATTTTTTTTTTTTTTAAGATCCAAGAAAACATTCTTGGCCAAAATCTAGGGGAAGTTACTGCCACTTTGTACTGTACAAGGAAAACAAAGACACCATGGATGCTATTAATCTACTGTCTAAATATTTAAGGTTAGTATTTTGTTCTTTTGCCCATACAAAATCAAAACACAGAAGTGTATTTTCCTCTTTCCATGCTGATGAAAAGGGAGTGGGAAAATAGGCAAATAGGTAGCAAATGTGCCTCCTAGTTATAGTGGGGTTTTTTTGTTTGTTTGTTTGTTTTGGGAGGTTTTTTTTTGGCTGCACTGCATGGCTTGCAGGATCCTAGTTCCCCGACCAGGGATTGAACCTGGGCCACAGCAGTGAAAGCGCCGAGTCCTAACCACTGGACTGCCAGGGAATTCCCAATTATAGTTTTCTTAGACAACAGTTGAATTAATTTTTTTTAACCTCCTTGCATATTGCCAGTGATTCAAAATGAAAATTCTTTAAGTAAGTGGTTTACATGTAGTTGAGAGTTACCAGTTCACCTAGCTGAAAATAAAAATTAACTTTCTTCCCTGAAAGCCTACACTTTGATGTGTTTGCAGAGGACTGCTACTAAACCATAAGCTCTTAACTCCAGGAGATAGACTAGATTGGAAACCTGACACCAGTCAGATTTTCTCACAGGAATGCGAATATAGTAGAGTTTGGGTCTCTGAGGATGAGCCAGGTGCCATTTTATTTTTGGAAATGGGTACAGGTACCATAGCGAATCTGTATGCATGGAAATTTGCTTTCTGATATATATTTAACCTAGTTTAAACACAGCACACAGTGTGTTAGTTTGCTATGGCTGCCTTGACAAGATACCACGGACTGGGTGGCTTAAATAAGAGACATTCATTTTCCCACAGTCCGAAGGCTGGAAGCCCCAAGCTCAGGGTGTTGGCAGGCTTGGTTTTTTCTGAGGCCTCTCCTTGGCTTGCAGATGGCCACCTCCTCTGTGTTCTTTCATGGTCTTCCCTCTGAGTGTGTCTGTGACCCGGAGTCTCTCTGTGTGTCCACGTTTCCTCTCCTTATATTAGGACACGAGTCTAATTGGATTAGGGCCTCATTTTAACTTAATCACCTCTTTAAAGGCTCTATCTCCAAATACACTTGCGTTCTGAGGTACTGGCTGTCACAGCCTCAGCATAGGAATTTTAAGGGAGCACAATTTAGTCCATAGGACATAGTACCATTTGAAGTAGCATTTTACTTTACTCTGGTTGCTCGCTCTCTCTGATTCCTTGTCTGTACCTGAACCTGGGAGAGTAGGAAGTTGGGGAGGGAGCTCCCCTGAGATCTGGAGTTGGGATTGCTCAGAGTTCAAGAAATTCTTCCCGTTTCTTTCCTGTTCATGTGGAGCAGTTTTTATAAAATTCTTCTTGGTTAACTGGCTCACTTATATCTTCATATTAAAACTATTCCCATCCTTGTTTTAGCATTTGGCTTTTATACAAAGAAATAGCATGTATTTATGGAAAATTCACATTACTATTAACTTGTTTGAAATTGAAGGTATAAAATTTTTGAAGTGGTACGTGATACATCTAGAATGTATTTTTCTTTACCTTCACAGTTATGTAATTAATGAATTGCATGTAATCAACAGGAAGTGCATTACTTCATTCTCTGTTGCTGGCTAGTACAAATGTTCTGAGTCACACACAGCTAGACTTCCCTGGTGGCGCAGTGGTTAAGAATCCACCTGCCAGTGCAGGGGACATGGGTTCGATCCCTGGTCCGGGAAGATCCCTCATGCCGTGGAGCAACTAAGCCCGCGCGCCACAACTACTGAGCCTGCGAGCCGCAACTACTGAGCCTGTGTGCCTAGAGCCCGGGCTCCACAACAAGAGAAGCCACCGCAATGAGAAGCTCATGCACCGCAACAAGAGTAGCCCCTTCTCGCTGCAACTAGAGAAAGCCCGTGTGCAGCAATGAAGACCCAATGCAGCCAACAATTAAATTAAAAAAATAATTTTAAAAAGTCACACACAGCTAAGGAGGGGGTTGTTCAGGCATCATTTTTTTTTTTAACACCTTTATTGGAGTATAATTGCTTTACAATTGTTCAGGCATCATTTACTTTCTTAGCTTGCACACTAATTTATGTTTTCCTGGTTTTTGGTTTTTTTTTGCGGTACGCGGGCCTCTAACTGCCGTGGCCTCTCCCGTTGCGGAGCACAGGCTCTCCGGACGCGCAGGCTCAGCGGCCATGGCTCACGGGCCTAGCCGCTCTGGCATGTGGGATCTTCCCGGACCAGGGCACGAACCCGCGTCCCCTGCATCGGCAGGCGGACTCTCAACCATTACGCCACCAGGGAAGCCCTCCTGGGTATATTTTAAAATAAAGTTTGTCCTTACTCTTCTCTTATTCCATTACGGTTTTAAGTATATTTATTTTAAATCTTAAATTATAAGAAGCATGATTTCCTAATGGTACATGACTTCAGATGATTTTGTTTTTGTCTTATCAGAGTCAAGCCAAACATATTCTCCTACATGGGAACCAAAGATAAAAGGGCCATAACCGTTCAAGAGATTGCTGTTCTCAAGTAAGTAGTGGGTACATGTCAGGATTCGTACTGCAAAACTCCTAGCACCACCTTTCAGAGTTCTTGGATTTGCTTTGTGGAGTTTACCTCTTCCATCTTTAGATGGTGCCTCTGCCTATTCAAAAGATTGCTTTTCTATTTGTTTTTTTCTTCTTCCTTATCTGTATTTTCTAATGTTTTTGCAGCCAAAATGTTTTGCAGTAATTTTTAAAGGATTTTTGTGGTAGAGTCAAGAGAATAAGTGCCTCTTTCTCTCCTTTCTCTCTCTTTTTCATTCATTATTAAATATAAGTTATTTAAAATTACAGAACAGTGAATGAGGTCTTTTGTTACACGCTGGAGATATACAGATGAAAAAGATGGCAGAGAGAAAAATAAATCAGAACTTATCGCACAGTGAGATAAATGCTAAAATAGAGGTATATTTGGGGTATTAGGGTAGACCTGACGACACAGCTTGGCATTCATTGTGGGGGGCAGGCCAGGGAGGTTTTCACAGAAAATGGCATCTAGATGAGGGCTTCTCTGCCTCTTCACTTCTGGCATTTTGGACTGGGTAATTCTTTGTTGTAGGGGCCATCCTGTGCATTGTAGGATGTTTAGCAGCAGCCCTGGTCTCTACCCACTAGATGTCAGTAGCATTCCCTCTACTGATGTCAGCATTGTGACAAACAAAAATGTCTCCAGACATTTCTAAATGTCCCTTGAAGGGCAAAATAGCCCCTGGTTGAGAATCACTTGTCTAGATTTTAGAAGGATGGGTAGGAGTTTCCTAGGGCTGGGAGGGTCTAGGGTTGTTGGTTCCACACCAAGAAAAGAGCTTGTGAAAAGACACTGGAAAGGATTTGGGGAGCATAGCATATTTGGTACCTGGCAGGTGTTTGAGTTTTGTGGGAGCTTAGCAGGAAATAAGGCTTGATGGGTAGGCACGGTCCGGATCCTGAAGGGCCCTGAGGGTCATGTTAGGATCTTGGACTTGACCTTAATCTAAACAGGGGGAGTCGTGTGTAGGGACAGGCTTAGGAGTTGTTGGTGAGCAAGAGGGATGGAACGGAGATCGGGGCTACTGCCATATGCTGGGGCGGAGGACAGGGGCCTGAACCCAGTCAGTTCAGTGAAGGTCAGAGGGAAAGGAGGAAGTTGGACAAACTCAGGCTTCTGTCCTCATGCACCCCCTGAGGTAAGGAGTGGTGGGAGGGAGAAATAAAGGGGCAGGAGAAAACTTTGGGGGTGATGCAGATGTTCATTAGCTTGAATGTGGTGATGGTTTCACAGGTTTTAACATTCACATGTTAAAACTTGTACATTTTGAATATGTACGGTTTGCCATATGTTAATTTTGTCATGAAAAATAAAGTCATCTATGCTTGCTATCCCCGCTGAAAACAAATGCATGTATGTATTTGTACTTTTTCCATCTTTTCATAAGAAGTTGAGGTGGCGCCTCCTCTTCGCTCCACAGTCACCTGCCATCTGGCTCCTTTCCCACCCCTCCTCTGATTCATTTGAGATAATGTCAGGATTGAGCTCCCAGTTGCATCCTAATGGATTTTCCGGTCCTTTCCTTCACTGACCCTGGGACAGTGACGTGATGTCATAGTAAAGGCAGGGTGAGAACATCTCTCCACGACTTCACTAGTGGCGGTGTGGTGTCGCTGTGTTTGAGGGAGAGCGGGAGGAGACACCTGAAGATGCCAGTGCTCTCTCCTGGTGGCCTGGTCTCTCTCTCCCTGAGATACATGGAACGTGGGGTCGTCTCCTGAGAGTGTAGGGGGCAGGAGTGGGGAAGGGAGCTTTAAAAGAGTGTGAAGATTTGAAACAGCCTCTGTGGGTGATGGGCTCGTCAGCAGCTCCTGACAATCGGGTACCAGCAGTGACTTGCGGGCTTGGGCTTTCCATGCTCTGGATGGGGGGCACAGAAGGTTCTTGCCTTCTCTTTGGTGTCCTGAAATACCATTGTAGTCAACTCCTGTGCTTTCCGGCCGGCCAGCTCTGGGAATTTTTCCACGTAAATTAAAAAATGGATTGGTTCAGGGGCTTCCCTGGTGACGCAGTGGTTGAGAGTCCGCCTGCCGATGCAGGGGACACGGGTTCGTGCCCCGGTCCGGGAAGATCCCACATGCTGTGGAGCGGCTGGGTCCGTGAGCCATGGCCATTGGGCCTGCGCGTCCGGAGCCTGTGCTCCGCAACGGGAGAGGCTACACCAGTGAGAGGCCCGCGTACCGCAAAAAAAAAAAAAAAAAAAAAAAAATAGATTCAATTTTTTTTCAACACAGAAGGAACTAGGTAGAAAATGAAAGTTCCACCATAATTGTACTCCCTCAGAGATTGCCTTGCTTACGGCTTGGTATATTTTTGTAGGGGACTCTTTTTTCCTTATAAACCGAAATATTTGTTTTAAATGTGTTCGTTTCTTTTAAACAATAAATGATGTACCTCTTTCCCTGTTAATATGTAGCAAAAGATATTTAAATATATGGATGCATCCTAATTTATGAACTACTGTTCTATTTCTGAATGTTTACATAGTTTTGCATTTCTTGCTATTATAAGCAGTTCCATGACGAACATATTCGGAGTTAAATCTTGGCACACATCTGTGATAACTTCATTAAGATAAGCTTAGCAGCGGAATTACTGCCTTAAAGGGAATGTGAAGTTCTAGGTTTTAGGTTTTTGTTAGCAGAGTTTACTTGCCCTGTAGAAAGGTGGTACCAGTTTATCACCTTTATTCTTCTCCAGAATCCTCCCTGACACATATCACGATCTAAGAAAAAAATAATTTACTAATTTGAGGGTCAAAAAATGGCATCTCGTTATTTTCTGTTGCATTTTATGATGTGACATCTTTGAAGAGTGAAGGTATTTATTTCTCTTCTTCGTCAGCCACCAGGTGTCATACTTGATCACAATGCGGCTCTATTCATAGACCTTTGCTGCCTTTATCATCTTCCTGTTGACTTAGTAAGAAACCATATTAGACACCTCAGTGTTGGCCTTTGGAAAGCACATAGCACTTATCTTGCGGATGCAGGCTGCACCCTTCGTTTGCTTAATGGATACGTGGGGCTGGACAGATTGGCCTTTCCCGTGAGAACTGGTGGACAGGATAAACCCACTCCGCCACACAAGGATTTTAATTATTGCTGAATTGATCAATCGTCTGGATAAGAAGCTTTTCAGCTTCATGTAACTCTCCAAAGTCACCTAGTAGTTTTAACAGGATCTCAAGCAGGAACAGCCTCATTCAGCATGATTTGTTTCTTTTCCTGCCTCTTCCTGCCAGTCTCCTTTCTGAGCCTGGGCCAGTATTTCCCTGGCTTTGTTAATAAAGGCTTTTTTGTGCAACATGCTGCTTAGGTTGGCTCCTGATGTTTAAACGCAAGATTTTGGTCGTCCCAAGTTACTCACAGAATTGCTGTGAATTGACAGCCGAAGGGCTTGATCCAGGATCATCAAAGTTAAAACTATGAACAGTATCGTGAAAAGTATTGTCAGCTTCATTCCATCAGTTCTCAGGGAGCACCCACACCACTGAGAACTGAGTGTAGCTCTTGCTTTCTGCTGTGCTAGTGGGTTTCAGAAATATATGTTGTGTATTTAAGAATAGACAGTAGAATATGATTCAGCCATGAAAAGGAATGAAGTACTGATACATACTATGACATGGATTAAAACATTATGCTAAATAAAAGAAGTCATACACAGAAGGCCACATACTATATGATTATATTTGTATGAAATGTCCCAAATAGGGAAATCTATAGAGACAAAGTAGATTAGTGGTTGCTAGGAGCCGCAGATCTAGGGCATGGGGTCAGTAGGTGTAGGGTTTCTTTTGGAGGTGAGAGAAATGTTCTGGAATTAGGTAGTGGTGACAGTTGCATAACATTGTGAATATACTAGAGACCACTGAATTGTACACTTTATAATGGTTAAAATGATAACCTTTTTGTTATGTTAATTTTAGCTCAACTTAAAAAAAAAAACAGAGCTGTCTTTCATGGCTATTGGGCATCAGTCTCCATAAGCTCTCTCCAGAGCTGCCAAGTCGCTTATCTGATTCCTTCTTTCCTCCTGACTCTTATTAAATATTCCATTCGTTTCTACAACAGTAGTTACTGACCAAAGAGGGGTTCTGTCCTCCTGGTTCTCCCTCTGTTCACCTCCATCCTCTCCTGCCTGGACTCCAGGATACTGTTTCTGGATTAATTTATGCCCTGTGGCTCTACCATTGTCCCTACATATCTGAAGTCAAGGATGTGGTGCCCTTTTTCTCCTGGATCTGCTGCCTCTGAGCAGCTGGCCCAGGCTGGTATAGACCCACTTTACACCTTTTTGGTACTTGGGTTGGACAGGGCATTCAGAGCCAGGGGAGAGGGTAAAGGAGTATGAGCTTTGCCCACTTCTCAGGCTAGCTTCCTACATTTTATAATAATTAATGGGATAATGACATATGTTTTTTCCTCAAGAAATTTGGTCAGGCTGTTTCTGCATATTGAACCAGGAAACAGATAAGACTGATTGATAATGCATCAAGGAGTTGATTGTCTTCAGGGAGTATGGGGAAATTTTCAGCAAGGAAACAAGAATTCTCTGAGATGAAATGGCAAACTGGTATTATATCGGTGGATTTTAAACAGTTTAACTCAGTAACAGCATATTTTTAACAAGGGAATAAGATAAAATTTCCCCACTAATTTTTCATGTGATGTTGGAAATTCAGAGGCTGCAGAGCAGGGGCACACACCTCTGTGGGGCTGCTTCCATGATTAGCTGCTCTGGGTTGATAGACCAGGCGCTTTGGGGCAGAACAGCCTCTCGTGCAGGCCCCGGGCCCAGGAGCCGCATCCAGGTCCTCCCAACCCCTGTATTTCCAGGCAAAGCTGGAACATGGCTCCTCATAACAAGAGCCGGCAGGAATGTGCTTAAGGACCAAGGCTGAAAAACACTGCACAGTCCAGAGTAGTAAAGAGAGAAGTGTATTCAACAAAGTGAAGCACAAGCGCTCTTTGTTCTGGTAGTTCTCAGCGTAGATGTCTTTTCAGAGGAAGTCTGAATTCAGAAAAACTTAAAACGGCTTTCTTAGGCACAGTGATACACTGTGCAGCATTATTTGTAATTTTGAAAAATTGTAAACAACCCAGGTGACCCAAACTGGAAAATCTTAAATGAATGGCTAAATAAGTAAATTCCAACTGATGAATTATTTTTGACCATATTAGATTATTTGTAATTTTCAAAAAGGCTCTTTATTAAAGGAAAGGGCAAAGTGTGAAAGTCTCAAATGAAAAGCCAATGTCCTGTTTAAGGGTGAAATACTAGAGCATTTTATTAGAGCTGGGAACAAAGTAAATAAAGATGACCACACTATTACCACTATTTATCATTGTTCTAGGCATACTGTAATACAGAAAACAAAATTAAGAAATAAGTGGTGTAAAAATTAGAAGGGAGGAGGCCAAATTGCAGTTTTTGTTACTGATATATTATTGTTTCTATGCAAGGAGTTGACTGAAAGTTATACAAGATAGGAAAGATTATGTACAAAAATCAATATTCAGATGACAGCCAGTTAGAAATTATAATGGAAAAAACTCTTTTACACAGAAAAAGTTTAAAAGAAAAGAAAAGAACATACCTAGAAACAAAGATTTTGGTAAAGTATAAGATCTCTCTCTATGAAGAAACTTTGAAATACTATTGATCGATGTAAAAGGACTTGAATAAATGAATGCTATAACCTGTTCTTGGATACATATAAATGTTCTCTAATGAATAAATGTATAAATTTATGCTGATACTAATGAAAATTCCAATAGAATGTTTCAGTGTAATCAAGCTGATCATAATGTGGGAAAGACACAGAGCTAGCCATAAAAATTCTGGAAAAAGTGACTAATAAAGGGGTATTAGCCTCAGTATATATATATGACATATCTATAAAAATAAAAAATATACGTATAAATACATATATATTTTCATTTTTAAAATGTTTTTATTGAAACATTCTCATGATGATTTCTGCTGTGGGGTAAATTGTACACTTAGACTAGTAAAACATTTTAACTACACTTTCCACCCTAAGATATTTCTGGATTTATAGTAATCGATTTCTCTAACTTACCACCTGTTTTTATTTATTTTTTATTTATTTTTATTGAAGTATAGTTGATTTACATTGTTTCAGGTGTACAACAAAGTCAGTTTTATACTTATATATATATATATATGTATGTATATACACGCACAGACACACACACATATATTCTTTTTCAGATTCTTTCCCATTATTGGTTTTTACAAGATACTGAATATAGTTCCCTGTGCTATACAGTACAACTTTATTTTATTTTTTATTTTTTTTTATATCTTTATTGGAGTATAATTGCTTTATATTTTATATATAGTAGTGTATGTATGTTAATCTCACATTCCCAATTTATTCCTCCCTTCCCCCTTTCCCCTGTGGTAACCATAAGTTTGTTTTCTATGTCTGTGAGTCTGTTTCTGTTTTGTAAATAAGTTCATTTGTATATATATTTTTTACCACATACAAGTAAAAGCATATAATATTTGTCTTTGTCTGACTTGCTTCACTTGGTATGATAATCTCCAGGTCCATCCGTGTTGCTGCAAATGGCATTATTTCATTCTTTGTTATGGCTGAGTAATATTCTATTGTATGTAGGTACCACATCTTCTGTAGCCATTCATCTTTCAGTAGACATTTAGGTTGTTTCCATGTCTTGATTCTTGTAAATAGCGCTGCTATGAACACTGGGGCGCATGTATCTTTTTTTAAAAAAAAATTATTTATTTATTTTTGGCTGCGTTGGGTCTCCGTTGCTGTGCGTGGGCTTTCTCTAGTTGCAGCTAGCGGGGCCTAGTCTTCGTTCTGGTGTGCGGGCTTCTTATTACGGTGGCCTTTCTTGTTGCAGAGCATGGGCTGTAGGCATGCGGGCTCAGTAGTTGTGGCTCATGGGCTCTAGAGCGCAGGCTCATTAGTTGTGGCGCACGGGCTTAGTTGCTCCACGGCATGTGGGATCTTCCTGGACCAGGGCTCGAACCCATGTCCCCTGCATTGGCAGGCGGATTCTTAACCACTGCACCACCAGGGAAGCCCGCATGCATCTTTTTAAATTAGAGTTTTCATCTTTTCTGGGTATATGCCCAGGAGTGGGATTGCTAGATCATATGGCAACTCTATTTTTAGTTTTTTAAGGAACCTCCATACTCTTCTCCATAGTGGCTGTTACCAATTTACCTTCCCACCAACAGTGTAGGAGGGTTCCCTTTTCTCTACACCCTCTCCAGCATTTGTTATTTGTAGGCTTTTTAATGGTCGTTCTGACTGGTGCGAAGTGGTACCTCACTGTAGTTTTGATTTGCATGTCTCTTAATAATTAGCAGTATTGAGCATCTTTTCATGTACCTGTTGGCCATCTGTATGTCTTTTTTGGAGAAATGTCTATTTAGGTCTTCTGCCCATTTTTTGATTGTTTTTTTTTTTTTGATAATGAGCTATATAAACTGTTTGTATATTTTGCAAATTAAGCCCTCGTTGGTTGCATCATTTGCAAATATTTTCTTCCAGTCTGTTGTCTTTTTGTTTTGTTTATGATTTCCTTTGCCGTGCAAAAGCTTTTATGTTTAATTAGATCCCATTTGTTTATTTTTGCTTTTGTTTCCATTACTCTAGGAGATGGACACAAGAAAACAGTGCTATGATTCATGTCAAAGCATGTTCTTTTCAAATAATTAATTAATTAATTTATGGCTGCGTTGGGTCTTCATTGCTGTGCGCAGGCTTTCTCTAGTTGTGGCGAGCGGGGCGTAGTCTTTGTTCTGTTGCGCGGCCTTCTCATTGCGGTGGCTTCTCGTTGTGGAGCATGGGCTCTAGGCATGCAGGCTTCAGTAGTTGTGGCGCATGGGCTCAGTAGTTGTGGCTCGCAGGCTCTAGAGTGCAGGCTCAGTAGTCGGGGCGCATGAGCTTAGCTGCTCTGCAACATGTGGAATCTTCCTGGACCAGGGCTCAAACCCGTCTCCCCTGCATTGGCAGGTGGATTCTTAACCAGTGCACCACCAGGGAAGCCCAAAGCATGTTCTGCCTATATTTTTTTCTAGGAGTTTTATAGTATCTGGTCTTACATTTAGGTCTTTAATCCATTTTGAGTTTGTTTATGTTGTTAGAGAATGTTCTAATTTCATTCTTTTACGTGTAGCTGTCCAGCCTCAGTATATTTTAAAGCATATTATAGAAGTATAGTAGGGACTTCCCTGGCAGTCCATTGGTTAAGACTCCACACTCCTAAGGCAGGGGGCACGGGTTCGATCCCTGGTTGGGGAACGAAGATCCCACATGCTGCGTGGCATGGCCAAAAAAGTATAGCAGTTAAAGCAATATGATACTGGCACATAAACAGGTAGCATTAGAATAATTACAGGCCCAGATATATCCACAGAGTTAGTGTGTAAGCAAGTAGCATTTAAAATCAGCAAAGAAGAGTGTTGGGGTTGTTTTTGTTTGTTTGTTTTTTAATTTATTAGTTGCAGCAGGTGGGCTCCTTAGTTGTGGCATGCGAACTCTTAGTTACGGCATGCATGTGGGATATAGTTCCCTGACCAGGGATCAAACCCTGGCCCCCTGCATTGGGAGCATGGAGTCTTAACCACTGCGCCACCAGGGAACTCCCAAAGAAAAGTTTTGAGTCAGTGAATTTGTTGAAATAACTGAGTAGCCACCTGAAAAAAATTAAATTGACTCCTTACCTGCGTTTTTATATGTCTTCACTGGAAGAGGCAAAGCTTTGCCAAATATTAACAAAGCCATTTGAAAGGTGGTATCAGCCACAGTGTCACTGCGAAGATAGATGGAGAGTGAGATATATATGATATTACAGATACATGTAATATGAATATTTATCTTTTGTAACCAGGTCCTTGGTGTAGTATTTATACTCCTCAATCTACCTTTTAAAAAAAGACAAAAAGCCAAAAGATACGTGTATGCTGATAATTTAAAATGCAGAACCAAAGCCACTGAGCAGCAGCTGACACTGTTACTGACTTGTGTGTGAACAGCTTTCCCCTCTTCTTTCCTTAACCTCCTTGTTGCCTAGGATGAAGAGAGTCCATAATTTAAAGCAGAGCAGGAGGACTTGACCTCCTCCCATTCCTCTCTAAATGAGCCACTTTGGGCATCAGTAGTTGACTGGGGAGAGTAAACAGAAACTGCCAGTCAAAGCCCCTGGGACTCCAGTACCAGAGTTCTTTTCTTCTTTGCCACAACCATTGTAGACTTTAAAAGACCAGTAAGTCAAGATTAGTGTGTTAGGGACAGCATGGAGGCCAGCACTGCTGTAAATGAGACATGACGAAAAGTACGTCACTACTGTTGGCCAGAAGGAAACAAAAGGAAAAGTACCCTTTTTACTCTAAAACAACAATAACTGGGGCTTCCCTGGTGGCTCAGTGGTTAGGATTGCGCCTGCCAATGCAGGGGACACGGGTTCGAGCCTTGGTCCGGGAGGATCCCACATGCCATGGAGTGGCTAGGTCCGTGAGCCACGACTACTGAGCCTGTACTCTAGAGCCTGCGAGCCACAACTACTAAGCCCACGCGCCTAGAGCCCGTGCTGCGTGACAGTAGAGGCCACCACAACCAAGAGTAGCCCCGCTCACCGCAATTGGAGAAGGCCTGCGCGCAGCGACGAGGACCCAATGCAGCCAATAAATAAATAAATAAATAAATAAATTCTTAAAAAAAAACAACAGCTGCAAAAGTACTCTACTTATACCTGGGGATACTATTTTAAAAAAATAATCTCTGACTAGGGACACCCTTCCTAAATAGACTTAAATCCCAGAGCTATTTAAAAAAAATTCAACTAACTAAATTTCAACTAACTGAAATTCAACAGACTCACAGACTTAGAGAACGAACTTACGGTTACCGGGGTGGAGGGGAGGGGGGAGGGATAGTTAGGGAGTTTGGGATTGACATGTACACACTGCTGTATTTAAAATGGATAACCAGGGCTTCCCCGGTGGCACAGTGGTTAAGAATCTGCCTGCCAGTGCAGAGTACACGGGTTCAAGCCCTGGTCCGGGGAGATCCCACATGCTGTGGAGCAGCCACTACTGAGCGCCACTACTACTGAGCCTGTGCTCTAGAGCCTGCAAGCCACAACTCCTGAAGCCCGCATGCCTAGAGCCCGTGCTCTGCAACAAGAGAAGCCACCACAGCGAGAAGCCTGCGCACCGCAACAAAGAGTAGTCCCCACTCTCTTCAATTAGAGAAAGCCCACGCTCAACAATGAAGACCCAACACAGCCAAAAATAAATAAATAAATAATTTTTTTAAAAATCAAAATAAAATAAAAATTAAAAAGAAAAGATAACCAACTAGGACCTACTGTATAGCACAGAAAACTCTGCTCTATATTATCTAACAACCTAAATGGGAAAACGAAAAAAAATTTTTTTACTGTACAGTCCTATTTGTAGAAGAATGCCAACTAATATAGGAGGAATGGTGGGTATAGAAAAACAGTCTTTCGCAGTCAACACAGTAATACTTGCCTCAGCCAACAATTACCCTTGGGGGACTTCCCTGCTGGTCCAGTGGTTAAGACTCTGTGCTTCCAATGCAGGCAGTGCGGGTTCCATCCCTGTTCTGGGAGCTGGGATCCCACATGCTGCACAGCGAAAAAATAATAATAATAAAAAATTATCCTCGGGTACCTAAACAGTTGGATGAAAGACTATGGGGGAAGAGGATAGTCACAGAATTTTTAAAATGTCACCCCACAGATTACCAACTAAAAAAGGGAAAGGAGAGAGAGGTACCGTTTTGCTGCGATACACTGAAAAAGCCACAGCATCACCTACGTGATATTCCCACCAAAATGTGGGCATCTTAACGTGAGGAAACAATGATTGTCCTGGTTCTTGATTAGATCCTGAATTTAAGGAGGTTTAAAAAAAAAAATCTAAGTGATGTTATTGGGGGAATTGGGGGAATTGGATGTGGAGTGCTCATCAGTGGCCTTGAATTCACATAGGCTTCGTGAGGGTGACTGGTGGTTAGAAACGCGGGAGACCCTGCTGTTCTTAGGAGACACACTGCAGTCACTTTAGGGGTGAGGTGTCCCTAGGTCTGCAGGTCACTCTCACGTGGTTCAGAAAAATACATAGGTTTTACCTGCATGTGTGTATGTATGCGCATATGTGTAATGTGTGGGTGTTCATATATCTAGAAATATATGTAAAGTAAATCTGGGAAATGGTTAGCAATTGGTAAATCTACAGGTGAGGTATAAGACCTTTTGTTATAGTGGTGCCAATTTTCTCCAGTTTGATTTTTTTTAACATGAAGTTGGGAAATTTTCTAAAGTGTAAAATATTATGAATAAACTCACAAAATGGGAGATAATATTTGCAAGCTATGTGGTAAAGGGTAGATTTCCTTAATATATGAAAACAGAAGAATATTAACAACCCAATAGAAAAATAAGTAGTAGGACGAACAGGTACTTCACAGTCAAGATAATGAAGAAATGTTTAGTTTCTCTCATAGTAAGAAGCATTCAGATAAAAATCAAAATAGCATTTTTTAAAAATATATTTATTTTTGGCTGCGTTGGGTCTTCGTTGCTGTGCGGGCTTTCTCTGGTTGCGGTAAGCGGGGGGCTACTCTTCGTCGATGTGTGGGCTTTAGTAGTTGTGGCACATGGGCTCAGTAGTTGTGGCTCTCGGGCTCTAGAGCGCAGGCTCAGTAGTTGTGGCTCACAGGCTTAGTTGCTCCGCGGCATGTGGGATCTTCCCAGACCAGGGCTCGAACCTGTGTCCCCTGCATTGACAGGCGGATTCTTAACGACTGCGCCACTAGGGAAGCCCCAAGATAGCATTTTTAACTTATCAGCCTGACAGAGCTCAAAAAGGTTTATAACATGCTGTGTGAGGAGACACAGGCCTGAGGAAGTAGGCACTTACATATTAATGGTGTGAGTGTGAATTGGTGTAACTGTTTTGGAGGGCAATAGGGGTTAAAATTTAAGATCCCTGCCTTCTAATTCTAGGGGCTTATCTGAATCATTCACTTATGTAGATGCACCAAGAAGTCTATACGAGGGTATGTGTTATAGAATGGATTGTAATAGCAAAAGATGGGTAGCAATTTAAATGCCCATCACAGGGGACTGGTCAGATAAAGGTCAGAGAAAGGATCCAGGCAGTGCAGCAGCCATTCTTTGAAGCTGTGCACAGAGTGAGGCAGCTCTAGAGAAGGACTGTATGCATAAGCCCAGTCTGTAATATGCGTTCTTTCAGTGAATATAAGCAAGATGCTGAACAATTTATAATGTAACAAAAATTGTTTTTTGAAAGGGAAGATCTGGATGCTAGTTACATGGTTGTGTTCACTTTGTGAAAATCCGTCAAGCAGAACACTTACGATCTGTGCACTTTTCTGTATATATAACATATGTGTTAAAAGCTTACAAAGAAATTCCAAAAAGAGAGAAGACAATAGGTATACCTGTGTGTACAGAAAGTGTTACTAGAAGAATAGACAAGAAACTTTTAATGTTGGCTGCCAGTGGGGAGGGGTATTGAGGGATAGAGATAGAACAGAGGCCTTTCAGTACTGTATTTCTTTTTCTATGTGTATTACTATTAAAGAAGTTAAGAAGTTTTTCATGAAAATTTTATCATGCCATTTAAATGACAGCAGGAGGGTACAGATTATGGTAGGATTCTGACTACGTATATATAGTCAGATAAAGATAAATATTATATAAATATATCTGACATGAATTTAAGAAAGAAAGAATGGGAGGAAATTCAAAGTTAGATATTAACAGATTTTTCTTTCAGGTGATGAAACTGAATTTTTTTTTTCTTGTTCTGTACTTTTCTGTATTTTTCCAAGTTTTCTGTAGTGAGTTTACAATACTTTTCTGAGGGACGAAAATGAAAATTGACTTTTTTAATGCTTAATAACTATCTTTTTACCTGTAGGGATTGCTCTCTGCTCCCTTTCTCACCCCTCTTCCCTCACAAAAACTAGAAAATTTCACAGATGATACTGTTCCATTATCAGTATGTAAGTAACATGAGGCTCTAAGAATATAAACATTGCCCAGGTTACATCATTCCAATAGGAACAGGTGTCCTCATGCTGGAGGAACATTCCAGAAGCAAATGAAAGGTAGACTCACCCCACCAGCTGCGGTGCCTTTGTTTTGCATCGTCATAGTGTGTAGTCTCATTTCAAGCTGCCGTTTTCTGTAGTAAAGTGTCCTAGACCATTTCAGCCAGGCGATAGCTCATGACCCTCTTTCTGCTTCTTTTTTTATTTCGTATTTTTTAGAATAACTGCACAAAGACTTGCCCACTTGAATAAGTGCTTGATGAACTTTAAGCTAGGGAATTTCAGCTATCAGAAAAACCCTCTGAAATTGGGAGAGCTTCAAGGGAATCACTTCACTGTTGTCCTCAGGTAAAGAGCTGTGGGTATGAATGCAGACCAGAGAGGGTCTTGCTGTGTCACCTTGAGTCTGTTCAGAACAGTTAATCCCAGTGAGCTGGTGCAGATGCCCGTGGCAGCCAGGAAGGCGGGGTGGGGCCCAATGAGGCTGGGAGAGCAAACACAGCTGCAGTGTTTGTACCAACACGCCCACCCCTCTAAAAACTCAGCACCACCTTTGGAAAGAAGCCGTCTCCTTGAAATACAAAAGACGGCCTATGATTCCACTCATATTCAGTACCTAGAATAGGCAAATTCATAGACGTAGGACGTAGAATAAAAGTTACCTGGGGTATAAGGTGCGGACGGGGAGATGGAGAGCTGCTGTTTAATAGGTGCGGAGTTTAGATTTGCGAAGATGAAGATAGTGGTAAAGGTTGCACGACATTGTGAATGTACTTAATGCTACTGTATTGCATACTTAGAAATGGCTAAAAAGGTAAATTTAGTGTTGTGTATATGTCACAATTTTTTAAAAAGACAGTGTCCTCAGGAGGTAGAAAGCTGCAGGGGGCAAGGGAAAGGCACAGAAGCCAAGCCATGTCACTTGTGATATGCATCCCTGAATGTGTTGGCCTGTAAATTTTTTTCTCTGGGTAATTTGGGCCCCTACAGAAATATTACTGGAACTGATGACCAAGTGGAACAAGCCATGAACTCTCTCAAGGAGATTGGATTTATTAACTACTATGGAATGCAAAGGTTTGGAACCACAGCCGTCCCCACATATCAAGTTGGAAGGTTTGTATTTAATTTCTTAACTTTCGTCTAAAAGAGCTCTCTCCTTAAAAAAAAGAAGCAGGATGTTTTTTGTTGGTGGTGTTTTTAATTATTTCTAGATTTCCTAGAAAAAATGGAAATCTGGGCCAAACGAAGCAGTGTGTCTCATCCTTTTGGATGACCAACTGATCCACAGCCTCCTTCTGTTTTATGATAATACATGCACAAGGTGAAAAAATAAATCAGAATTCAAAAAGATATAACTTGAAAAGTAAAGTTTTTCTCTCTCCCTTGATAGCCCATCCAGGGATTCTGTTTTATTTTCTTTTTTACAGGTAAATCTTGGCTCAGTAAGTGACCCAACAGTAGCAGTTGGGTAACTCAGACCCAAAGTAGCCTGAGGGAGACGGTGTAGTTTATGATCTCTGTTAACAAGTGCTTCCTAGTTTCTTAAACTTGTACCTGCCCTTCCCCCATCCTTTAAAGAAAATGGTATAGGGTGCAATTAGCAAGTAAAATTATTTTAAGAACTCTCTGATTAGCTTTGAGATAACAGGAAATCCCTGTACGGCGAGCTAGAGTGGGAATCCCATCAATAAATACTTGGGTTTATAAACTTACTTATGCTATCCTGCTGTCCAGCAGAGACTGTGTTACCTAAATAATTATTCATGTGGCAGTTAGAACTGTGGAAGTCTGAGTTGGAAGTGATCTGAGAGGTTTAGTTCATGTTCTTCCTGGTGCTTCAAATCCTTTATTTTAGCAAAGATGAAATCTCGGCTTAGGGAGCCTGCCCAGGCTCACTAGTTGGTCAGGTGCAGCACTGAGAATAGAGGGGCTCTTCTTGAATCAGTCCATGGTTCAGCAGCTGACTGCATGAAGTTGCATTTGTTCATGCATCTTTAAGAGCACAAAATGAAAAATATCATGTAGTATTTCCTCTACCTCTTTGAGGCAGTGTTAGGGTTAAAAGCTCAGGCAGAAGGGGGTAATTCCCTGGCCGTCCAGTGGTTAGGACTGTGCGCTTTCGCTGCCTAGGGCCTGGGTTCAGTCCCTGGTGGGGGAACTAAGATCCCGCAAGCCTTGCGGTTCAGCCAAAAAAAAAAAAAAAAAGGCAAAACAAAACAAAACCCCTCAGGCATTGAAGTCAGATTTCAGTTCTGAGCCTCACATTAGTCATCTGTGAAATGGAAAGGATAACACCAACCTCACAGGGGTGGTGAAAATGAAGTAAGATGAAGTCTATGCAATACCTCTTTCTATGCCTAGCAGATAGGAAGTGCTCAATAAATAGAAAGTAATATATTAAAATTAGAATATACTAACCAGAGAAAAAAAATGTTGCCAGGAAGAACACTGTAATAAATAATAATCACTATTATTAGATAATAAAAGATAATATTTTCAATCTTGCTAATGTTCAGAGGACATTGATAATGAAGATGCTAATTGTACTGTGAGACAGAATATTTAAGAGAAGGCTGTATCACCCGTTGAATTTGTAGCTAATTCGGCAGAACAGCAGCCATGGGACCCTGTAAATTTTGCACTCCAAAGATAATGTAAAATAGCTAATGAAAATGACATCAGATTTATTCAGGGCCAAAGTTGCATTAACATGCCCAAGTATAAAGTCAGTATATAATCCATTCAGAATTCCTAACCAACAATTTGTAAAACACAAGAATGTTTCCTAGTTTCAGAGTAGCCCACTGTTACCACCACAGGACCACCTAAAGAAAAAAACCCTCAGTTTATAGTTTAAAGGTGGAAGAATGACTTGAATCCAAAATATTTAAAGAACTGTTATGACTCAAAAACAAAAAGACAGATAACCTAAAAATGGTCAAAAAATCTGAGTAGACATTTCTCCATAGAACATAGACTAATGGCCAATAAGCACATAAAAAGATGCTTGACATCACTAAGGAATCACTAATCACTGGGAAAAAGCAGTTCAAAACCACAATGAGATACTACTTCACACCCAGTACAATGGCTAAAATCAGAAAGACAGACAATAAATAAGTATGGGTGGGGGACTTCCTTGGTGGTGTGATGGTTAAGAATCCACCTGCCAGGCTTCCTTGGTGGCGCAGTGGTTAGGAGTCCACCTGCCAGTGCAGGGGACTCGGGTTCGAGCTCTGGTCTGGGAGGATCCCACATGCCACGGAGCAACTCAGCCCCTGCGCCACAACGGCTGAGCCTGCGTACTGCAACTGCTGAAGCCCTCATGCCTAGAACCTGTGCTCTGCAACATGAGAGGCCACTGCAATGAGAGGCCCGCACACCGCAGCGAGGAGCAACTAGAGAGAGCCCGCGCACAGCAACCAACACCCAACGCGGCCAAAAATAAAAATAATAAAATAAATAAATAAAAAAGAATCCACCTGCCAAAGCAGGGGACATGGGTTCAATCCCTGGTCCGGGAAGATCCCACATGCCGTGGAGCAACTAAGCCCATGCGGCAGGACTACTGAGCCTGTGCTCTAGAGCCCATGAGCCACAACTACTGAAGCCCGTGCCCCCTAGAGCCCACATGCCTCGACTGCTGAGCCCGTGCACCGCAACTACTGAAGCCTGCGCACCTAGAGCTCATGCTCTCCGACAAGAGAAGCCACTGCAACGACCTGGCTCGCCGCAACTAGAGAAAGCCCACGTGTAGCAACGAAGACCCAATTCAGCCAGAAAAGAAAAAAAAAAGTATTGTTGAGGATGTGGAGAACTTGGACCTCTCATGACCTGCTGGTGGGAATCTAAAATGGTACAGCCGTTTTGGGAAATAGTCTGGGTTTTCCCTACACGGTTAAATAATAGGGTTACCATATGACCTAGCTATTGCGTTCCTAGGAATAATACTCAAGAGAATCGAATACATATGTCCCACATGAAAATTTACACTGATATTTATAGCAGCCAAAATTATGGAAACAACCCAGATGTCTATCAGCTGATAGATGGATAAACAAAATGTGGCATATTAATACAATGGAACATTATTCAGCAGTAAAAGGGAACGAAGGACTGATACATGCTATGACTTGAATGAACCTTTAAAACACGCTCAGTGAAAGAAGCTAGTCACAAACGGCAACATAGTGTATGATTCTTTATGTATGAAATGTCCAGACTAGGCAAATCCATAGAATCAGAAAGTTGATGGGGCAGAGGTCATGGAGAATAAGTGGCTGCTGATGGGTTAGGGTTAGGATTTCTTTTCGGGGTGATGAAAATGTTCTAAAATTGATTGTGTAATGTTGCAAAATTCTGTAGTATACTAAAAGTCATTGAGTTGTGCACTTAAAGGATAAATTATGTGGTATGTGAGTTATACCTCAGTAAAACTGTTTAAAAAAAAAAGTGGAACAAATCCTAATATATATGGTCAGATGATTTTTGACAAGGATGACAAGATCATTCAGTTGGCGAAAGGACAACTTTTCAACGAGTAAGTGTTGGGGATACTGGCTGTCCACCTGCAAGAAAAAGAAAATGAAGTTGGAACTTTACTTTTACACCATATTAAAAAACTTAGGGCTTCCCTGGTGGCGCAGTGGTTAAGAATCCTCCTGCCAATGCAGGGGACATGCGTTCGAGCCCTGGTCCGGGAAGATCCCACGCACCACGGAGCAACTAAACCCGTGTGCCACAGCTACTGAGTCTGTGCTCTAGAGCCCGCGTGCCTAGAGCTCTGTGCTCCGCAGCAAGAGAGGCCACCGCAATGAGGAGCCCGTGCACCGCAACGAAGAGTAGCCCCCACTCGCCACAACTAGAGAAAACCCGCACGTAGCGATGAAGACCCAACGTAGCCAAAAATAATAAATAAAATAAATTTATTTTTTAGAAAATTAAAAAAATAAAAAAAGAAGGTGGAAGAAGGAAAGATAATGTCAGAAAAATAGAAAACATTTTAATGTGTGGTGAGCCAGATAGGATGGCTTGTTATAAACCAAATATAATCCATCTTTAATATGGCGCTATATACTGAACCTTCACGTGTGTGGTAGTATCTTAAAAGTGTTAAAAAGTCCTGTAGTTGAGAAATTTTAATATATTACACCAGATGTTGGCAGACTTTCTCTGTAAAGGTAAATATTTAGGCTTTGTGGGCCATGGAGTGTGTGTAGTAGCTACTCAGCACTGCTGTTACAGTGTGAAAGTAGCCAGAAATAGTACATAAATTAAGGATCCACGGATGTTTTCCAATAAAACTATTTACAAAATCAAGTGGCTAGCCAGATAACAAAGGTTTTTGAGCACAGAAGTCTTTTTCCATGAAATCTGGCACACTAGTTCCTAGTCTTGAATTAATACTGTACTCTTTTTGGAAATGTTACTGAAGGCCTAGGCAGCTGAATAATGTGTCACTCAGGAGTATATTTAAAGACTGATAGAGCATGGCTTGTTCCAGGACTTTAAGGATGGCCAGCAGTGGGATATCTATTAATCTAATTCATTGCATTAGTAGGTTAAATATCCATATGATCTCATCAGTAGATAAAACATCATTTTATATAATTTAATACATAGAAATATATAGATTAACTTAAACGTGAGAAATGAAAACGCTAGTTAAGTAGAAAAACAGAAAAATTAATAGAAGGGATTTTTATTTTCTTATGGTAGGGAGGGCCTTTCTCAGTATGACTCCAAGAGCAGAAATCTTAACTATATAAAATGTTCAGATATGATACATGAAATACAACCTCTGTGTGATAAAAGAGAGTATAATAAAAGTTAAAGAAAAAACTGCATACACTTAAAGATCAAGTAAGTCTTGAAAACTACTCTCTGAAGTGTTAACAGTGTTTATTTTTTAAAGGTTAGATATCAGGTAACCTTTCTTATGTACTGTTTAATTTTAAAGAAGCATGTATAACTTATAATCAGCAAATGTAAAGATACTTCCATTTTGGCAAGAATAATAGAGAAGGATAAATTGTATTTATTCTCTTTAGGCAAGAAAGTATTTAACATGGGAGACTTTTTTTGAGAAGCTTCAAATAAGTTTTAGTATATAAAGACAACTTTGATTTATACAGATAATACCATGTATAACAGCTTAAAGCATGACTAGGTAGTATTTATACTATAACAGCTTTCTAAAACTGTGAAATGATATTAAATATTATGAGTAAACATTATATTTTTAATTTTCTCCTCTTAAGTTCTTTTGACATTTACATTTGAAACCTATGTTATTATATTAGTTTTTCTGCTTATTTTAAGTTTAATAAAATACATAAAGTTAATATGGTTTGTTACTCCACAGGCTTGGGCAAATAAAATTCATCTTAATGCAAAATTAAGTAAAATAAATGCTGTTTAATTTTAGAGCTATACTACAAAATTCCTGGGCTGAAGTCATGGATTTAATATTGAAACCCCGTTCTGGAGGTGAGAATAAAAATAATCTTAAGAAAAAAAAAGAATATATGACTAGGTATTCATGGAATTGCTTTGAATTGAAGTATAGGTACAAATTGGGGTCATTATTTCAGAATTTTAAAAACTGTTTTTAAAGTAAAAAGTATAGTTTATGTCTTTTTTTACACAAGTTTTATGTATATATTTGAGATTTATAATTTATATCTTATTTTCAGGTCTTTAGCTCATCTAATTTATTAATTCATAAATGAATACATTCATTTCCTTTTCTCCATGCAGTATTAAATCTCTGAACATATAGGAATCCAAACAGATTTCACTGGTGGTTAATTTGTTAAAGCAAAATGTAATACAATATAAAAACTTGGCAAAAACACACTGAGGATTTTTAAGTTTGGAGAGTTCATTAAAAACTAATGTCATACTGTATGGAAAAGGATTTAAGTACCACTTTACAAATCAGCAAAATAATTATGCCCACTTTGGATAATTATTCATTTGCAAGTTGAAAGAGATAAGGTTGTCTAATTTTATGGAAAGTAACCCATTAAATTTGACAATACAATAGAAAAAGAGAGGGAAGGAAGAAAGGGCTACCAAGGTTTTGTCTGATGTTGAGTCAGCTTGATAATGAACAGTCATTGGCTTTAAGTCCTGGGGTGGTAGCATGTTGAAAGCCATCTAGTTCTGTAAACTTTCTGCCCTTCCCATCTTTTCACTTTTCTGATGATGATTCTCAGGTGACCAAAAGCGCTTCAGAGTATCTCTCTTACAAATAGCACTTTCTAATTTTGTGTTCTCCGTGAAGTGTTTTAAGTTATAGAACTGTCTTTTGGATAAATTGTTAACACAGCTTTTTTTCCCCCCACCAGCTGAAAAGGGGTACTTGGTTAAATGCAGGGAGGAATGGGCGAAGACCAAAGACCCAGCCGCTGCCCTCCGAAAACTACCTGTCAAAAGGTGTGTGGAAGGGCAGCTTCTCCGAGGACTTTCAAAATACGGACTGAAGAATATAGTCTCTGCATTTGGCATAGTGAGTGCAATTTGTGAAGTCAGGCACTGACTCGAGGTGGCTCAATGCTTTGAACTTTTTGTCTTTAAATATTTTACTAAATTTTGGAAGAACAGAAGGTAAATAAGGATCCTTTGGCAATCTCTGAGAGGGGTGTTGCCTGCGGGATCCTTGCTGAGACCCTGGGTGGTGATAGGGGAGGGTGGTGGGTGCAGGCAGTGGGGCAGTGGTTGTTAACATGCAAGGCACGAGGAAAGCATCTGTGTGGAAAATACCTACAAGGAAGTTTAAATTAAGTATCTTGGTATTTGAGAAATTCAGAACCCATCATAGAGTTCATTTCTTAGTCTCTGTAGCATCAGAGCTGTAACCTGCTTCAGTGAGAGGGTTGCACAGTAAGTGATCTAAATGACTACATTTTAGTGTGGTTTCTCTGTGGTGATTCAAGACTGGGTAGCATCATGGTAAGTGTAGCCTATACTGGTGTTTGCATACTATAGTACAGATAGACTAAAGTTTAACTCCTAACTGTAAGTCTTGGTTACTCTCCCCCAGATGTACAAAAAAATCAGGATTCCTGCTGTAGGAAATTAGTTGTCAGTTCAGTCATACAGGCTTTCTCCTTCCATAGAATTAGAAAGCACTGTTAGCTCTATGATTGAGGTGTAAATTCCTTGAGTTTGAAGTCTGTATCTTTGATTGAGGGTATAAATTCCAAAGCACTTGCTTTCTTCACATGAGCGTCTGAACTGTGGGTGCAGAACGGGAGCCGCTGCAGCTGCTGCTGATCATGAACACCCCCTAGTCTGAGGGCTTCCGTCTCTAAAATTGGTGGCTGTGTGTCAGTTACTGTTTCTATAGACTGTTAGAAAAATGGGAGATTGAAGTTACGAGTTTCTTGTACTAGGGGCACCACTAAACAAGTGGGATGTCTTGGAAAGTACAGTACTTTTAATATTTGGAATGTATTTTTTTTTCTCTTGCCTGTTTTTTATTTTTCTCCCGTCAGATACCAAGAAATAATCGCTTAATGTATATTCATAGCTATCAGAGCTATGTGTGGAACAACATGGTGAGCAAGAGGATTGAAGAGTACGGACTGAACCCTGTCCCGGGGGACCTTGTTCTCAAAGGAGGTAAAAGGGCAGACACCATCCTTGCTCACCCAAACTTGGGTTCAGTTATTTGACACTAGTGCTTAACATCCAGCCTGGCTGCTGGTTAAGATAGCTGTCTGGTAAGCTTGAAAGGGAAAGACATTGTAAGCTCAGACTGACTGGTATGGATCTGTCATATGTAATGAAAAATAGGCATCTGATTCGAAAATATGCACCTGACTCTCTCCGGGCTTCCATTTTCTCAACTAGGATAAGATTTGGACTAAGTGTTGCCTAAGATCCCTTTGCAAACCCTAATCTGGGTCTAGCTAATACTTCTCTACACTTCTGGGTATACTTCAGCCTCCCTGCTGTCGTTGGCCAGTCTTAAAGAGTTTCTTTAAGTCAGCACAAGACTGGAGTGCACTTTACATGGGGATGTGATATCGTAGACATTTAGTGCACACTCTGTGCCTGAAATGTTCATAAGACATGCAAACAGTCCCATCTGCTGTTGAGCCCTTACTGTGTGCTGGGCCTTCTGCTAAGTAAGCCCTTTACCTGCATCTTCTAGTTTAAAGCTCAGTATTACTGTGAAGCACTCTGTCTGTTCCTCACACGAGGTTCAGTCACTTACCCCAAGTTTCCACAGCTGGTTAAAAAAAAAAAGAGAAGGCTGGGACTTCCCTTGTGGGCCAGTGGTTAAGACTCCGCGCTTCCACTGCTGGGGACGTGGATTCGATCCCTGGTCAGGGAACTAAGATTCCACATGCCACTCAGTGTGGCCAAAAATAAGTAAATAAATAAACATTAATTTTTAAAAAAAATTAAAAAGAGAGAGAGAAGTCTGGGAATCAAATGAAGTCTGTTTCCAAAGTCCATTTCTTCCTGGCTGCTTCCTGGAGACAGTCTGCTCATCTGCAGGTGTGCCCAGTAACTGAACTAAAGCTTTTCATTTGTATGGAAATTTAATTAATCTCTTCCTGATTTAATTTTTCCTCACTCAATATTGATCACATCTGGTGTATTTTAATGTCCCCTGTGCCACCACATTTCATCCTCTAAATACAGATGGGGTTTTTTTCCCCATTGTTTATGCTTTTAGCAAAATGTATTCATCTGTGATAACTTTCCAAATAGTATTTTGTAGTGTTGTCTGATGAGGAAAAAGAAGCTAAAAGCCAGGAGTCCTAAAACGTGAGGGTGCAGCTGAGAAACAGATTATTTTTAGTTTTCTACTTTTTCTGAATCCACGATATTTATTTTTCGGGTGGAATAGAAAAGACAGAAAGGCAAATTAATTTCTCTAAGCTCCATGGGGCACTGAACCTGGGCACGCTTGCATTTCTGATTGCTTAGATGTGTAATTTTAGAAGGTCGGACTTGTGGAAATACTGCCTGTTTTCTTAATTCTTCTTAATTTATCCATTGGTATATTTTCAGCTGCAGTTACCTGTATTGGGGAAGACGATGTTAATAATTACTCCATCCATGATGTGGTAATGCCCTTGCCTGGTTTTGATGTTATCTACCCCCAGCATAAAAGTAAGTTCCCTCCGGGGAAGATAGTTGAAGTCGGACATAATTAAGCCACTGGCAGCCAAGAGTCGAGAGAGGGAAAAAAAATCAGTATTTTAAATATGATTTTAGAACCTTAATTTCCATCCGACTTGAAAAAAAATGTTTAGATTTCAAACATGCATAAGCCGTGTTTGCTTATAAAAGTCTCCCTGAAATAGATGCATTCAGATGGATGATTTAAATTAAGAAACCAGGTGGTGGAGGTGGTGGTGATGGTGATAGTGTTGGTATCCTTATTGTTGTGGCTGTTATTATTGGCACTGTTATTTAAAATTTCTGAAATTCACTAATTCTTACTAAGGATGGGAGGGTTTGGAAAGAGTCATTGAGAAAGAGAATGGATAATTATACTTTAACATTGCTTTTTTTAACCTTTTTTTTTTTTAAACCGCGTTAAGTAATATCTGTTCATTGTGTTTCAAGAGTCAGTGGGCTCAGAAGTTTATAAACTGGAAACTTAGCATTCCCTACCCTTATTTCCCACTCCCCAGAGGCTGATAAGAATTACTTCTGTACCTTCATGGATGCCATTTTGACAGGGGAATTGGAACTTTTACTGTTGAAGGATTCAGAAATTGTAAAACAGAAAGCAGCCCTGAGCCTGGGACTACCCTGGTGGAACTGACCCTGGAAGTTTACTCCTCACCAGGGCTGGTCTGTCGGAGGTGTTTTCCTGTTAAAACATCTATTCTCTCAAGAGCCCAGAATTAGTTTACTTATCAACGTTATATTTCTTGAAATTACAAAATGATTAGGATTAACACCCTTCTTTGATAAGGCAAATACTTATAAAAGAGTGGAGTGGTAGCCTGCCATTTACATGTTGACTAATCAGACTGCTGTGTGAGGTTGGCCTCATGGAGGGAAAAGGATTAGACAAGAGGAGGGAGAATGAATAAGGACGGTAGACAAGGGTGGGGTGGCCTGCCTGTGCTGCGTGGATGGCACAGATGGTGCAGCGAGGAACCGGAGACCAGTACCAGGAGGTAGAGAAGGAAGGCACTGAGATGCTTGGAGCCACACTTGCCCTCTTTCCAGGAGAGAAAAAGAAAGCATTCTTTTCTACTCTCTGGTACCTCTCAAGGTCAGAAACTTTGGGCTAGTTAGTATCAGTTAAAACATACATTCAGCTTAGCCTTTGACAGAGCCGACTGTGGAGACCTCGTGGCCAAGACAGGGGCTCACAGACTGGCTGGGTGGTGGTTCAGTCATGTGGATTCATGACGTAGGCACACTTGGTGTCAGCAGTGCTCAGTTAGGGATCCCTGCTGTCCTCACAAGTGGGTCGTGAGGGAGTCTTTCCTTGACCCTGGTCTAACCAACGTTTTTTACGAATGACGTGAGTAAAGAAATCTGCTTATCATATTTGCAAGTAGTATAACCCAAAATAGTTAATATTAATTATATGGAAAATAAGTATTTAAAAAGAACTGCAGAGGGCATTTAATAGGGTTAAATGTAAATTCTCATGTTTACGTTCAGAGATCAAGTGTACAGATGGAAAAGGCCAGTTTGGTGGTAGTCTACATGAAAAGTATCTGGTGTTACTATTAACGTAAGCCTGTTACCCAAGGCAGATGAGGGGTCGGTGGGGAGTACAGAAATATCAAAGGAGGGACAGTTGGAGGAACTTGTTGGTCTAGAGGAGATCATGGCTTAAAGGCCCAGTACTTACAAACACATGTGGAAGAAAGCAATTAATCTGTGTTCGAAAGCAGTTGACAGGAGTCACACGAAGACATATTTCAGCATGGCACAGAAAAAATTTTCCAATAATTGCGTGCCTCACAAAGTGGTAGCTCCCTGTAAATGGCAACGTGAAAGCAAAGGCTGGATGACTGTCTCTCTCTGGTGTTGTAAAAAAGTTTCTACATCAGGTGCGAGGGTGAGCCAGATGGTGTTCCCAGGTCTCTTATTTTTATACATTTATTTATAACTACCTTCTTCCGGAAGGAGTTAGAGGCTCTGTGTATGGTCTCTTCCAACTCTGAGTACATATCCATTGTAGTTGAGTAACTTCTGATGAAATGGCCTTTTGTAGCCATCTTGGGACCCTTAACCCCAGATACTGTGCCTGGTTGCAAAAATAACCTACAAGTCGGCCAAACCTAAACTGGAGACACCTAGTACTAGTTAGTAAGTCAGTACGTTTTAATTCCATAGAACAGATTGGATTGTAAATTGAGATGATTGATTTTGTTAAGGTGACAGAATTTATGTTACTCTCTATAGTTCAAGGTAGCTTGCTGACATGCTGCATTCCAACTGATTTTGTTTTATATTAGTTAGTGAAGCCTACAGGGAAATGCTCACAGCGGACAATCTTGATATTGACAACATGAGACACAAAATTAGAGATTATTCCTTATCAGGGGCCTACCGAAAGATCATTATTCGTCCGCAGAATGTCAGCTGGTGAGTAATAGTCTGGAATGAAATAGAACTGAACTACTAGATTTTAACCTTTTTCATTATATAAATATTTTTCATTGCTTACAGCCTGGCATAAAAGTGTTATTGCTGTTATTGAATACTATTCTCATTACTGCTACTACCTGGTAATTTTCAAATTATCAGGAGATAAATGAATTCAAATATATAGTGAAAGTGCCTAAGTTTACGTCTTACTGACATTGCTAAATTATTGAAGAGATGTGCAGAGAATGAACTTTTCCCCTATTCCTAAAAAACTGAGATTTTCAAGATACCTTACTCAGAATTAGCTGTGAGTTCCACACTGATATGGTTGTTTCATTATCATGTTTCTAGAGAGAAAAAGGTACTTGTATTACCCATTTTAAAATACTTTAATACCTAGTATTATGTAAAGCTTTATTTGATAATTAAAAAAATTAAACCCTGGACTAGTTGCCCACTGTCAGGAAGTTCTCTTCCTTCTCTCCATCTCTTCTCCCTTTTCCTTTTCCCTCCTCTTCTCTGGATTGTGGGAAGAGGCTGACAGAGTTGGCCTCCAGCTTGCCAGAGAGCAGTTTCTCACAGCAACATGGTGGTGTTAGTGGTGATAACTGCCCTGGAGAAAGTACAGATGCTGTGATTAATTCACTTGCATCTCTGCCAAGTGAAGTTTACTACTTACCAACTACATACAAAAGGAATTTCCATGCTAGGGAAGCATTTTTTATTTTTACCATAGGCTGGCATCATCTGTCACCTTGCTATATAGTATTTCTGTATAAAATATGGCCGTATCCTGTTATTGAATACTCCCACCTGGAATTATTTACACTAGGCCTGTGTGTTTTCCTTGCTAAACAAATGGTGATGAGTAACTTAGTGCCTGTTACGGAAATTCACATTCACACTTTTCTTTATATGTTTCAAAGGGAAGTCGTTGCATATGATGATCCTAAAATTCCACTCTTCAACACAGATGTGGACAACCTAGAAGGGAAACCACCACCAGTGTTTGCTTCTGGTAAGTTTACTCAGCCATCAGTTCTGTGTCAACTTTGAAATGTTTTCTCATACCAAAACATATTTAAAAAAAAAAATCTTATAATCACCACCATCTCCCAGCCTACTCTGTGAGTTCTGTTTTGTGTTTTGTCATCTTAGTTTTATGATTACAGTTGGAGGTCAGTGATTAAAAGAGTATTTCCCACTGAAAATGAATGAACATTATAGAAGGTTGTGATGTTAGGTGATTGGATATCCTCCCCACTCCCATAGACAGTTAACAAAGTTAAGTGAAAACCCAGCAAGAGAGTCTAAAATACCTTTTCATTGTCAAATTCTTGTTGCCATTCCTTTGTCTGTTTTCACCCTGTAGTGTAAATTTTTTTTTTTTTTCATTTTATATGTGTTTCTCTCCTATGCTCTTCTGTCACCTACCCTTTCTATGAAGGTTCCAGGTAGAATTACTATAGGGATTCGGGTGGATCCTTCACTCACAGATCTCTTACTTCCATGCCTCATTTTCTGAGGCCCCATGGGAAGTAGGCTGAAGAAAGGAGCACAGTTCTTTTATCTGTATAGAGATTATGTGACTCGCCCCAGTCTGTCTGCAGCTGCCTTACTTTCTGACTGTTCTTTCTTGCCTGGCAGAAGGCAAATACAGAGCTCTGAAGATGGATTTTTCTCTCCCTCCTTCTACCTACGCGACCATGGCCATTCGCGAAGTGCTAAAAATGGATACCAGCATCAAGAACCAGACCCAGCTGAATACCACCTGGCTCCGCTGAGGCCTTTGTCTCCAGATTAGAAAATGCAGACACGTTTGCTGGCTTCCTGTTCATTTTCCTCTTAGTACAGACCCCTATGTGGATTTTGGATCTTTGTACTAAAAAAGCTATTTGTATTTTTCCAAGTTTTTATTAGCTTAATTTGCAATATTTGTACATACATACAAATTTTGAGGATCCTAATTCTAGCTCAGAGAATATCAGTTGGTTAGAATATATTTCAGGTGCTTAAATCATAGTAAAACGTCAGCTTTACTGGCTTTATAATCATTTAAAGGAATTTGGTTTAAAGTAGCAGTTTTAGGTTTTGCTACATTCTTCGAAGGACAACAGTAATTTTTTTTTTTTTTTTTTGGCAACAGTAATTTTTAACGCATCCATGAATGGAGTACATAGCAATGGATTTTAAGAGAAAACAAAACAAATCTTGGCTATGGATAAATAATTAGAGTGAGCCTTCCCCCTAGAACCTGTGAATATAAATAACAGTACTCATGCTTGTTTAAATGGTGATAAAACATCCACAAGTTTAAAAACACAAAGTGATTGTCATTATCCGGCTCATGAACCAGGTTCAGGTAAGTGTTTATAGACTTTTCAGTTGCAATAGCTTTTGCATTTATTATTATCATTGGCTTGCAGGAGAGTTGCATCAATAGGGCTTTTTGTTTCTTGATGTAAACATGTGCACCTCTTTTTGTTAGTTAAGGTCTAATTTTTATTCTAGGTGCCTTTTATGTTCAGAACTCCTTCCACTGGACTGATTGATATCTGCCCGAAAATAAATGATAGAGAAGAAAGCTTTTGAAAACTTACAAGGGCTCCTCCTATCAACAGCATTATCCTTTGTTATTCACGGCTTAGGTATTTCCAGTTCTGGCCATGCATAAAACTTTGCTCTGGTGTGAAAGCATAAATATGCCTTCCCAAAGGTGTGTGACGTAATTGTACCATCATTTCTAGAACGAAATATAATAAATATTTTAAAACACTCAGTTCTTCTGGTTATGTTAATAAATGAAATAAATACTTAAACTGAATGCAAATGAGAATGTTGGCCCTGCTGAAGGCGAGAAACTAAGTGAATGAGAGATCCTCAGAAAAGGTGTGTCGTGACTGGGCGTGAGATAATATGATGGCGTGTCCAATTGTATGACTGATTGACCATGTTAGACTGGCATCAAGGTTATTCTTACAGTAGCACCACTCACTTGCCTTCCAGCGTGCTTTCTGGATGGAAAAGAAAGGGGTAGAGAAAAGCCACCCTACTCCACCACGGGAATGCGGATGACATTCGTCCTGTATCTGGCAGTGGAAACAAGGTGGAAAATTGTATTTTAGCCCTGGTATTTTAATGATGTCTATCACATTGCAGAGGTTAAAAAAAGATTAGAACCCTCCTGGTAAATTACCCTTTCAGCTGGCTAATTTCTAAAGAATCTTTTGCCCCACCAGGGCCAAATGTATTAAATGTATGATGTCTATTTGTACTTTCCAGTGCTAGCAAGTTATTCTTCACCAGACTGATTAGTGAGAAAGTATTTATTGAGGGAACCTAACTCTTCATGTTGCAAGTGCATTCCATACTTCTGCATTTATAAATTTATATTACAAAAAAAAAAAAGTGAGGCTAAACTTATGTTTTCTTCATTTTTGAAGTATTGGTACTTGTGGCTCTTTGTGACGAGTTAATTTTCCTGGCTGCATTAGCTGACTACCAGTTTGTGCATGTCTCCTCTTAAACAGCAGTGGAGGATAATGATTCAAGGTAGATTCTTAGAGCCATTTTGAGACTTGGGGACATATCTAATGCTAGGGACTTAGTCAACTGGGAATAAATCATTGCCGTAGCATCTTGTTGTTAACAAAGTGGAGGTGTGGGACGGGGGGCAGGAATACTGTAAGGCAGGTTTACGAAGCCTGCCGGCAGTCGCATCCTCAACATAAAAGTATCTTTGAAAAAAGAAATCTTTGTTTCCTAAATTTTTGCCAGACAAATAATAAAGGATGAGTGTTTTTTATTATAATATAAAACCAGCGCTATCTACTGATGGAAAAGTAAGCTAAATAACCACCAGCTGACCATCAACTGTTTTTTTTCATGGTTTCATGTAGTAGATTATAACTAGACTGCCATTATACTAATTAAAAAGATACCTGGTTGATTCCCGAATCTTCATGGTTACATGTTGTAGATAACAACTAGACTTCTATGATACTAATAAAAATTTTTTTTTTCCTGGTTGATTCCTGAATCAACCGAAAAATTGGTAGCAGCTGCAACAGCACATCAGTACTTAAAACTCCACCAGTTGTTCCAGGCTGTACAAATTAGCACAAACCGGTATGTATTTGCACTAAAGTGCATTTTGTGGCCAATTTTGCACTAAAAAATCAGGGTGTGGGTATGGGTGTATAATACAAAATAGAATATATATAAATGTTATACTACTTATCTGTGCTAATGCGTGTACATGTGGTATTTTGAAACATAAAAACAGTCTAGGAGAATGAACTGTGTGGGTAGCATGGGTGAAGAAGTGAGAACACAGCAGAAGAACCTCAAAGCCGTGGATGGCCAGGTTCTGCCCTTCATGAATTGAAGAGTATGCCTGCATAACAAAGGGTGATTTAAAAGTTTTTCTTTGTTCAATGAAATCTGCTTTCCTACTTTACGGGGCTACATTTCTATAGGATAAAACTTCTGTTTTGGATCACAAACTCCTTGGAAAATCTAAGGAAAAAGTGTGGACATTGTCTTCAGGGGAAGGAAAGGGGTAAAGCATGTATATACACATACGTACACCTATACATACACATATGTGCTAACTTTTTATACAGTGTAGTATTCAGCTAAGACCCTCTACTCTGGGTCAGTGCTTTCCAGACGTTAATGTGCATAGGAATCACCTGGAGATGCTGTTACTGCAGGATGTATTTCAGGAAGTTCGGATGGAGTCAGAAATACCTTGTGTTTCTAACAAACTCCCAGAGGTACTTGTGCTGCTGGTCTGCACACCACACTTGGGGAAGCAAGGCTCTAGACCTTTGCCGGCCAGTACAGCAGCCCTAGCCACGCGTGTTAATTTAAATTTAAGTTAACTAAAATGAAGTTGAGCTTCCCAGTCACACTAGCCACAGTTCAACAGCCCCATAGCCATCTGTGTGGTTAGTGGCTGCTGTATTGGACAGCACTGCTCTGGATAACAAATCCGTCACCAGAAATATTCCAGTACACAGGAGGTGTGACATCCAGCGATGCTAATGATTAAAGTCAAATGCTCAGGTAACACGCATTCCACAGGTGCAGGTGGGGTTACGTTGCGATTAGATCCAGGCCTCACACTGATGGCTTAAGAGTTCCCACTTGAAGTAGATCACCCTAGGGGTCTTCCTTAAACTCAGTTCAGTGCTTCTCATGTTCTGGTTTCCTCCTGGATCACCTGTGATCCTTTTTGCTGCCCTTGCTTTCATCTAGATACCTTGTCCAAAGGTTCAATCAAACCATACTTAAAGCTCTGAGGCCGTTTTGCTCCACAGGGGGAAATTATCCAGAACTGCTGGATAATTATAATTATCCTTAACTGATGTCATTTAAAACTTTCCTTCTTGGCTGGCACATGCTGTAGCTTCTTATGAAAGCAACAGCTGCAGAAAGCAAGCATGGTTGGAGGGTCCATATGATTGTGTTGTCTCGAAAGTACGGTGATGACTTTGTGTTACAGCTTTTCCACCCATACTAAAGACTCCTGCAAAGTGACCAGTATATAAAAGAGATGGCGACAGGGAACTATAATAGAAGTTATTCAGAGCCCTGTCTTCTGATGCATACTTACCTTTCCCTCAAAAGCTCTAAATGTTTTTTTAGAACAACTCTTTCCAATAGAAATATCATGTGAGCTGCGTATGTAATTTGAAATGTTCTCGTCCGGGTGGGGGCCCTGAGCCCCCACATTGAGTCTGTTTAAAAAGAGACAGGTGGGATTAATAGTATATATTTTATCTAAACCAATATATCTAAAAGATAATTTCAACATGTAATATGCAAAGCTAAATATTTTTCAGTCTCCTTTTTGTAGTAAGTCTTTAAAATACAGTGTGTATTTTACACTTACAACACATCTCAGTTTGGACTAGTCACATTTCCAGTGTTCAGTAGCCACATGTGGCCAGTGGCTACTGTGTTGGCCAGTGGCTACTGTGTTGGACAGTACGGTTTTTTGTTTTTTTTTCCGGTACGCGGGCCTCTCGCTGTTGTGGCCTCTCCCATTGTGGAGCACAAGCTCCAGACGCGCAGGCTCAGCGGCCATGGCTAACGGGCCTAGCGGCTCCACGGCATGTGGGATCCTCCCGGACCGGAGCACGAACCCGTGTCCCCTGCATCGGCAGGCGGACTCTCAACCACTGCGCCACCAGGGAAGCCCGACCGTAAGGTTTTGAAAGAGCACTTCTTTATTGCATGTCATTGGTATAATGGTAAATATTCCTTCAGTATTAAGGTTTAATTTGTTATACTGTGAATATGTAAGTTGGGATTAAGGCTAGTTAAATGTGATTTTAAAATGCTTACTTGATTATTACATTTTATAGTTATTGGGACTAAATGTTTTTACTATGGGAGCACATAGCAAACATGGCTGTTAATAGATGGGAAATATTTCAGGATGCTGAAATTTTCCTTAAGCTGTTCCGATGACGCTCTGCAATTTTCTCTCCTCTAAATAATGCAGAGCTGATCTTTAGTGCAGCTTCTGTTTAGATTTTGGATTCCAAATTCATGGAATGTAAATTGAGGTTTTAGGGATGATAGGATTTTGTGACCGGTTAGCACCCAAAGCTGGGAACCCAAGTTGTTTGTGCAGGCGGGGTAAGGCGATTGAAGCAGGGCTGAAGTTTCTGCCTTGTTTTTTTTTATTAATAGCTTTGTTGAGATAAATTTCATATGTTGTACAATTCACTTATTTAAAGTATGTAATTCAGAGGTTTTTCAGTGTATTCAGAGCTGTGCAACCATCACCACAATGAATTTTACACCACCTGTATCACCCCAAAAAAGAAACCCCTTACCCATCAGCAGTCACTTTCCATACCCAGCCCCTGGCAAGAACTACTTTCAGTCTCTATAGATTTGTCTATTCTGATCATTCGTATAAATGCAGTTATACAAGATGTGGTCTTCTGTGACTTCTTTCACTTAGCATAATGTTTTCAACTTTCATCCATGGTGTAGTAGGTGTCAGTGCTTCATTCCTTTCTATTGCCACGTAATATTCCATGTATGAATATACCACATTTTGTTTATCCATTCGTCCATTTGACGGATGTTTGGGTTGTTTCCACCTTTTGGCTGTCATGAATAATGCTCCTAGAAACAGTTTTGTTCAGGTTTCTGTGTGGATATATGTTATTTCTTTTGGGCATATAACTAGGAGTGGAATTACTGGGTCATAACTCTGTGTTTAATCTTCTGAGGAACTGCCAGAATGTTTTTCAAAGCATCTGCACCATTTTACATTCTTACCAGGAGTGTATGAAGGTTCCAGTTTCTCCACATCCTCACCAGCACTTGATATCTGTCTGATTATAGCCACCCTAGTGGTTGTGAAGTTGTATCTCATTGTGGTTTTGACTTGCATTTCCCTAATGACTAATTATGTTGAACATCTTTTTGTGTGCTTATTGGTCTTTTTTCTATGTTTTTTGGAGAAATGTCTATTCAGATCCTTGGTCCATTTTAAAATTGAGTTATTCGTCTTTTTGTGGTTGAGTTTTAAGGCCTCTTTTATATTTTCTAGATACATTATCAGATATACAGTTGGCATATATTTTCTCCCAGTCCCTGTGTTTTATCACTTTCTTGGGGAATGGGTTTTAAAGGTTGCAGGAGATATTCTTTGTTGACATTTTGTTTGTAAACTAGTCCACAGTAACCCCAAAATGGATTTTCATAACAGGGAGGGCTCGAGGTTAAGTGCAAGAATTCCTCAACCTTAACTCTCTGGAATGAAAGGCACTTAGGCACACCTGGGAGCACTTCTCTTTCAACTCTGATCAACTCCACTTGTAGCCTCTGAGATCTGTGTTGGCACAAATAACATGTGGGTAAAAGCACCCCTGCTACTCTCTTTAGACGCCCCCAACCCACGGCTGCTCTTTATTGGCCACATTCATCCTGTTTCTACATTTTTTTTCTATTTACAAAAATAGTTTTCGCTATGGAAGATCTGATGCCTGTTTTGACCAAGACAAAAGGTTTCACTCTGAAAAACCCTGGTCTCGAGGACTCAGTTGCTTCATTTGACAAGGAAGCCATCTTCCATTGGCTCGACCCTTTGGAAAGATGATATTGTCTTAGTTGATCCTAATACCACTCTCTGTCTAATAATGTGGAGTTAAAGTCTGTTTCTTTCCTGAGCCACCCTGGCTACTTAGGGCTGGGCCCTTGTGCTTTAATTAGGAGGAAGTCATGATATAGATAACTCCAAAAAGTGAAAATCCAAAATTAGATATAGTTTACTTTTTAAAAATAAATAAATTTATTTATTTATTTTTGAAATGGGCTTTCTCTAGTTGCGGCAAGTGGGGGCTGCTCTTCGTTGCAGTGCGCGGGCCTCTCATTGGGTGGCTTCTCTTGTTGCAGAGCACGGGCTCTAGGTGTGCGGGCTTCAGTAGTGGTGGCACGCAGGCTCAGTAGTTGTGGCGCGCAGGCTCAGTAGTTGTGGCGCAGGGGCTTAGTTGCTCCGCGGCATGTGGGATCTTCCCGGAACAGTGCTCGAACCGGTGTCCCCTGCATTGGCAGGCAGATTGTTAACCACTGCGCCAGGGAAGCCCTAGATATAGTGTACTTTAAATACAGCACAGCTTATTGATATCTGTAATTCTACAAAGAAAAAAATATGCATCATTCATTCCACAAATGTTTATTGCATTCCTGGTACAGGCATACCTCATTTTCCTGCACTTCACAGATACTGTGATTTTTACAAATTAAAGGTGTGTGGCAACCCTGGGTTGAGCAAGTCTATTGGCATCATTTTTCCTACAGCATCTGCTCATTTCACACCTCTGTCACATTTTGGTAATTCTTAACAGTATTTCAAATTTTTTCATTATTTGTTATGGTGATCTGTAACCTCTGATGTTACTCTTGTAATTGTTTTGGGGCACCACAAACCGCAACCATGTAAGACGGTGAACATAATAAATGCTGTATGTATTCTGACTGCTCCACTGACCAGCTGTTCCCCAGTCTCTCTCCCTCTCCTCAGCCTCCCTATTCCCTGAGACACAACAAAATTGAAAATTGGCCAATTAATAACCCCGCATTGGCTTCTAAGTGTTCAAGTGAAAGGAAGAGTCATATGTCTCACTTTAAATCAAAAGCTAGAAATGTTGCACCTAGTGAGGAAAGTATGTTGAAAGCCAAGGTGGGCTGAAAGCTACACCTCTTGTGCCAAGAGGCGAGTTAGCCAAGTTGTGAACACAAAGGAAAAGTTCTCGAAGGAAATTAAAAGTGCTCCTCCAGTGAACACATGAATGATAAGAAAGCGAAACAGCCTTATTGCTGATATGGAGAAAGTTTTAGAGGTGCGGATGGAAGATCAGGCCAGCCCCAGCATTCCCTTAAGCCAAGTCTAATCCAGAGCAAGGTCCTAACTCTCTCCAATTCTTTGAAGGCTGTGAGAGGTGAGGAAGCTTCAGAAGAAAATCTTGAAGCTAGCAGAGGTTGGTTCATGAGGTTTAAGGGAAAACCCATCTCCATAGCGTAGAAGTTCAAGGTGAAGCAGCTAGTGCTAATGTAGAAGCTCCAGGAAGTTCTCCAGAAGATCTAGCTGAGGTAATTAATGAAGATGGCTACACTAAACAACAGATACTCAGTGTAGACAAACAGCCTTTTATTGAAAGAAGTTGCCATCTGGAACTGTCATAGCTAAAGAGGAGAAGTCATTGCCTGGCTTCAAAGGACAGGTTGAAGACTTATTAGGGGCTAATGCAGCTGGTGTCTTTAATTTGAAGCCAGTGCTCATTTACCATTCCAGAAATCCTAGGGCCCTTAAGAACTATGCTCAGTCTACTTAGCCTGTGCTTTATAAATGGAACAACAAAGCCTGGATAGTAGCACTTCTGTTTACAGCATGGTTTACTGGATATTTTAAGCTCACTGTGGAGTCCTACTGCTCAGAGAAAAAGGATTCCTTTCAAAATATTACTGCTCATTTACAATACACTTGGTCATCCAAGAGCCCTGTTGGAGATGTGCAGCAAAATTAAATGTTTTTGTGCCTGCTAACAGAACATCCATTCTGTAGCCCATGGTTCAAGGAATAATTTCAACTTTAAAGTCTTATTTAAGAAATACATTTTGTAAGGCTATAACTAATACAGGTTGAGATTCCTCTGATGCATCTGGGCAAAATGAATTGAATACCTGGATTCACCATTCTAGATGCCATTGAGAACATTCATGATTCATGGGGAGAGGTCAAAATATCAACATTCACAGGAGTTTGGAAGAAATTGATTCCAACCCTCATGGGTGACTTTTGAGAGCATTCAAGACTTCAGTGGAGGAAGTAACTGCAGATGTGGTGGAAATAGCAAGAGAGCTAGAATTAGAAGAGGAGCTGAAAGATGTGACTGAATTCCTGCAATCTCATAAAACTTAACAGTTGAGGAATTGCTTCTTATGGATGAGCAAAGAAAGTGGTTTCTTGAGATGGAATCTACTCCTGGCGAGGATACCGAGAAGACTGTTGAAATGACAACAATGGATTTAGAATATTACATAAATATTCTAAATAATAAATAGATGGTAAAGCAGTGGCAAGGTTTGAGAGGAATGACTCCAATTTTGAATGAAGTTCTGTGGGTAAAATACCGTCAAACACCAATGAGAAATTGTTCATTAAAGGAAGAGTCAATTGATGTGGCAAACTTCATCGTTGTCTTATTTTAAGAAGTTGCCATAGCCTTCCCAACCTTCAGCAGCCACCTCCCTGAAGTCAGCAGCCATCGACATTGAGGCAAGACCCTCCACCAGCAATAAAATTATGACTTGCTGAAGGCTCAGATGATGGTTAGCAGTTTTTAGCAATAAACCATTTTTCTAATTAAGGTATTTCCATTGTTTTCTTATATATATAATGCTATTGCACACTTCACAGATAGTATAACGTAAAACACTTTTATATGCATTGGGAACCCAAAAAATTCATGTGACTCGCTTTATTGCAATACTCACTTAATTGTGGTGGTCTGACTCGAACCCACAATATCTGTGAAGTATGCCTGTATACAGAAAGCACTGTGTTGATATATCCTTAAGTAGACCTTGCCCTCAGGGAGCTCTTGAAATTACTTTGTCCAGTACTTCCTTCCTGTACATATACCAACTGATGGCAGGAGAAAAACAGTCCAAAAGCATGCTAGAAAGGGAAGCCTGGCTGCCTAATAAAACTGGAAATAAATCAGAAAATGGAAAATTCTTCATAATGGATAGTCACAAAACTGGAGATAGTTACTTTTCAGAAAATTTTGAATGTAAAGTTTTTAACACTAGACACATTAAGAATATATTTCTTCCACAAACTACTGTATATAAATAGATAAGAAACAAGGATATACTGCATAGCACAAGGAATTATATCAATTATTTTGAAATAACCTGTAATGAAATACCTGCAATGATACTGAATCACTATGCTGTACACCCGAAACTAACACAATATTGTAAATAAACTATATTTCAATTTTTATAGAATTAAAAAATTAATGAGTAAAAGAATATATTTCTCTTTAGATGTACAATTTCCTAATTTTATACTCAACAAAGACAGGTAATTATAAAGACATAACTACACTTACCAGCTATACTAACAAAACCAGAGAATTTATGGTCCAATAAAATATTAATGGCAAAATTAATGTTAATGTGAAAAACTGCAAATGATTTTTTTCTCACATCTTATCTTCTAAGGGATTTTCTGATACGTATTTCTAACAAAAATCACCAAAGCTAATCTTTAAAAATTCACAGTGCATTTTATTTTATTTTATTTTATTATATCTTTATTGGAATATAATTGCTTTACAGTGTTGTGTTAGTTTCTGCTGTACAACAAAGTGAATCAGCTACATGTATACATATATCCCCATACCCCACCCTCCCTATCCCACCCCTTCACAATGTATTTTATTTCTTTTAAAAGAACAAGCTTTTGATATCATTGCTTTTCATGGCAAACTTTTCTTTTTCATTATTTATTTTATTTATTTATTTTTCGCTGTGCTGGGTCTTCGTTGCTGCTTGCAGGCTTTCTCTAGTTGTAGCGAGCAGGGGCTACTCTTTGTTGCGGAGCGTGGGCTTCTCATTGCAGTGGCTTCTCTTGTTGCAGAGCACGGGCTCTAGGCTCGCAGGCTCAGTAGTTGCGGTGCACGGGCTTAGTTACTCCGCGGCATGTGGGATCTTCCCGGACCAGGGCTCGAACCCGTGTCCCCTGCGTTGGCAGGCCGATTCTTAACCACTGAGCCACCAGGGAAGGCCTGATTTCATTGCTTTTCTCTGTTGTTTTTCTGTTTTTGATTTCACTGATTTCTGCTCTAATTTTTTTTTTTTTCTTGGTATGCGGGCCTCTCACTGTTGTGGCCTCTCCTGTTGTGGAGCACAGGCTCCGGACGCGCAGGCCCAGCGGCCATGGCTCACGGGCCTAGCCGCTCCGCAGCGTGTGGGATCTTCCCAGACTGGGGCACGAACCCATGTCCCCTGCATCGGCAGGCGGACCCTCAACCGCTGTGCCACCAGGGAAGCCCTCTGCTCTAATTTTTAAATTGTTTTTCTCTGCTTGCTCTAGGCATAAGTTGCTCTTCTTTCTCTAGTTTTTGATGGAATCTTAGATTATTGACTTCAGATCTTTTCTGAAATGCACATTTAATGTTATAAATTTTCTGCTAAAGCACTGATTTTGCTGCATCCTACAAATTTTGATAAGTTGTATTTTCACTTTCATTTAAGTTCCAAATATTAAAGTTTTTTTCTTGTGACTTCTTTTTTGACTGGTATTTTATTTAGAGAGTCTTGTTTAATCTCCAAATATTTGGGGATTTTCATAAACAAAATGAAAAGACAGCCTATGGACTGGGAGAAAATATTTGCAAATGATGCAGCTGACAAGGGCTTAATTTCCAAAGTATACAAACAGCTCATATAACTCAATAACAAAGAAGCAAACAACCCAATCAAAAAATAGGCAGAGGGGCTTCCCTAGTGGCACAGTGGTTAAGAATCCGCCTGCCAATGCAGGGGACACGGGTTCAAGCCCTGGTCCAGGAAGATGCCACATGCCGCAGAGCAGCTAAGCCCGTGCGCCACAACTACTGAAGCCCACGTGCCTAGAGCCTGTGCTCCGCAACAAGAGACGCCACCACAATGAGAAGCCTGCACACCGCGATGAAGACCCAATACAGCCAAAAAAAAAAAATAGGCAGAAAACCTAAATGGACATTTCTCCAAAGTAGACATACAGATGGCCAAGAGGCACATGAAAAGATGCTCAACATCGCTAATTATTAGAGAAATGAAATCAAAACTACAATGAGGTACCACCTCACACTGGTCAGAGTGACCATCATTAAAAAGTCTACATGGGAATTCCCTGGTGGTCCAGTGGTTAGGACTCTGCTTTCATTGCAGAGGGTGTGGGTTCGATCCCTGTTTGGGGAACTAAGACCCAGGAAGCCGCACTGTGCAGCCAAAAAAAAAAAGTCTACAAATGACAAATGCTGGAGAGAGTATGGAGAAAAGGGAATCCTCCTACACTGTTGGTGGGAAAGTAAATTGGTATAGACAGTATGGAGAACAGTGTGGAAGTTCCTCAAAAAACTAAAAATAGGGCTTCCCTGGTGGCACAGTGGTTGAGAGTCCGCCTGCCGATGCAGGGGACGCAGGTTCATGTCCCGGTCCGGGAAGATGCCACATGCCGCGGAGCGGCTGGGCCCGTGAGCCATGGCTGCTGAGCCTGCGCGTCTGGAGCCTGTGGTCCGCAACGGGAGAGGCCACAACAGTGAGAGGACCGCATACCGCAAAAAAAAGAAAAAACTAAACTAAAAATAGAGTTGCCATATGATCCAGCAGTCCCACTCCTGGGCATATATTTAGACAAAACTATTAGAAGATACATGCACCCCTATGTTCATGGCAGCACTATTCACAATAGCCAACACATGGAAACAACCTCAGTGTCCATTGACAGATGAATGGATAAAGAAGATGTGCTACATATATACAATGGAATATCACTCAGCCATAAAAAAAAGAAGGAAATAATGCCATTTACAGCAATATGGATGCAACTAGAGATTATCATACTAAGTGAAGTAAGTCAGAAGGAGAAAGACAAATACCATATGATATCACTTATATGTGGAATCTAAAATAAGACACAAACCGGCTTATTTACAAAACAGAAACAGACTCAAAGACATTGAACAGACTTGTGGTTGCCAAGGGAGGGGGTCAGGAGAGGAATGGACTGGGAGTTTGGGACTAGCAGGTGCAAACTATTAAATATAGAATGGATAAACAACAAGATCCTACTGTGTAGCACTGGGAGCTATATTCAATATCCTGTAATAAACCATAATGGAAAAGAATATGGAAAAGTATATATATGTATACATATATATGTAAAACTGAATCACTTTACAGCAGAAACTATATGTAAAACTGAATCACTTTACACCAGAAACTAACACAATATTGTAAATCAACTGTACTTCAATTTAAAAATATATTGGGGCTTCCCTGGTGGCGCAGTGGTTGGGGGTCCGCCTGCTGATGCAGGGGACGCGGGTTCGTGCCCCGGTCCGGGAGGATCCCACGTGCTGCGGAGCGGCTGGGTCCGTGAGCCATGGCCACTGAGCCTGCGCATCCGGAGCCTGTGCTCCGCGACGGGAGAGGCCACAATAGTGAGAGGCCTGTGTACCGCAAAATAAATAAATAAATAAAAATATATTGGGGTTTTCCAGCTATCTTTCTGTTCTTGATTTCTAGTTTAATTCATTGTGGTCTGAGAATATACTTTGGTTTATTTTTTTCTTCAATTCCTTCAAGTGTGTTTTATGGCCCAGAATGTGGTTTGTCTTGGTGAATGTTCCTTGTGAGCTTGAGAAGACATTTACTATATCCCAGGAGCTCCTGGGATATAGCCATATTTACGATACGGTAATATTTTCAAGCTCACTGATTGTTTCCTTGATTATGTCCAGTCTGTTGATGAGCCCATCAAAGGCATTCTTCATTTCTGTTACACTGGGTTTTTAATTTCTCGTATTTTTTAAAATTCTTTCTTATTGTTTCCATCTCTGTTTACCCATCTGTTCTTGCATCTTACCTACTTTTTTCATTAGAACCTTTAACAGTAATCATAGTTATTTTAAATTCCATGCCATGTCTGAATCTGATTCTGATGCTTGCTTTGTCTCTTGCCTTAAAACTTAGTATGTCTTGTTTTAGCCATACTAAGGTATATTAGGTAATAGAGACTGAGATCAGTAGGTGTTCCGTGTGCGGTCTTATGTTAATCTGGCTAGGAGTTGGACCGTGTTTCGTATTTGCTGTAGCGGTAGGTGTCAGAGACTTTCATTTCCTCTAGTGTCCTTGTTTCTGTCTCCCCTGTTGGCTTTGTGGTTGAATAGAATCTGCACCTTGCAGTTCCTTCAGCTGTAATCCACTGTTATACTGTGGCCCTGTTGATGTGGTAATGTATTGGGGAGAGAGGAGATGTTCTATAATCCTAGGTGTAAATCTCAGTCTTTTAATAGGCCTGTGTCCCTGAACTTTCACAAGTGTTTCTCAGTATTTTTCCCCCTTAGGTGAGAGAATAAAGCTAGAGAGGGCTGGTTTGGGTAATTTCCCTTCCCCCAAATGAACTAAGGCTCTGGTGAAGTCTCTTCTCTCTACTGAATACGTCTTTGTTAAGGAGAACACTGGGCATATTTCAAAATGGTTACTTTTCCCCTCCCCCTGCCAGAAACACAAGTGTTCCGTCTTGGCTCTTCATAATGAGAACCTAGTGGGGTTCCTGGAAGTAAAACCCACTGAAGTATGGAGACCTCAGTTAGACTACAGCCCCTCAGAGTTTCTCTCTCTAATGCTAGTCCACACCCAGTCTTTAGCAGTTCATCGAAGTTACCATGTAACTTCCTACTGCTTTATGGCTCCAGAAACTTCTGTTTCAGGTAAGCTGATCTCACCTGTGACTCTGTGTTCTCCTGTCTCTAGATTCTGATGTGACAGTTTGTCCTGCAACCTCAATTCTACTATTGCTCCGAGAAAAGCCATTAAAGTCATTGATTTTTCAGTTTGTTTAGTATTTTTCTTTCTTTTTTTTTTTTTTGTGGTACACGGGCCTCTCACTGTTGTGGCCTCTCCCGTTGCGGAGCACAGGCTCCGGACATGCAGGCTCAGCGGCCATGGCTCACGGGTCCAGCCGCTCCGCGGCATGTGGGATCTTCCCAGACCGGGGCACAAACCCGTGTTCCCCTGCATCGGCAGGCGGACTCTCAACCACTGCGCCACCAGGGAAGCCCTAGCCTTTTTCTTTTAAGGACATGAGAAACAACTTCCAAACTCTTTATATATCAGAACTGACTCGACATGAGAAACAACTTCCAAACTCTTTCTATATCAGAACTGACTCTGGAAGTCCCCCAGTGTGTATTTTTAAATTGATTAATGTATGTGTAATTAATCCCTCTTACTTGGAATAAATTACATGACACTAGTGCTTCTCAATCGCCATTGTATTAACCCCAAACCTCCTAAAATAACTTAACACTTTGCTGTGATTTCTAATTGTTTCTCCGTTTATATGTGTGTATATATCTGTGTCTCTATGTGTGTGTGTATCTATACACTTCTATGTACTCACATATATATTTTTTTATATATATATACACATATATACACACATTTTTAATGTGGCTGTAATGTGTGTATCATACTATGCTGTAACTTCTTTTTCCACTTAATATTCTCTGTACTTCGTTTTCTTTAAAAGCTGAATTTATTTCAGATGAGATTTATATTCAACTGATGAAACTGTACTTTTCCTCAGGAGTCCTGAAATTTCATTTATATTATTAATATGCTATATATTATATATAGCATATACACTGTATTCATACTATATTAAAATGTTGTGATTCTATTAAAAACAGGCCAGAAAATTTTAATTCATTTCCCACTGCTTTTTACGCAAGTATTCAATTATATAATTATTTCCTAATTTCCAAATAAAACATCAACATATAATAAATAGAAAAAGCTGAAATAAGTTTTTCTATTTTTCATCTTGTGAGGGTTCAACAAAAGTTTGAAAATAAATTTTTTTCTGTAGCTTTATCCCATATATTTCTGGTTTAATATGGCAGAACACACACATCTCTCTTCTTTCTCTCATTGAATTATGGAATTATAGAAGAGAGTGAGCAGGTGGGGTCACATTGATAGAGAAAAAGAGGTGTGTCCAACACACCGTATGTAATGAAGGAAATCCTGGCGCTGGCAGTCGGCTAGTTTGAGCTCAATACAAAGAGCAGGGCTGGACCAGGAAGCCCTCTTTAGGATAATTCATTACCGAAGCATGTTTGGAATTGCAGGGACGTTTAGGTCCCTCCCCACTTCTCTTCCATCATTTATTCAACAAGTATTTGTTGAGCGCATTGCAAAGCACTAGGCCCTGTTCCAAGTGCTTTTTCCTAAAGAAAGTGGGCAGGTGGCCTGAGGAGGGCACCCAGCGAAGTTGCTTCAAGCCTGGGCGAAGGAGAGCAGAGCCTGAGCCTACTTCGGAAGTCCACAACAGCCGTGGGTGGGGAGGAGGGAAAGGCAGCTCTGCCTAGGAGAGAAACACGCTAAACCTGTTCCATGCAAAGTACAGCCCTCCTTAATTAAGCGATTGTGGGGTTCCCCAGCCTGTCTGCTGGCTCTGTACCCACACATCTGGTGAGGCATGCTGGCAGGCAAGCTCTGCCACTTACAAGCAACCCGCTTTCCCCTTGGGGAGGCCAGCTGGGGAACAGAGAACTTGACTACTGAAGAAACCCACACCCACCACTGCCTAGACTAACCAATGGAGGCCTTTGTTCCTACATCTGAGTGAATGTCAGGGCTTACCAGACAAGAGGAAAGGCAGCAGTAACATGGAAGAGAAGGACCCAGATGAACAAACTGAGTAACAAGCCCCATCGGAGACATAGATAACTCTAAAAACAGAAGAGGCTTTCAAATTGTCCTAATTAGCATACTCAGGGGATAGTGCATCTATCAAACAAAAAGTCTGCAATGAAAGGGAATTAATTAATCGGACAACTGAAAGAGTGATTGCCAAGACGACATACTGGATTAGAAAAATGATAAAAGTGGAAAGCTGAAGGCCAAGTAATTGGGAGGACAAAGTAGAGGAAGCCTCTCAGAATAGAAATAAAAAAGACAGCAGATGGAGGATATGTCAATGTAAAGAAGGAGAGAACGAAGACAGGAGAGTGGAGAAATAAATCATAGAACATATTCCCTAACTGAAGAAAAGTATGACTCACCAAGTATCAAGCAGGACTAATTAGAAAGGTGTACACATTCTGATGACATTTCAGAAATCCAGAAATTCCAGGGAAGTCCCTAGCTGTAGGTTTAAGTAGATAAACTATAAAATTATGTCAACAAAGTAAGATAATATTATAATGAAAAGAGAGGAAATTAAAAACAAAAGCCTTAAGTTACTGCTTTTCAGAGAGAGATCAATAAATACGACATTGCTTATTTAAGAAATAGATGACTTCGGGACTTCCCTGGTGGTCCAGTCGTTAAGACTCCGTGCTTCCAATGCAGGGGGCCTGGGTATGCCTCAACTAACAGCACACATGCCACAGGTAAAAGATCCTGCACGCCTCAACGATGATCCCACATGCCGCAACTAAGGCCCAGCACAGACAAATAAATAAATACTAAAAAATAAAGAAGAAGAAATAGATGACTTCATACAATAAAGACAAAAAGGTAGAACTTCCCTGGTGGCGCAGTGGTTAAGAAATCCGCCTGCCAATGCAGGGGGCACGGGTTCGAGCCCTGGTCAGGGAAGTTCCCACATGCCATGGAGCAACAAAGCCCGTGCACCACAACTACTGAGCCTGCGCTCTAGAGCCCACGAGCCACAAGTACCGAGCCCACGTACCACAACTACTGAAGCCCGTGTGCCTAGAGCCTCTGCTCTGCAAAAAGAGAAGCCACCGTAACGAGAAGCCCGCTCACCGCAACAAAGAGTAGCCCCCGCTCGCCGCAACTAGAGAAAGCCCGCGCGCAGCGACGAAGACCCAAGGCAGCCAAAAATAAATAATTTTTTTAAAAATAAAAATATATGTGACAGAGTTCTCATGGCTTAGCCATTAAAAGATTAATGCAGGCTTCCCTGGTGGCGCAGTGGTTGAGCGTCTGCCTGCCGATGCAGGGGACATGGGTTTGTGCCCCGGTCCAGGAAGATCCCACATACTGTGCAGCGGCTGGGCCCGTGAGCCATGGTCGCTGAGCCTGCGTGTCTGGAGCCTGTGCTCCACAACGGGAGAGGCCACAGCAGTGAGAGGCCTGCGTACTGCAAAAAAAAAAAAAAAAAAAGAAAAAGATTAATGCTCTGCTGAATATTTCTCGGAGTTCTGTTAACTCCAACAGAAAATCCCCTCTTTGTAGATAATGATCCATTGGAGACATCTGAGGGAATAAGCCAAATTATTCCAGCCAGAAATCCTTGACCAGCACAATATGTCAGTTTTATTTGAAATCTGACCTGCTTTTCTAAACTTAATTACCTGATGAGAAGATAGAGACTTTGTTGTGATACATATATTTATAAAGGACCTAGAAAACTGAAGATGGTAACCAGGATTTGAATGCTGTCTGTCTTTTTTAGTTGGTCAGCATTTTGTGTGTGGTTTATAAATTCTGAAAGATGATAACTTCAGCACTGAAAAGAACGAAAATGTTTCTTTGACTTTTATGACATGTTACTCAGCCAGCAGAGGGAGACAAGGCTATACAGGTTTTAGCAGCTACACTTCTTTTTCCTTCTTTCCTTTTTTTTTTAATTGAAGTATAATTGATTTACAATATCATGTTAGTTTCAGGTGTACAGCACAGTGATTATATGTGTGTGTGTGTGTGTGTGTATACACACACACACAAATATATATATTCCTTTTCATATTCTTTTCCCTTATAGGTTATTACAAAATATTGAGTATATTTCCCTGCACTATATAGTAGGTCCTTGTTGGTTATCTATTTTATATATAGTAGTGTGTATATGTTAGTCCCAACCTCCTAATTTATCCCTCCCTCCACGCCCATTTCCCCTTTGGTAACCGTAAGTTTGTTTTCTGTTTGTGAGTCTCTTTCTGTTTTGTAAATAAGTTCGTTTGTATCATTTTTTTAAGATTCTACATATAAGCAATATCATATGATATTTGTCTTTCTCTGTCTGGCTTACTTCACTCAGTATGGTAATCTCTGGGTCCATCCATGTTGCTGCACATAGCATTATTTCATTCTTTTTTATGGCTGAGTAATATTCTATTGTATATATATATCATATCTTCTTTATCCATTCATCTGTCACTGGACATTTAGGTTGCTTCCATGTCTTGGCTATTGTAAACAGCGCTGCTGTGAACATAGGGGTGCATGTATCTTTTCAAATTTTGGCTTTCCTCCGGATGTATGCCCAGGAGTGGGATTGCTGGGTCATATGGTAGCTCTATTTTTAGTTATTTAAGGAACCTCCATACTGTTCTCCATAGTGGCTGTACCCATTTACGTTCCCACCAACAGTGTAGGAGGGTTCCCTTTCCTTCACACCCTTTCCAGCATTTATTATTTGTAGACTTTTGGATGATGGCCATTCTGACCAGTGTGAGGTGATACCTCATTGTAGTTTTGATTTGCATTTCTCTAATAATTAGTGATGTTGAGCATCTTTTCATGTGCCTTTTGGCCATCTGTGTGTCTTCTTTGGAGAAGTGTCTATTTAGATCTTCTGCCCATTTTTTAATTGGGTTTGTTTTTTTGTTATTGAGCTATATGAGCTGTTTGTATATTTTGGAGATTAATCCCTTGTTTGTTGTGTCGTTTGCAAATATTTTCTCCCATTCTGTAGGTCTTTTCATTTTATTTATGGTTTCCTTTGCTGTGCAAAAGCTTTTAAGTTTAATTAGTTCCCAGTTGTTTATTTTTGTTCTTATTTCTGTTATTCTAGGAAATGGATCGAAAAAGATAATACTGCAATTTATGTCAAAAAGTGTTTGCCTATGTTTTCCTCTAGGAGTTTTATAGTATCCAGTCTTACATTTAGGTCTTTAATCCATTTTGAGCTTTTTTTGTTTGTTTGTTTGCTATACACGGGCCTCTCACTGTTGTGGCCTCTCCCGTTGCAGAGCACAGGCTCTGGAGGTGCAGGCTCAGCGGCCATGGCTCACGGGCCCAGCCGCTCTGTGGCATGTGGGATCTTCCCAGACTGGGGCACGAACCTGTGTCCCCTGCATCGGCAGGCGGACCCTCAACCACTGCACCACCAGGGAAGCCCCATTTTGAGCTTATTTTTGTGCATGGTGTTAGAGAAATGTTCTAATTTCCTTCTTTTACATTATACTCTTCAGCTAGCAATAAGAAAGGTGATACCAGTCTACAAGGAATCATCAGAAAGATCTTGGAGACCATTTTCCAGATGAGGAAAATGAGACCCAGAGCAACATATTGACTTGGGTCATAGTGAGCACCCCTCTGATCTCCAACACCTGGTTCAGTCCTCTTTCCTTTACCCTGTATTCTCAAAGGGGGCAGTAGTGCCCTCTCAACATATTGAAAATGTGTGAAGGTATTGTTGATTGTCACAATAACTGGGTGGCTTTACTGGCATTTTACCACATGGAGACCAAAGATATGTCTGCCATACAGGGATATTCACGCCTAATGAAGTCTTGTCATCCACCCCTGTTTTTCAAATGTCCTATCAGATGTAGTTTGAAAACCTGTTTATAATTATCTGACCCTAGAAAAAAACTTCATTTTACAAATAAACACAAGTATTTTTTTACACGTTTTATAATATACCCTGAATTTTCCAAGAAAACAGGTATCATGAATGTGAAAGGGCGATGTGACTGTGTTATGTACTGTTCCTTAGCAAGAGTTTTTCGCCATTTCAGAACACTGTATCACCTTATCATCTTTAACAAGTTTCAGAATAATTTTTTCTTTGACAGTATCGACATGCAAAAGCATGTATTTGGACCCCTACCTCACACCATATACAAAAATTAACTCAAAATGGATTAAAGATATAAATGTAAGAGTAAAAACTCTTAGAAGAAAGCATATGTGTAGATTTCTATTAACTTGCATTAGGCAACAGTTTCCTAGATAGGACACCAAAAGCACAAGAATAAAAGAAAAAGATAAATTGGACTTTGTCTAATTTTTCAAACTTTGGTGTGTTATAGGGCACCATCAAGATTGTCAAAAGAAAACCCACAGAATGGGAGAAAATACTTGTAAATCGTATATCTGATAAGGGTCTGGTATCCAGAACATATAAAGAACTCTCACAACTGAACAACAAAGACAATTGAAAAATGGGCAAAGGATTCGAATAGACATTTTTCCAAAGAAATACAAATTACCAAAACACGCATGAAAAGATGCGCAACATCATTAGCCATCCGGAAAATGCAAAGCAAATCCACAGTGTGATAACACTTTACACCCCCTAGGATGGCTATAGTTATATAACAACAACAACAAGTGCTGGCACAGTTGTGAAGAAATTTGAACCGTCATATATTGCTGGGGGGGAAGGTAAAATGGCACAGCTGCTTTGATAAACAATCTGACATTTCTCAAACTGTTAAACACAAGAGTTACCACATGACCCAGAAATTCTATTTCTAGCTATAGACCCACGAGAAATGAAAACATTTCACACAAAAACTTGTACATGAATTTAATAGAAGTATTACTTATTATAACAGCAAAAAAGTGGAAACAACCTAAGTTTCCATAAGCTGATGAATGGATAAACGAAAAGGGGATGAAGTACTGATACATGTTACCATATGGATAAACCTCGAAAACAATGCTGAGTGAAAGATTTGGGATATAAAATGCCACATATTATATGATTTCATTTGTATGAAATGTCCAGTCTAGACAAATCCGTAGAGACAGAAAGTATAGTAGTGGTTTCCAGGAGATGGGAGAAGGGAGAGTTGGAAGTTATGGGAGCTTTTTTTGGGTTGATAGAAATGTTCTGGTGTTTGATAGCTACACAACACTGTGAATATAATAAAAAGCCACTGAGTTGTGCACTTGAAAAGGGTTAAAATGGTGAATTTTATTTTATGTGAACTTTACCTTTAAAATTTTTTAATAATAATAACAAACGCATTACATGTTATACTTTAATGGAAACAACTATATTTTCCAAGATAAAAGGATAGTGAGAAGGGCATTGTTTTACATTTTGGCAAGTCTCTTTGATGTCTGGTCTAATAGAAAATAGTTGGATTTCATATCTGCTTTTACATTCAATCTGTTGCATTATGTTGTTTTGGTTGAAGAGTATCTGGCCTTAAACAGAAATGTAGTTGGAAAAGTGGGAGTTCATCTGTAGAATGTTTAAAATTTGAATATTTAAAATTTAAAAGAATGACCAAACGTTGGTGAGATGTGGAGCTTCATAGTTTATTGGAGAGATTGTAAATTGGTACAACCGGTTTGGAAAACAAGTTGGTGGTTTCTTAAAAGGTAAACATATACCTACCATATGACCCAGTGATCCTATTCCTCTGTATTCACCAAAAAGAATTGAAAGCACAGTATATACAAAATATTTTACACAAATGTTCATAACAGCTTTATTTGTAATAGCCAAAAACTAGAAACGACCCAAATATCCATCTGCAAGTGAACGGAGATACAAATTGTGATACATCCATACAACGGGCGGTTGTATTCAGGAATAAACTGTTGGTACATGCAACAATATTATGTGTCTCAAAATAGTTATACTGAGGGAAAGAAGCCAGACCCAAAAAGTATGCATACTGTATGATTCCATTTTTAAGAAGTTTTAGAAAATGCAAACTAATCTGTAGAAAGAAGATCAGCGATTCCTTAGGAAGGGGAGTGTGTGGGGAGACTGGGAAGGAGGGATTACCAAGGGGCATGAGAAAACTTTTAGGGGTGATGGATATGTTCATCACCTGGGTTGTGGTAATAATTTTTCAGGTGGACAATATGTCAAAAGTTATCAAATTGTACACTTTAACATGTACAGTTTATTGTAAGTCAATTTTACCATAGTAAAGCTGTAATAAATAAATAAATAAATAATGTTTTAAAAAATGAATCAACCAAATATATACACAGGCCTTGTTCAGATCCTGTTTCAAATCATTTGTAAAAAGATGCTTGAAACAGTGGGAAACATTTGAATACTGACTGGTTATTAGATTATGTTAAGGAATTATTAATATTTTTTGGTGTGATAATGGAGTTGTTATATTAAAAACTGCCTTATCTCTTACAGATATATATTGAAGTATTTATGGATGAAATTCTATGGTGTCTGCGATTTGCTGAATTGGGGGAAATGATGGGTATGTATGAAGCAAGATTATCCAAATATTACTAATACTGAATTTAAATGATGGTTATGTGGGGGTTTGTTATACTATTCTTTCTACATATGTGTATGTTTGAGATTTTCCCTGTTAAGTTGTTGTTTGTTTTTTTAAAAGAAAAGTTTACTTTAGTCATGCTCCAAAACAGTGGAGTGGTCTAAGTGGCATCTGATCTTCCCATCTGAGAAAACATACCTTTTCTATTAAGTGATAATCTCTATCATAAAACTATATACTTCTCACTAGAAGCAGAAAATTGAAGTCTGAAGGGCCCATGGGGTTTTTTGACCAATTACTCATAAATCTCTATGCTGATCTACTGTTGGAAGCATTGCTTTAGAGATGAAAGAAAGATCCAGTGGCATAGGATAAAAATGCTATTTTAAAACTTATTTCTTCTTAACTCACCCAAAAATCTCACAGAAATAACCTATCACTGGAGAGAGAACATCTTATCATTCTTTGAAACTCAAACAAAGCAAATTACATTTTTATTGTGACTGGAGGAGAATACATGTGGTCTGATCTTTTCTGACTACATACAAGTTTTCTAAATAAAAAACTGAGCCAACTGGAAACTATCTCTTGGGGACAAACAAGCTAAAGAATTATATCAAAGTATCATTTTCAAAAAGTTTGAAGTATGACTCATACAAACAGAATGAACACTTGGAAAATATTTTTTTCAACTCAGTGAAGGAACAAACAGAATGATAAGGCTGATTCAAAGAGTGTTTGAGGAGCAGAGTATTGTTAGCCCTTTCAGAAAGGAAATTTTAAGTAAGATTGTTCATCTTTCACCTGGATGAATCTCCAGAGAAGTGTGCTGTGTGAAAAAAGCCAATCCCAAAAGGTTACATACTATATGATGCCTTTATACAATATTCTTGAGATGACAAATTTACAGAAATGGAGAATAGATTAACAGTTGCCAGGGGTTGAGAAGGAGGTGTGGCGGGGGGCTTGAGAAAAGTGGTGTGACTTATAAAATGGCTACATGAGGAAACCGGTAATGATGGAAATGCTCTGCATCTTGACTCCATCCATGTCAATATCCTGGCTGTGATACTGTATTAATAGTTTTGCAAGATGTAACCAATGGGGAGATTGGGTAAAGGGTACACAGCATCTCTCTGTATTCTTTCAACTGAATGTTAATCTAAAATAATCTCAAAATTAAAAGTTTAATGAAAAAAAAGATTCTTCTGTTAGATACAAAACTAGTTAATATCATGTGACAATAAAACAATAACTTTGGTGTTTTTACCAAATTAATTTTGCCTTTACTGGACAAAAATCTGCACGTTAACATGTGAATTCATAAAATCTAGGCCTTTAATCAATAGTGAATAGTGAGACAGACAAAGGGACTTCTTCTAGAATAGGGTCAGCAGGCCACATTTAACTGCTGGTCTGTTTTGGTGTAATCCATGAATTAAGAATGACTCTTACATTTTTAAAGGATTGTAAAAAAAACAGAAACAGAAGGACTTCCCTGGTGGCGCAGTGGTTAAGAATCCGCCTGCCAATGCAGGGAACACGGGTTCAAGCCCTGGTCTGGGAAGATCCCACATGTCAAGGAGCAAGTAAGCCTGTGTACCACAACTACTGAGCCTGCGCTCTAGAGCCTGTGAGCCACAACTACTCAGCCTACGCACCTAGAGCCCATGCTCTGCGACAAGAGAAGCCACCGCAATGAGAAGCCCTCGCACTACAAATAAGAGTAGCCCCTGCTCACTGCAAGTAGAGAAAGCCCGTGTGCAGCAACAAAGACCAACGCAGGCAAAAATAAATAAATGAATAAAATTTTTTTAAAAGTTCTCTCCATCTGTAGAGAACCTCTAAAATTCTCTCCATTACTGAAATAAAACCAGTCTTTGATTAAAAAAAAAAAACGGAAAAAAACAAAACCTGAAAACTTACTATCTGTGTCTTTACAGAAAAAGTTAGCTGACCCTTAGATTGTAGATAATTAAATAATGCATTGATGGGCCTGTTAAACAATGCTTGGATGTGACATTGTCAAGACATGCTGCTCTCTCTCTGCCTTATTTCTGTGTTTTGGACAATATTTTTTAACAATTAGAACTAAAACTATAATGAACTAATTTGCATTCCTTCTGCCCTAACCACCATATTTTCAAAAAACTCTCATGCTATTTTGTTTAAGTAATTCCTCATCTGAATAATACTGGTCTTTAAGCAGCTTCTCAATTCAGTACTCAGTGTAGAATATGGTCCTATCATAGCTTGCCCCAAATTAAGGGGTAACCCACCTTTGATGATATAATACTTTTGAAGCTGCCATTTCTTATAGTCATTATACTTTTAAAATGTTCACAAACTTTACGCCAAGCTACCAGCTAATAAAGGCCTACTAAATCCATTTTCACTGTTTTATTCATTCTCAAGGATTATGAGGAACTTCAATTTCAGGTGTCAGAAGAAAATGTAATTTTGTTCCATCCAAATTACTTGTCATTATAAATGTTCCTTTGGTTAAAGAAGAACAGATTTTTAGATATTTTATGTAATCAAACAAGTCCGCCATTAGACTGAGGTGGCTCTAGTGTCTTGGTGGCCTTCTTAGGCAAACCTAAGCCAGAGTAAATTCCTTAAATGTCTCAAGCATAAGAAATCAAAACCTAAGAACAAGCAATTACAAAGCCAAGTAGGCTTTCCTAAATAAGGCAACTGCTTAGCCATTCAGGTACGTTCCTTGCTTTGCTTCCAGGCCTGCTCTGTCAAAGTCTTTCCCCTAGCTACGGTCAACAGAGAGCTCCTAACCATTCTTGTTCTGGTACTAAGTCAAACTCATGTTTGCTCGGATGAACTCTTCCAAGTGTTAGTATACCACAGTTTATCTTTTAACATCATTCATTCAAATATTCTCCATTTACAGGTTGCTTTTGTCGTAAGTTTAAGTAATAAAGACTACCACCTCATTCTGGTTAAAATGTTTTCTGCCTCTAAGAATTACATATTATATGTGTATTATTATATATGCCTACATGTACCTATGTATATATATGCATTGTATACTATAAAATGTATATTCCTCTAAAAATTACAAACACTTCTATTTCAAACCAAAGACCACTATTCAAGTAAAAATTCAAGAGGTCATTTTGCTATTCTTATGTATAATAATAATTTTAATGGAAGACAGTTCATATATTATTAATCTGAGCCTACTTTATTTCTTCTTTTGAGCTTGCTTTTCTTTTTGCTTCAGTACATCATTTTATAATTATTTCAGTGGCAGAATAAGAAAGAAAAATTTCAGAACTTGAAAGGATTTGTTTAGGGATAAAAAAACAGTGCTACTTTACAAAGCAGGTACATTTATGGAGCATATTACTACTAGGGATAGTATTATGATCAGGAGTCCATATAAATGGATGAAAAACTCAAGAAAGTTAATTATAAGAGATCCCAAAACTGTAAATGTGATTAACCGTTTGAGGGAAAGGCCTGGCAAGTGTTGTATGTAATGTCCTTGTTGCAGTGTTAGGAGAAATATCGTCACTAGCCAAATCAGTCATTGTTCTCAAGTCGTGTGGCACTTTAAGAATTTCACATCTTATCTTGTCTTGGAACGTTACTTCTCGTTAAATTAATATTGTTATTAGTAACGTCCTATCATGGTCACTTGCTATGTGTTAGGCACTGCGCTAGATGCCTGTCGCATGTTGACTCCGTTCTTTACAAAACCGCAAAAACCCCATGAGGCAAGTATTGTCAATCTCATGTTACAGAGGAGACTCTAAGACCTAGAAAGATTGAATTACTTGTTCACAGTCACTGCTAGGGAGTGGCAGAGCTGGGATGGGAAATCAGGTTGCTTTCTACTGGCCAGGATTCGGACACAGTGTTGAATTCAGTATGATTATTTAAATGACACTTTCTTCCTAGTTTTAATTCCCACTACCATTTTATTATAAATATACTTAGGCTATGAACTTATTAAATAAATATTTAATGTAGCACAGACTTAAAAATGAATACAGCCACAACTATTTACAGGAACTTGTCTGAATTTATTTGCCCTTTCTGGTAAAAAGTTTAGGCTTAACTCACACACACGCAAAAATCATCAGAGATTTGCCACTTTGTTCTTAAAAACCTCTTTTGAACAATTAATTTAATGTCTTCAGATTACATATATAAAAGTAGGAGAAAAGAACAAGTCTTTGTGTTTTGGGCTGTAATAGTAATGAAACTTGTTTAAACACTTCATTTCATTCAGAAAATGCCAGATATGATATAAACAATGAAGTGATTTACACCATTTAAGCCATTTTGAAATACCGTAAGCAAAAAAAGTAATAGGTAAAGATTCTTATCAGTTGCAAAGTGCTTCTACTCAAATTTATTGATGAGAAATATTAAATTAACACATATTCAGCATAAAAGAACTTTTTAATTGAAGTATAATTGATTTGTAATATTGTGTTAGTTTCAGGTATAAAGCAAAGTGATTCAGTTTCTTTTTAGATTATATTACATTATAGGTTTTTGTAAGGTATTGAATACGATTCCCTGGGTCATATAGTAAGTCCTTGTTCCTTATCTATTTTATGTATAGTAGTTTGTATCTGTTAAATCCCATACTCCTGATTTGTTCCCTCCTCCCTCCTTCTTCCCTTTGGTTACCTTAAGTTTGTTTTCTGTGTTCATGAGTCTGTTTTGTATATACATTCATTTGTATTATTTTTTAGATTCTGCATATAAGTGATAGCATATTGTGTTTGTCTTTCTCTGTCTGATTTACTTCATTAAGTATAACATTTTCTAGGCCCATCCATGTTGCTGCAAATAGCAATATTTCATTCTTTTTACGCCCAAGTAATATTCCATTGTATGTATATACCACATTTTCTTTATCCATTCATCTGTCGATGGACATTTAGGTTGTTTCCATGTCTTAGCTATTGTAAATAGTGCTACTGTGAACATTGGGGTGCGTGTATCTTCTTAAATTAGTTTTTGTTTTTTCCAGGTATATGCCCAGGAGTGGGATTGCTGGATCGTATGGTAGCTCTATTTTTAATTTTTTGAGGAACCTCCATACTGTTCTCCATAGTGACTGTACCAATTTACATTTTCACCAACAGTATAGGAGGGTTCCCTTTTCTCCACATCCTCTCCAGCATGAAAGAGAACTTTTTTTTTCTAATTTATTTATTTATTTTTGGCTGCATTGGGTCTTTGTTGCTGTGCGTGGGCTTTCTCTAGTTGTAGAGAGCGGGGGCTACTCTTCCACAATAATTCAATTCCAGTAAAGTTCTAAGTGTAAGTTTAACTAGACCTATTTTTTAAAAATCACTAAATTTGCAAGGTATCAAAACATTATTGTTATTTAAATCACTTAGTAAATATTTGTTGAGCACTAAATATGTGCTAAAGTCTTTATAAAGTTTATTTTTATTTAATAAATTTATTTATTTTATTTTTATTTTTGGCTACGTTGGGTCTTCGTTGCTGCGCGCGGGCTTTCTCTAGTTGAGGCCAATGGGGGCTACTGTTTGTTGTGGTCACGGGCTTCTCATTGCGGTGGCTTCTCTTGTGGAGCGCGGGCTTTAGGCACGTGGGCTTCAGTAGCTGTGGCTCACGGGCTCTAGAGTGCAGGCTTAGTAGTTGTGGTGCACAGGCTTAGTTGCTCCACGGCATGTGGGATCTTTCAGGACCAGGGCTTGAACCCGTGTCCCCTGCATTGGCAGGCGGATTCTTAACCACTGCACCACCAGGGAAGTACCACATTTACATTTTTTAAAACCACAATTTTATATAGTCAAACAGAACAATCCATGGGGAAAACTGTTTAGAAGACATTTGCACTCCAAGAAGAAGTGGGGGAGTGTGTTCGTAGACCTTGGAGGCTCTAAGATGGAATCCTAAACAAGAGCCCCGGAAAACTGCTGAGGCTAACAAAAACCACCTTATCCCCTGTCCAAGGTGCTGCAAGGGACAGGGAAGAGGGGCTCCCAAACTGCCTTAGACGTTAACGTGCAGGATGATACTCTGTAATCGCAGCTTGCCATTATAGAATTTTTTTATACTTTTAGAAGACATTAGTCTATTTGCAGACCGTATCCCGCTGATAATAGTCATAGTAAGCATTTTTTGTTTGTTTTAAATATCTCAGCATAACTCATTTCCTGGATACTTCCAGCATCACTATCTCCTCTAAATTGATTTTAATGCTTGCCAGGAACTATTGGCAGATATGTTTGCTGTTGTGATACTCAGTTTATTTGTTTTCAGACAGCTTAGATGCCTCATTTCTAGTGGTGCTGTATGTGCATATACATAAATATGTGACTGTCAACTCAATTTTCTCCTTGGAACTTTGGATTGGGTTATGAGAGCTTTGATTCCCTCCAGAAAGTTTTGCTGCAGCTGGAGAGTCTGCCTACTGATGTAGCTATCACAGGAGCTCTTACTCTCCAATTTCTCTCTTTGGCTTTAGGTTTAATGTTCTCTAGTTCTTTCACACATACAAAGAGGGCAGGCGCAACGTCTTATGATTCATGAAAAACAATTTTTTTTGGAGAGGAGCAACCAATGTGGAGAAAGAAGTATATGTTGGTAGAAATGAGTGTGTGTCCTAGCTCTCCTATCTACTGCACAATGGGGACTCTGGAGTGTTTTCCAAAGCCAACAACCAATTCTCTGATTCTTAGGACACCAACTGAATATTCAACAGTTCAATTCAGTTTTGATACCAGTTATCCAGAGTTAGGGCACACCCCAAAGTTTAGGGCTCAGTCCCACAAGACTGCCCCTCTCCCAGCTTCAGACACCAGTTGCATGTCCTGGAGAGGCCACCCATGCTTCTGACTGATTGGCTCTAAACGAGGGCTTCCCGCAACCCCTCCTCAGAACAGCTCACAGAACTCAGGAAGGCATTTTACTGATTTATTATAAAGGATACAACTCAAGAACAGCCAAATAGAAGACATGTGTAGGACATGGTACTGGGTGGTGGGGTGGTGGGGTGCAGTTTCCATGCCCTCTCTGGGCTCCCCACCTCCCAGCACCTTGAGGCTTCATTGCCTGGGAGCTCAAATCTCCTTTGAGAGTTTTTATAGAACAGTTCAGTTTCCAGCTCTCCTCCCCTCCTGGAAGGTCAGGCGTGGGGTTGAAAGTTCCAACTTTCTCATCATTTGGTCGTTCTGGTGACCAGCCTCATCTTGAGGAGCCCTAGGGGCCCTACCTAAGTTGGCCAGGTGTCATCTAAAGGGGCTTACTGGGACTTCCCTTGTAGCGCAGTGGTTAAGAATCCGCCTGCCAATGCAGGGGACACGGGTTGGAGCCCCGGTCCGGGAAGATCCCACATGTCGCAGGGCAACTAAGCCCGTGCGCCACAACTACTGAGCCTGCACTCTAGAGCCCGCGAGCCACAACTACTGAAGCCCACCAACCTAGAGCCCGTGCTCCGCAACAAGAGAAGCCACTGCAATGAGAAGCCCACGCACAGCAAAGAAGAGTAGGAGCCCCCGGTCGCCGCAACTAGAGAAAGCCTGCGCGCAGCAACGAAGACTCAGTGTACACATACATACATACATACATACATACATACATACATAAAATTTAAAAGGGGGGGCGCTTATTATTATTTTTTTTTTTTGCGATACGCGGGCCTATCACTGTTGTGGCCTCTCCCGTTGCGGAGCACAGGCTCCGGATGCGCAGGCTCAGCGGCCATGACTCATGGGCCCAGCCGCTCTGCGGCATGTGGGATCTTCCCAGACCGGGGCACTAACCCGTGTCCCTTGCATCGGCAGGCGGACTCTCAACCACTGCGCCACCAGGGAAGCCCAAGGGGTGGGGGGCGCTTATTATGAACAACAAAAGACGTTCCTATTACTCAGGAAATCCCAAAGGTTTTAGAAGTTCTGTGCCAGGGATGGGGATCAAAGACCAAATATATTTACTATATCACCAGCACATACACCCTTACCTATTTCACAGGGTGGAATTGAGAAAAAAATTTTTTTTTTTTTGCAGTACACGGGCCTCTCACTGTCGTGGCCTCTCCCATTGCAGAGCACAGGCTTCGGACGTGCAGGCTCAGCGGCCATGGCTCATGGGCCCAGCCGCTCCGCGGCATGTGGGATCTTCCCAGACCAGGGCATGAACCCATGTCCCCTGCATCAGCAGGCAGACTCTCAACCACTGTGCCACCAGAGGAGCCCCGAGAAAAATTTTTTTAATGGTCTTGAAAGCACTCTTTTAGCCACAAATTGTATGATAAATATATATTCCTAGCCTATTACTTTGTTCCTTGTGGTTGCTCAAAAAAAAATTGTTGACTGACTGACCTTGCAGAGGCTTAGGTGCATTGGGAAGCATGCCTAAAATGAAGTCTGACGGGATTATATAGCTATACACATATGGTAGATAGTTGTAAAATGACCCTGATGAATACTGTCTCCCTGAATTCATGCCCTTGTGTGGTTGCCTTTCACAATGAATCTGGCCTTAGGATTTGCCTAAACCAATAGAATATTGTTGAAATGACATTGTGTGAGTTCTGGACTCTACACAGCTTGTGCCTTCACTCTCCTGGGACTTGCTGTGTAAAGAAGCTTGGATAAATTAGTTAATGATGAAAGATAACATGGGGAGAGAGAAGTCCTAGCCCTCTAGTCCCTTCAAGGCCCCAGATATACAGATATGGTCACCTTGGGCCTCCAGCTCTAGCTGACCCAGCGGATGAATGCAGCAGCATGAATGACCCAGGTGAGATCAGAAGAACCCACAGAAGTGTGAGAAATAAACCATTGTTTTAAGCTACTAATTTTGGGTTGTTTTACAGCATAGGCAACTGAGGCAACACCCAGCTTGTGATGACCAGATTCTTTAGATGTTAGGTGATGATGAATGTAGCGTTAGGAGGGGGATTGGAGAGGGAAAGGATGAGAACTAAAGAAATGTCTGAGGAGTCAGAGACAGGAGGTACTTATATCACCTTGTGTGATGACATCAGAACATGCTGGCTTCCTCTTTGGTGACAAACAGTGCATGAGAAGAGACATTAATTTGTTATGTCACTGCCTGTGATGAGTCAGAAAAATATGCCTTACATACCCAGAGATTAAAAAATATAATTGTCTATAATTCATAATTAGGTATATCTGCTTCCTCACCATTTTGTCATTCAGGTTATATTACTTGTAAAATCAGAATGATGTCACGTTAACAATCTGTATCGTATAAAAGCAGACTTATGGGGCTTCCCTGGTGGCGCAGTGGTTGAGAGTCCGCCTGCCGATGCAGGGGATGGGGGTTCGTGCCCCGGACCGGGAGGATCCCACGTGCCGCGGAGCTGCTGGGCCCGTGAGCCATGGCCACTGAGCCTGCGCGTCCGGAGCCTGTGCTCCGCTAAGGGAGAGGCCGCAACAGTGAGAGGCCCGCGTACCACAAAAAAAAAAAAGAAAAGCAGACTTATGCAATTGGAAACTGTGTTGTTGTAGAAAGCATGAATATATTTTATTAACAAGTGTATGTGTTGCCTTCACTCCTTCTCCTCCTTCCCCCACCTTAATTATTGTTGAGTGGATTTCAGAGCACTCGATGGCAGTCAGCTTCCTATATTAACATCTAGCAAGCTGCTACTTTTTCTCCATGGTGTGCTCACGTCAGGAACCCTGAGTTCCCAGCAGGTGCTAGTAACCCATTCATTCTTGAGAGTTCGGCTTGTGATGGTTTCAGGTAGGGTGTGAAGAAGCGGGTTGTTTGCCTTGCGTTTTGTGTAGGTGATTCTTAAGACATCCCAGAGGTTGGACAGGAGCACCCTGAAGTTTGAGTCATTCTAAGAATAAATCTCAAAGGGATTTAATTCAGTTTGGGATCTCCACCAAAGATTCTTGGGAGAGGGTTGGAATGATGAGGTCGATGTGCCGGATATGAGGCTGCCCTAGTCCATAAGCAGCCAGTGTTGTGTTGCGTCTGTTCCTGAATCAAGTCATTTAAACCTATGGTGAGGAGAGAAATGGGTCTTGCAGGGCAATAGAAGCAACCTGGGGAAACAGAGGCCTGTTTATCTCCAGCTGCCCGGAGGAATATGTGCTGGGGTGACTGAGTATCCCCTAGATGGGACACAGCTGCCCAGTGGAATATGTGCTGGGGTGACAGTATCCCCTAGATGGGACTGACCTCAATTTACATTGCTGTTTCACATTAGTTCAACTGTACAGAAGAACAGATTTAAACTTCCCCTTATTATCTATTCAACATCACCTACTATGTACCAGGCACTGATAGAGGAATTAAGGACACAAAGTCTGTCCTCAAGCAACAGAGTCTCGTTTTCTTTAGCACTGCAACATAAAAATTCTGAAGCTGAGATTAAATTACAATAGTGTGGAGTTTATTGGCTCTCTGTAACTTTTTTTTTTTTTTTTTTGCGGTATGCAGGCCTCTCACTGTTGTGGCCTCTCCCGTTGCGGAGCACAGGCTCTGGACATGCAGGCTCAGCGGCCATGGCTCACGGGCCCAGCCGCTCTGCGGCACGTGGGATCCTCCCGGTCCGGGGCACGAACCCCTGTCCCCTGCATCGGCAGGCGGACTCTCAACCACTGCGCCACCAGGGAAGCTCAGCTCTCTAACTTTTAAAAGTTCTGAGGATCAGGTATGAGATCCTGGGAGTGTCTTAGAATCAATGCAATTATTGGTACAACCACTTTGGAAAACTTTCGGGCAGTGCCTGCTGAAAGTGAACACACACCTCCTCTATGACCTAGCAATTCCATTTCAGGTATATACACATTTCACCAAAAGACAGGTAGGAGAATATGCATAGCAGCACTCTTCATAGTAGTCCAAACTGGAGACAACCCAATCATCTATTGTACCCATTAGAGAGAAAGCAGGGACTATTTACTTTTGTATGGCAGTTAGATTGTTTTAATAACCACAAAAAATATAAGGTATTGATTGGTTGAAGAGGTATTGGAGAACTGAAAAAGAGTAAAGGGGACACAAATAATACAGTGATAATGCAGGAATCAGCGTCCACTCCTAGGGCTGGGGAACAAAGTGCAGAGGTAGGTTAGTAGACCTCAGAAGCTTAGAGGAGGGAGCTGGGACCCAGATGTCAGGAGGGGGTATGGCCTGGCCTTGATTGTCCTTCTAAGGAGAGACAATGAAGCCGGTTTGAGGAGCACCACTGAAACTTGAGACTGCAGCCAACTGCTTCTGTAAAGGGCCTGTGCCAAGATGATAGTGACAGGAACAGCCAGCGAACAGGAGGGAGCAAGTCCCTTCTCTCTTTTCCAGCCTTCCAGTTTCCCTCTAGCTCCCCCATCTGGCAGAATTAATGGGCATCCGCTGGCAACGGAGAAATGTTAGCTGAGTCACAGCTCCCTCATTACAAAGCTGAGAGTAGAAGGGTGAGTTTGGGGTTGAGACAGTAGTTTAATAAATAGCACCAGTGAATTAAAAAAGTGGTGTATGCATAAAATGGAACACTATACAACAGTGAAAAGATGATTAAACACAACACATGGCTCAGTCTCACAATATAATATTGAGCAAAAGAGACCAGATGCAAAAGAGTACCTGGTGTATGATTCCATTTCCCATAAAACTAAAAGCCAGTTAGCGTTAATCAGCAGTGTTAGAAGTTAGAATAGAGGTAACCTTGGGGGGAGCAGTTACTAAGGAGAGACAAAGGGGGCTTTCAAGGTACTGGTAACCTTCAATATTTTTAAACATAGGTGTCTTTGCTCTATTGTACCCTTGTGATTTATGCATGTTTCTGTATGTATATTATGTAACAATAAAAAAGTTTAAAAAGCAAGTTCAATTAAACACTATAATAATGAGGATTATAAAGCTGCTTTTTTTCTTAAAGCTGCTTTTTAATGGTAAAAGTATATCTTATTTCCAGATACAATGCCTAAACCTACCTGAAGGTGACAAATACACGTGTTGAAGGACTGATTATGAATTATGCTTGAACAGAATATGTGTTTAACTGTGAGCAAGATCATCTTCAGTTTCTATTAGATATTTTTTTATGTTAGATTTTATATTGGATTTTTAAACCAGTTACAGTAAAATGGAAAACCAAATTCTTATACTCAGAGAGTTCAAATATTTGAGAAATGAGTATTCTGTCATGGCTTTATCCATGTCTAAAAGCTTGAAAGAAATGGAGCCCAGGGTGGGGGAGTTCAACATAGTCATTATGGACAGACCATTTCATCTATTTAGATATGTGTGGACATATTAGTCAGTATTCTAAATCCATCCTAATCCAGCCCTGGGCACATCTTCAGGAGTCATTTTTTAAAAATATTTTATTTATTAATTTTTGGCTGCGTTGGTTCTTCGTTGCTGTGGGCGGCGGGCTTTCTCTAGTTGTTGCGAGCGGGGGCTACTCTTTGTTGGGGTGCACAGGCTTCTCATGGCGGTGGCTTCTTGTTGTGGAGCACGGGCTCTAGGCACGCGGGCTCAGTAGTTGTGGCTCGCGGGCTCTAGAGCACAGGCTCAGTAGCTGTGGTGCATGGGCTTAGTTTCTCCGCGGCATGTGGGATCTTCCCAGACCAGGGCTCAAACCCATGGCCCCTGCATTGGCAGGTGGATTCTTAACCACTGCGCCACCAGGGAAGTCCCAGGAGTCATTTCTTAGCTGGTTTATGTAAGAGTCACATAGAGAAGGCATTTTATTTATAATAAATTTATTACTATTGATGATTTTCTCTAGATAATCTTTCTAATCTACATTCCTTTTTCTTCAGTCTGAATGTTAGACTGAAAATTCCCTTTCATGTCTAGTATTTAGACAGTATGAATGAGAGGTCTCGAAGGTTTCTCACTTGCAAATCGGAGGCACCAAAGGAAAGAAGGAATGAGCCCTTGTGGTGGTTTAAAAATGTGTCCACACACTCGCTGATAATTCTCCCTATAAGAAGTGGCTTCATTCCCCTCCTTTGAGCGTGTGCCCTACTTGTTTCTAATGGATAGAATGTGGTGGAAATGGTGGATTGTGACTTCTGAGAGTAGGTCATAGAAGGCATTGCAGTTTCTTCCTTGCTTTCTTTGGGGCCACTCACTCTGGGGGAGCCAGACACTCCAGTAGCCCTATGGAAAGATCCAGGAGGGCGAGTAAGTCCTCTCTGAAACAGCCAGCAAGGACCTGAGGACCCCTGCTGACAGCCATGTGAGTGAACCATCTTGGTGACAGATCTCTCAGCCTTCTGCAAGCCTTCAGATGACTGCAGCCCCAGATAGCATCATTTTCCAGCTAGACTGCTCCCAAGTTCCTGGACCACAGAAATTGTGAGATAATAAATTCTTGTCGTTTTAAGTTGCTAAATTTGGGAGAGGTTTGGTGTGCAGCAATAGATAAGTAATACCTGTCTTAATATGCATATAAATATGAATACCTAATTTTGGGGGGAACACTTAGATCCTTCTCTAAGCGTTCTATGTGAAATAACTCATTTAATCCTCACAACAAACGTATAAGGTAGGTAATATTACTCTGCATTTTGCAGATCAGGAAACCGAGGCACAAAGAAACTGAGAAACTTGTCCAAGGTTAGCCAGCTAATGACAGAACTAGGATTTGAACTCTGACCGTTTGGCTCTACTATTCTGTGCACTGACTTCTGTGTTACACTGTTATAATGGTGCTAGTGCCACTGAGAAGCACACTATAATGAAATAACAAGCAACAGGCTTAATTTTCATAATAGAAGGTGTACATAAGGTATAAAGAAACTTTTCTAAAAATTTAAAAGTGTTGGGGGACCATTAGAAGGAGGCCAAAGGCCCCAAGATGCATTATATGACCTCTCAAGTCTGATTCCAATTCTATGACATAATAAATATACCTTCTAAGATACAACATGATTTAGTAACTCTACTTGGAAATATTGGAGTGCAGTTGGATTTATAGCATTCTTTAATTTTATTTTATATTTGATAAAAATTAATATGATGTGTTCATCTTGAATTCCATTGTGCGAGGTTGGGGAAAAATGCATACGTACTGCCCTTTTCATTTATTTTGGACTGCTACAGAAACCTACATCTAGTTTTAATACTTTCCCTTCTTAATTATAATATTCACATAATTAATATATGTATAAATAAATGATGGTAGAAAAAATTAAACTCCTGTTATTGTGTTTCTTCTTTTTTGTATTTCCTTCAAAATGTCATTTTACGTTTTGATGCATCTCAAAGAAATTTTTAATTTCCAAATCAGCAGGGACTGGGTTTATAATTTATTCTTTAAGCATCTAATATAGTATGTGTAAAGTTGTTCATTAATAATTAGGTTGGTGTATTTTAATTCAATAAATTCACAAATATTCTAGGTGGCAAATATAGTTCTCTCCTAATTTATAGAAGTAAAAAGCCTGGCAAGATCACCTTAAGGTGGGGAATTCGCTGGTGGTCCAGTGGTCAGGACTCCTTGCTCTCACTGCCTTGGGCCTGGGTTGGATCCCTGGTCAGGGAACTAAGATCCCTCATGCCACACGTCATGGCCAAAAAAAAAAAAAAAAAAAAAAGATCACCTTAAGGTCTTTAAATAAGTGTTACCTCCTCAGTGAGGCCTTTCCTAAACACCTTCCCAACAGATTGCTGTTTTGTTTTGTTTTGTTTTTCTTTTCCTAGACGCTATCACCATCTAGTAAACAGAGCATATATTTTTGCATATTTATTTTGTTTATTTTCTGTCTTCTGGCAGTAGAATGTAAGCTTCATGAGGGCAGGATTTTTGTATGTTTTGCATGCTGTAGACTCAATATCTAGACTAATGCCTGCTATACAACAGGTGTTTGATAAGTATTTGTTGAGAATAAATGAATGCAAAAGAACCAGCAGATTGGGTATGTGTCTCCCAACTAATGTTCATGATAATTACTATTTATTGAATATTATCTTAGTAGATTATCATATTGATCTGGGATGATTGGTATTGATACTATTACTGTTTTCCAGATGTTGTAATTAAGTAACATACTCAAGGTTATGCAAAAATTAAGCAGCAGAGGGACTTCCCCAGTGCCACAGTGGTTAAGACTACACGCTCTCAATGCAGGGGGCCGGGGTTCAATCCCTGGTCAGGGAACTAGATCCCACATGCATGCCGCAACTAAGAGTTTGCATGCCACAACTAAGGAGCTGGCAAGCCGCAACTAAGGAGCCTGCCTGCCGCAAGTAAGACCAAGCGCGACCAAAAAAAAAAAAAAAAAAAAACCACTAAGCAGCAGAAATTGGTTTCAACATTAAGCTGAGAAAGAAGCCAGTCACAAGGCCACAATGGTAGGATTGCATTTTTATGATCTGTCCAGAATAGGCAAGTCTATAGAGACAGAAGGGAGATGGTTGGCCAGGGCTTAGGCAAAGGGAGGTTGGGGGAAATGGGGGGTGACAACTAATGGGTATGGAGATTCTTTTAGGGGTGACAAAAATGTTTTGAAATTAGATTGTGGTGGTGGTTTCATAGCCATGTGAATATATTAAAAACCATTGAATTTTGTACTTCAAATGGGTGAATTGTGTGGTGTGTGAGTTATATCTTAAGCTGTTAAAAATAGTAAAGGAAAATGGTTTCAAACTCAGATTTCTTTGGCTTCAAAGCTTCTGATCAACTTTTAGAAGGAGCAAAAACAGGAGAAATGGCTTGTTCTAAGACTCAGTTAGGGAAAGCACAAGGTTTCCTGGAATATCTTGTGCCAGGAAGTAAAGAGGTGCTCAAAAATGGATTGGGACATGTCCAAAGACACTGCAAGTTGAAAGCATCTTCCCTGGTCAAATGTGGGACAATTCAAGAATCAAAACTCAAAGTGACAGTGTTTACTGTCAATATTGATACTAAAGACAAAAAACCCCACAAAAATCAAGCCCCAAATAAACAGAAAACAAAGGGGTGGCAGGAGAAATGAAAGCTCACCTAATTAACATAGTTGGAAGAGATGGAAGGATAGGATTATATTGTCATTATTCTCCAACCACTATAGTAATACTTGATTCAAGCAAACATGGACGGATGCTAGCCCATGGAGTGAAGGATTCTTGGGGGAGGATACTCACACAATCTCAAAGTATTACCCCACAGGTTACTTTTTTAAAAAATTAAGGTGAAATTCATCTAACATGTTAATCATTTTAGAGAGAAGAATTCAGTAGCATTTAGTACATTTCCAGTATTGTGCCACCACCAGCTCTACCGAGCTCCAAAACATTTTCATTGGTACAAAATAGAACCCCTTATCCATTAAGCAGTTGCTCCTTATCTCCCCTCCCCCCAGCCATGGGCCACCACTAACCTGCTTTCTATGGATTGGCTTATTCTGGATGTTTCATATAAATGGAATAGAACAATAGATGACCTTTTGTGTCTGGCTTCTTTCACTTCGCATAAGGTTTTTGAGGTTCATCCATATTGTAGCACCTATCATTACTTCATTCCTTTTTATGGCTGAAAAATATTTCTTTGTATGTCTATACCACAGTTTGTTTATACATTGGTGGATATTTGTTTCTAAACTTTTGGCTAGTATGATTAGTGATGCTATGAACATTTGGGTACAAGGATTTGAGTACCTGTTTTCAATTCTTTTGGATATACACCTAGGAGTGGAACTGCTGATAATTCCATGTTCAGGTTTTGGAGGAATTGTGGAACTGTTTTCCACAGTGATTGCACCATTTTACATTCCCAGCAGTAATGTATGAGTATTCCAATGTCTCTAAATCCTCACTAACTCTTATTTTTCATTAAAAAAAAAATTATAGCCATCCTAGTAGGTGTGAAGTGATATCTCATTTTGGTTTTGCTTTGCATTTCTCTAATGATGCTGGGCATCTTTTCATGTACCTGTTGGCCATTTGTATATCTTCTTTGGAGAAATGTCTGTTCAAGTCTTTTGCCCATTTTTTGCACAGACTACTTTTTAAATACAAAGGAAAAAAGGTACCTTTACCATGGAGAAATGATTACATATAACATCACCAATAAGAGTACAAACTGACATCGTATCCCTCTTGATGCAGCATACTATGATGAACACAACCTCATCTATACAGTGTACATGACAAAATTATTTAACTTGAATCTAATAGGGAACAGATGAATACGAACTGAGGAACATTCTGCAAACAGAATTGAATTCTTCAAAAAAATGAATGTTACAAAAGAAAAAAACGGGTTATTCTAGAGTAAAGGAGCTTAAAAAGACATGACAATTAAATGCAATGCATGATCCTTGATTGTATTCCGGATTGAGAAAAAAGTCAGCTAAAAAGGACATTTCGAAAATTTGAATATGGCCGCTGTATGTTACAGATAATAGTAAAATGATATGAAATTTTCTTGGATAATGGAATTCTGATTATATAGGAGAGTATCTTTGTTCTTAGTAGATACTTAAAGAAGTACTTAGGGGTAAAGGGTAAAAGCCTGCAAAAAACTCAAATGATTGATCATAAACGAAACAAAACCAAAAACCCGTACACACGGGGAAGGCAAATGTGGTGAAATATTCAAAATTGGTGAATATGGGGTAATATGGGTGTCCACTGTATTTTTCTCATAACTTTTCTGTACGTTTGATATGTTTGAAAATAAAAAAATCGAGAAAGTAAAAAGCTCTTCAAGTTCAAGCAGCACTGTTCTAGTGGGTTTAGGATCTTTATAGTAAGGTTAGCTACTCTGATCAGTTAAGAATATCGTTGAGAGGGTAAATGGTCAGGATGAATATTTTTCAAAAATATTATAATTATTTAAATAAATAACGGATCACTGCAGTTATTTTATCCCCCAATCAACTTGATTAGAGTCAGGTAGGCCTAAATTTGAATCATTGCTGGGTAAACTGTTAAACCTCTTCAGGACTCAGTTTCCTCTTTGTAAGAAATAACTCCTTGGTGGGTTGTTGTGCTAGATTGTTAGACACATGGAATTTATTGAACTGGACCTTAATTCATGTGCAAAAGCTTAATCCTACTATCTGTGCTATTTGCATCTTTTCCTTCATTACACTCAAGCAATCCTGTGGGGTAGATAAAGGTGAGAGATAAGATGACTTTTCCAAGGTCACACGGCTAGTGAAAGACCCAGGTTTCCCAGCTCTTGGTCCTGTGCCCTTTCCACACCCGCCAGAGAGGAAGCGGCGCTCATGGGGATGCAAGGATGTAGAGGAGCAAAGGGGGAGAAGAGGCCCCGTGAGGAGAGGTGGTGTGAGACCCGCGGAGGCGCCGGCCAAGGAAGGGCGCATGGAGAAGCGGGCGGCGCGACCCGCCGGGGTGGGTAGGAGAGAGGCTGGAGAGGGAGGGTCGCGCAGGCCGCGTGCCCAGGAGGGACGGGAGGCCTGGGCCAGCCGCAGGGGCGCAGGAGGCGGAGGCCCGGGCTGCAGGCTGGGGTGGAGGAGGCATGGGAGGGAGTGGCGGTGGTCGTGGGGGGGGTCACTTCCGCACAGGTGGGCTAGGCGGGGGGGTGCGGGCGCGCGGGCGGGGCCGGCACGGGGGTCTCAACCCTACCGGGCGGGGGGGTTGCGGGCGGGCGGGCGGGGCGGGGCGGGGGCGGGGCCGGCCGGGGGCGGGTTTTGCCGGGCCCCCCGCGGGAGCGGCGGCTGCGGCGGCGGCGCAGGCGCGGTTCCCGCCTCCTCCCGGCCGGCGGAGTGAGTGGAGGCTGCAGCTCGGCTCGGCTCGGCTCCCGCGACGCTGCTGCCGGTGCAGCTGCTGCCGCCGCTGCCGCGAAGCCCCCCGCCCCACTTCCCCCGCGTCGGGATGAGCTCCCGGAAAGGTGAGTGGCCCGCGGCGTCCCCTTCTCCCCGCCACGCGGCCCCGCGCCGGCCTGCCCGACCGTTAATGTGTGTCTTCTTTCCTCAGTGCTGGCCATTCAGGCCCGAAAGCGGAGGCCGAAAAGAGAGAAACATCCGAAAAAGTGAGTCCACGCCGCGCTAGCCCCCGGACCCCCGCCTCCGCCCGGTCGGGGTTAGCCCGAGACCGCGCAGGGGAAAGTTGCCCGGATTCCCGGGGCGGGCGGGCGGGTGAGCTGATCCCCCGGGACGCCGGCTCTCGCCTCCTGCGCGCCCCGCGGGCGGCCCGGGGGGAGGGGCGGGGGGAGGGGCGCGCGCGAGCCCGCGGCCGGCCCGCCGAGCATCCCCTGACCCCGGGCCCCTGGGGCCCCCAGTCTCCGCGGCCGTTGGGGGCGGACGGGGAAGGAAGCGCCGGGCGTGCGCACCCTCCCCTGCGCGCCGAGGTGACCCGGGGGTCCCGGGCCTTCCTGGGAGAGAAGCTGGCGCCCGCTGCCCGGGCCCCGGCGCCGCGTGCGGGCGTGAGGCTGCGGTATCGCTCCCACCTGGGCGCCGAGGCCCTAGAGGAAGAGGAGCCGAGTGTGAGAGGGAGGGAGAGAGACAGTGTGTATGTGTGTGTGTGTTGCCTCCTCTTCCTCTCCGGCCCCCGCCTCTCGGCCTTTCTGCTGAAAACCGGAGCTGGTTGTCAAGTGGTTTGCCTCGGGCGTGTTCCTGGCACGAGTTCAAGCTCTGAAACCTGTGCGTTTCGGCGCTTGGTTTTTTTTCCGAAACTTTCTGCCCGGGCCGAGCGTGACTTCGCTGCGACGCGGCTGCGCCCGGGTCTCGGGCTGCGCGGGGCGGGTGGGCGTGTGCGCGGGCGGTCCTCGGCGCGGCTGCCCAGCGTCTCATTGTGCCGGGAGGCGATGAATAGGGTGGTGATATTTGAAACATGCCAGCCGCCAGCCACCTCCAGCCTGGCCGCGGACCGGAGTGGGAGCGGCCGGCGCCCGGGAAGCCTTTCCTGGAGAGTGGCTCCGAGACCGCAGAGCGCCGCCGCGTCTCCTTTCCCTTTCTTTCCTAATTTTGAAGAATCTACCAGCGTAGATTACTCCTCCTCCTAGACTTGTGGCTTCACTCTTCCATTTGAGAAAGAAATAACTCTGTGGTATATATTTGGTATTATGGGGATCGTCCGTGATCATCTTTAAATAAAATCACGAAGCATTTTTGGTTGGTTTGTTTTCTTTGGGGGACTAGGCTGCAGCATTCCTAGGCTTTTTCCCTTCTTCGCTTTGGTCTCAGCCTGGCGAATTTCATAACCGTTGGTGGCGTCTATGAAAACTGCCTAAGTCATTACTAATGTGATGTATCATGACAGGATTTGTGTTCATTCAAACCGGAATATAACTTGAAACTATGTTAAGGATTTCACAAAATGTAGATACCGACATAATAAAGCCTTTCTTAAAAAAACAATTAAAAAAAAACTACTAGAGCGAGGGAAAAATATTTATTAAGGGCTTGACCTGGTGGGTAAAAATTAGATGTTGGAGTCTTAAGATGTTAAATCTCAATGGATATTTGTTAGTTTTAGATGCTTTAAAAATTAATACTAGTAATCAGAACCTTATATTTGGTATTTCCTTTGGTGAATGACGGAAATTTAGTCCATAAGTAAGGAGAACTGTAATGTTTAGGCTCCTGAGTTGGGTCACAACTTTCAGTTCAAAACATTTATTCCCACATAGCCCATTTTGTTAAGAAAAGTTAGAAGGAGTTGAAAAAAGCATCCCCCTAGTTTTGGGGATGGCTCTGTGTGTGTGTGTAGGTGGATATATGTAACTGTGTATGTTTTTTATATATATATGTACATGTAGAAAAACAGTTTTAGTTAAAGTCACTGTTTCATATTTTCATATTTCAGGGTATGACTTTCCTAATGGCCAGAGCCTTTTTTGGTGTGCTGCAGTTTGGATTTATGTGGTATGTTTACAGAGAATTAGCATATATCCACAGTATTCAACTTCTACTCTCACAGGTTAATCTATTAGCTTTTTTCGTTGTCTGTTGTACTTATGTGACTAGATTTGACAGAAACCCCTCAGCCAGTGACTAAATGAACTGGTCAGTCTGCAAGGACCAGGAGGAGACCAGCCCCCTTACATAACTGTTTGAGGCAGTTTTTCACTTAATTCTTTGAATCAAGCCAGTATTATTTTAAAGGAATCCTTGATGTGATTGATTTATTCATATATTCAACAAGTGTGTGCATGCCTTTCCTAGGAAATGGTGGTAGAGCTTTGAACAAGGCAAGGCAAGCTCCTCACGAAGCTTACATTCTATGGGGGTTTTGGAACCCTAAAGCGAATGACAAAGAAGGCAGTTCCAGACAGTGCTCAGGGAGAGGGAGAAAATGAAGATGGGGTGCCTTAAGTATAGTGATAGGTGACATTTGAAAACCGTGCCAGTCTATTTGCTGCTTGCTTTACATGCGTTTATCCCTTGTGATAATTCTGTGAGGTAGGCACTGTTGTTACCACTTTACAGATGAAATGGGGGTACAGCATGAGTAAGTAACATGTCCAGCTATTAAGTTGAATCTAAGCAGGCTGGGACCAGAATCCACACTCAGTTCTCTGAGGAGGGGACATTTGAACAGAAGTTAGAATAAGGCGGAGGAGATGGGAGTGTGGCAAAGGCCCTGGGGAGGAATGGGCTAGGAATGTTGGAGGAACCCAAAGGTCAGAGTGGCTAGAGTGCTACCCAGGAGGATGGTGAGGGGGGAGGAGTCAGAACGGGTAGGGCCTGGCCTTGTAGGCCGCTGGGAGGCATATGGATGGGAGTGGCAGGATCTGATTCCTGTTTTGAAAAGAGTACTGGCTGTCAATGTAGAGAATGGATTATAGGGGGTGGGGAGAAGTAGAAACCGAGAGCTGGCCTTCCATAGTACGTGGGGAAACCATGATGACTTGACTCTGGGTGCACAGAGTGGCACGGGGGAGAGGTGATGGTAGAGGGACTTCAGGAGACTCATAGCCTCGGAGGTATTCCTCATTTTACAGACAGCTCTAATAGAGGGTAAGGTCACACAACTAGCTTAGTTTGGACCAGAATTCAGGTCTCCTGATGCCCAGTGTTTTTGCTTTTTGATTAATTCTCCAGAGGAGGAAAGAGAGTAATAGATCTAATTTTAAACTATATTAATATAATGACTGGCAGGCTTGCATTATGTGACTACATGGGCCTGGCTTGATGTAATATGATCTACTTTTGTCATATGCTTGTATGTGCAAGTGGCACTTCATTCATTTTAATTCAGTTCAATTCTGTGAGCTTTTGTGAATTGCGCCAGTTCCTATAGGCAGCTTTTTTAGAACACTAGAATTTGTAGTTGTCAGAAATAAGATTAAGATTTCTGAACTGAGATTGTTAGCTTGTCAGATTGTTCCAGTGAGTTTAGTTTGCTAATTATTAATTGTGCTGCTTTGTAACAGGCAGCAGGGAAGAACTAGCAGGGAAGACCTAATTCTTAAGAATTAGCTAAATCACATGGCTTGGGATAGATTTTTGCTTTGGGGCCTGTGCATATGTATAAAATGTTTTAAAGAATTTTTTTGGTTTTTACTGATTTTTTTCCTCACATGTAACTTTTTTCTTGAAACATAATTCACGTACTGTAAAATTGGTTTTTTAAGAATTTAGTTTTTAAAGTGTGTAACTTGCTGTTTTTTTTAGTATATTCACAAAGTTGTGCAACTGTTATCTAATTCCAGAATATTTTCATCACCCCCCCAAAAAAACCCTGTACTTGTTTGTCATTCTCCATTTCTCCCTTGACCCCAGCATTCATTAATTTATTTTCTCTTTCTATAAACTTATCTATTCTGGATGTTTCATATAAATGGAATCATACAGCATATGATCTTCTGTCTGGTTTCTTTCTCTTAGCATAATGCTTTCAAGGTTCATCCATGTTGTAGTATGTATTGGTACTTCATTCCTTTATATTGCCAAGTAACATTTCATTGTGTTGATATTACTGTGTTGTAGTTATCCATTCATTGATGGACATTTGGGTTCTTTACACTTTTTGGTTATAAATTACTTTTTTAACACCTTTTTATTTTTAAATCTTTTTTAAAATTTATTTTACTTTATTTTTGGCTGCATTGGGTCTTCGTTGCTGTGCGCGGGCTTTTTCTAGTTGCAGCTAGCGGAGGCTACACTTCGTTGTGGTGCGCTGGCTTCCCATTGCGGTGGCTTCTGTTGTTGCGAAGCACGAGCTCTAGGTGCACGGGCTTCAGTGGTTGTGGCTCGCGGGCTCTAGGCGCGGGGGCTTCAGTAGCTGTGGCGCACGGGCTTACTTTCTCCGCAGCGTGTGGGATCTTCTGGGACCAGGGCTCTAACCCGTGTCCCCTGCCTTGGCAGGCGGATTCTTAACCACTGCACCACCAGGGAAGTCCCTGTTAGCATTCTTTTTTTTGGTTTTTGTTTGTTTGTTTTGCTTTTGCGGTACACGGGCCTCTCACCGCTGTGGCCTCTCCCGTTGCGGAGCACAGGCTCCGGACGCGCAGGCTCAGCGGCCATGGCTCACGGGCGCAGCCACTCCGCGGCAAGTGAGATCTTCCCGGACCGGGGCACGAACCCGTGTCCCCTGCATCGGCAGGCGGACTCTCAACCACTGCGCCACCAGGGAAGCCCCCTGTTAGCATTCTTGTACATGTCCTTTTGTGGACATTAGCACTTATTTCTCTTGGGGATATACTCTAGCAGTGGGATTGCTAGGTTATAGAAGAGGTGTATGCTTAGTCTTAGTAGTAATTGCAGAGATTTTTTTCCCAGTTATATTATGAAATAGTTTTGATTGAACTGCCTTACACTCCCACCTGCAGTGTATGAAGTTTCGATTGTTCCGCATCTTTGTAATACTTGATCATGTCATTCTTTTTAATTTTAGCTCTTCTGGATATGTACTGATACCTTACTGTGGTTTTAATTTGCATTTGCCTGAGTGATGGTTTCGAAGATCTTTTCGTATGTCTATTGGTCATTTGAAATTTTTTATTTTGTGAAGTGCCTGTTTTGTCTTTTGCCCATTTTTAAAAAATCGGATGGTAAGTCTTTTTTCTCACAGAAAATTGAGTTTTGTTGAGATATAATTTACATACCATACAGTTCATCTACTTAAAGTGTACAGTTCAATAGGTTTTAGTAGATTCACAGAGTTGTGTTAAACTGGATCTTGAAGAGCCAATAATAATTTCCCAAGTAAATAGGTGGCAGGGTGAGGGCCTTCCAAGCAAAAGCAGTGCTGCAGTTGGTGTAAACACGTGGAGGTGTAAGTGGCATGATTGTGTTCTCGGAATGTCAAGCAGGGAAGTGTGGCTGGGGTGCAGGATGTGGTGAGCATTGAGTGGGGCTCATTGCTGTGGGTACAGATTGAGATGGTTAGAAAGGTTACTCTATCTGCTGTGTAGAGAATGGCTTAGAGGAAAGAGATCCAGCTTCAGGTGACTGATGGGTATTAAGGGGGTAGAATTCACTGCATTTAGTGTCCAATTTAATGTGGGAGGAGAGTGGGAGGGGTCTAGGATGAATCCCAGGTTTCTGAATTAGCTGAATTTGTGGATGGTGTTGCCATTCCTCAAGAGAATGCACAGCAGCTTTGGGAAAAGCTAATGATGGCTTTTGTTAGGCAGTTACAGGTGTGTGGTTCACTTCCAGTTAGAGACATTGGTGAGTGTTAACCGCTAGAGCGCTGGGAAGAGCTCTGGTTAGAAATGCAAATGGGAGTTGTTGGGTATAGTGTTGGTGGCAGCTGGCTGAAGGTGTTGAATGTGAAGAGAAGAAAGCCATAGGTAGGGTAAGGGAGGAGCCAGAGGGATAGGAGAATCAGGACAAAGTTGATTCACAGAAACCAAGGGCATTTCAAGAAGGGAAGAGCACAGTCTGCACAATAATTCAAGTGAGATGAACCCTGATGGTGGCCTTTGACTTTGGCAGTTAGGAAATCATTAGAGCCCACACCTGGAGTAGTCTCAGCACAGTGCTTTTGGCCACAGGGAGCCTGCAGCCCTATGAGTGAATGGGATGACACTGTAGTCTTTTTTTTTTTCTTTTTAAAAGGTTACTAATTGAATAAGCTTTCTTTGTGTAAAGGAGAAAAGGTAGCAAGGGAGTGGTTCCTGAGGAGTGTTTTTTTTCCCTCTTAAATGTAAGCGAATGGCAAGGAGCTAGTAGAAAGGGAGAGGGTGAAAATACTGACAAGAAGGGGAATTTGGAGCAAACGCCCTAAGTTGACAGGAGGAGATGTGATCAGAGCACAGGTTTGTATTGTACGGAAGGGGGATCTCTTCTTCCTCTGAGAACAGGAAGGCTGTAGGCTGCATGTTTTAAAAACATGCTCCTAGACCTTGCTGCAGTCTTACATAGTACATGAAATAGGCACCAATATCATAGTGTCTTTGGAAAACCCAAGAAACTGAAATGCAGTGACATCTGGCCCCAAGGTTTTGGACCCGTGGTAAGTGTGCAGTAAAGGTTGGCTGTGGTTATTAGGCTTTGGTTATTGCTGTCTTATTTTTTTCTAAATGATTTGGCTGGTCACCCCAACGCTATTGCATCTCTCCATGTATGAGTATTGAGGTGTTGATTACTCTGTTTCCGCTTTAGTTCCCTATTTTTTAATTTACTGTAGTTCTGAGTACGTTTTAGGTTTTGGTAGGGCAAGGGCTCTCCCACATCTCCTATATACACCTTGTCACTCTTTTTCTTTTTTTTCCCCCACCTTGTCACTCTTGTTTTCAGAATTTTTGGGGCATTTCTTACATATTATTAAGATTATATTTCTGAGTTCCTTCTCCAGTTTATTTTTGCTATTTAGTTTAAAATAATATTGACTTTGAGGATTAATTTAGGGAGACCTGACAAGTCTTGAATTGGAAACACATTTAAAAAATTACCTTTTTTCTGATTTTATTTATTTTTTTAATGTAGATTTATTTGCGCTGGGTGTTAGTTGCAGCAGGCCAGCTTCTTACTTATGGGTCGCCAGCTCCTTAGTTGCAGCCAGTGTGCTCCTCACTTGTGGCATGTGAACTCTTAGTTGCAGCATGTGGGATCTAGTTCCCTGACTAGGGATCAAACCCAGGCCCCCTGCATTGGAAGCGCAGAGTCTCAACCACTGCACCACCAGGGAAGTCCCCTTTTTTCCTGATTTTTAAAATATTATGTACCATATCTGGAAACTATAGAAATATGTAAAGAAGAAAACAAAGGGATTTCCTGGTGGTCCATTGGGTATGACTTGGTGTTTTCAGTGCCTGGGCCCTGGGTTCAATCCCTGGTTGGGGAACTAAGATCCCTTGTGGCCAGGCCAAAAAAAAAAAAAGAAGAAGAAAACAAAAATGACTCACATTGTCACCATCCAGCACGATACAAATGGGACATTATTAATATTTTGTTATTTTTCCTTCTAGTCTTTTTTTCATCCCTCTGTTTTTTGTTACTTAATCATCTCATGTATGATTTTGTATGCTGCTTTCCTTATTTAACATTTTGTCATTAACATTTTTAATGTCCTTAAAATTTTCTCATAACTGGGACTTCCTAGCGGTCCAGTGGTTAAGATTTTGGGCTTCCAATGCAGGGGTCTTGGGTTTGATCCCTGGTCCGGGAGCTAAGATCCCACATGCCGTGTGGTGCGGCAAATAAATAAATATTTTTTAAAAAGAAGTTAAAAATTTTTTTCTCATAACCAATTATTAGTGACTGAGTAATGTTCTGATTTACTTAACTGCTTAATTTGTTTAAATATTTCTTTATTGCTGGAAACATGTTTACTGTTTCAGGCATTATAATACTTCAGCGAATATCTTTGTCTGCATTTCAGATTTTCTCAGATTATGTGGAATCTTAGAAATGGAAATATTGAGTCAAAGACAGTGAACCTGTTTAAGACTTCCAGTTTTGAAAAGTTCTTTTAAAGAAGAGTCAGCAGGGCTAGAACTAACTAATTATGGGACATGAACAGGAAAGCAATAAAAACAATGGCAGTTTTACTGAAAATGTTACACTTAATGAAGACTAAGAAAGTTGGGAGAAGTTGGTTGGAGATGGGATAGAGATTTTGTTTTAGGCACACTGTATTTGAAGTGACATATCCTAAAGGAGGATAAGGAGAGTTGGTTTGGAGGTGGGAGGCTGGGATTAGAATACACCTTTGAGGACAATTAGGATGGCAATATCAGCTTACTGAAGAGAAGGGGGAGGAGAGAAGAGGGCTGGAGCCTGAAACTTGGAAAGTGCCATTGGACAGAATAAGAGAAGGGAAGCTAAAGATCAGCTTAAAGAGGGTAAATAGCAATATATGGGATAGGGAATTTTAAGGAGAATAAGATTTGAGAAGAGTTCATTAGATTTTTAAATTTAGTTCATCATTGATGGCCTTTATATTTCAGGGGTTAGTATTTCTTCCCTCCCTCGCTCTTTCTTTTTTTAAACTTGACAGTTTGTAAAGAAATTACTTATCTTTGTCTCATCATCTGGTCCAGGTAGATAAAGTATTTTTTGTGTTGATGACTAAGAATTAAAGAGATTTTTGTCTTGCTCTGTGTTTGTATCAAAGGTCTAACAGGTCCCCAGATTTTTACCACCAAATCTTGTGTTCTGTTTTCAAAGAAAGAAAAAAAAGTTATTACCTGCAGTTGCCAGGTTTTTAAGCTTGTACCCTGCCCTGATTCCAGGAGCGCTGTCAGCCAAGGTTAAAGGTAGTACGGTCTAATCTAGGCTGGTGGCCTTAGAGTGATTTGTGTGGCTGGCTATTAGCAGGTCTTTTTTCTTTCTTTCCTTTGTTTTGGCGGGCGTGCTCTATTCCGTTGTGTATGTCTCCAGGGGAACATTTCACATTGAGTTTGTATTATCAGATACTTTATGTACCCAAATATAAGATAGCCTTGGTTGTAAGTCCCCTAACTCCCCAATGAAAAGTTTAAAATTCTATACAACTTGAAAGTATAAATTTTAGAGATGTAGATGGAGTAGTCAAATGTTTAGTTATGATATTTAGTTTCTTTTTTTATAAATTTATTTATTTATTTTTGGCTGCATGGGCTCTTCGTTGCTGCACACGGGCTTTCTCTAGTTGCGGCGAGGGGGGGCTACTCTTCGTTGCGGTGTGCGGGCTTCTCATTGCGGTGGCTTCTCTTGTTGTGGAGCACGGGCTCCAGGCACGCCCGCTTCAGTAGTTGTGGCTTACGGGCTCTAGAGCGCAGGCTTCAGTAGTTGTGGCACAGGGGCTTAGTTGCTCTGCGGCATGTGGGATCTTCCCGGACCAGGACTCGAATCCATGTCCCCTGCATTGACAGGCGGATTCTCAACCACTGCGCCACCAGGGAAGCCCTTGACTTGCTTTTTAAAAGGCTGTGTACAGCATTAATGAGGAGGAATAATTCCAAAAATGTGTTGAAATTATTTGCCTCTATTTTTTTTTGCGATATGTGGGCCTCTTACTGTTGTGGCCTCCCCCGTTGCGGAGCACCGGCTCCGGACGCGCAGGCTCAGCAGCCATGGCTCACGGGCCCAGCCACTCCGCGGCATGTGGGATCTTCCCGCACCAGGGCACGAACCCTTGTCCCTTGCATCGGCAGGCAGACTCTCAAGCACTGTGCCACCAGGGAAGCCCTATTTGCCTCTTTTAAAATTAATTTTATTGGGTTGATGTCTCCCAAATTAGTATTGATTAAAGTGATTTCGGACAGTTCCCTAATCAATCGTCAGTCAGTGAAGAGTGTTTCATCCCTCCTCCCCTCTCTTCTAGGTCTCACCAAGACTCCTCCGAGTCAGGGTCCTCTAGGAATGGTCATTCTATTACCCTCTGCCATCAAGCCCAGCATTACTGTAATCCTGATTGTTCATTTCCTTTTGAAGATTTTTTTTTTGCCTTATTATGTTAAAAATAAGGTACTTGAGAGAGCAGTCTATCATTATAAAGGCTTTATAAGGACTAGAATCTAAGGGAACTACTTCTTTTTTGCGGGATAATTTTTGGGAAAAGACCATGGTTTATACTTGGGCATATATGATACTTTATGCTGAGTTCTTAGCCTTACTGGATAAATCCTACAAAATGTAATGTTTTGTCCCTGGTGTTTGAATTCACTTCCACATTGAATATCTTTATAGTCAAACTGCTTTGCTGATAAGTTTAAAATTAATAATTGGCCTATCAATTCCAGAGTGCATTTATTTCAGCTAATTCTTGGACATATTCTTAATGTAAGTATTTTTAGGCATTAGAATTCTCTAGTTAGGGTCTTAGAATGTGGAGCCTAAAAGGATAGAGACAAAAGGGAACATGTGGATGAGATTATTGGTGGCTTTAAATTTGGTTGTGACACACAAGACTGTTACTCACCTTAGCTGAGCATGGTGTGTGGGTGTCACGTCCCCTGTGGTACCTCAGTGTAGTAGATGTGCCCCGAGATGACTGTGTGAACTAGGCAGGGTGGGAGAAGGAGTAAAGACAGACTGCAGCCCAGGGATACCTCTGTAACCCCAGGAAACAGAAGTTTGAGATGTGGAAGAGATAAGACAGACAATGCACTGAAAAGCGCTGCCTGGCTCTTGGGACTCCTGTGCCTGGCTGCTTGCTTTGGTCGGCAGGTGCTGTTGTTGCTTCTGATGTCCGCGGAACACAGCTTGCTGCTATTGTTTCTGCTGTGAGTCAGCTGTTGCCACCACTTACACAGGGAATCTTATCCTATTGATTATTTTTATTTTTAGAATATCCCGTTGAAAGTTTTTTTTGGTGGGGGGTGCGTGCGTGATGTGTTTTATCCTAAAATGGGATGTAAGTGAACATTAATTGCAGCACTGATATAAAATTGACTGTGTCTTTCACACCTGAAATTTATTGCATAAGGCTGTGAATCTGAGAATGCAGTGAAGTAGCCAGGACTTTAGAGAGCACCTGAACAAGTGTTTTTCACTCTTGCTTTGTAGTAGCAAAATGCTTCCCCCCCTGCCCCCACCAGGGATTGAACCTGGGCCCTTGGCAGTGAAAGCACAGAGGCCTAATCACTGGACCACCAGGGAATTCCTGCAGAATGCTTTTTAGATAAAATTTTACATAGAACTCCATTATATGTAAAGAGGAAAAAGTGGCTCTATTCTGGGAGAATTGGCAGGTGAGGGCTTGGTCCTAACCACCTGGTCTTTCCCTCATCCACTGTAGTGCTTCCCAAGGCAGCTTCTTGGAACAGAGCTTAAAATTCTTCAGGCCTTTATTTCTCTTTTTCTCTCTCAGTAGAGAAGTTTCAGTGAAGGAGCAGTGAGGGTGACTGAAGAAGCAGTTACTTGATTACAGTCAATTATCTTTCAGTTCCTGAGCCAGTTTACAGTGCTGGTTTAGAGTCCTGGCTTCTGATTCACTGGCTTTTGAAACTACCATTTAGTCTGCAGAAAGCAAGCCATTCTGGGACTAAACAGAAGGTAAAGTTTTTAGCCCCTAAAGAGATTATTGCAAGAACCTTTTTTTTTTTTGTTTTTGTTTGTTTATTAGTTTGTTAAATGCTATGGCAGTGTTTCAACTGTGGGGTCATCTGGAAGTTTTATCACCACAGAAGGTGATGAACATTTTGTGATCCAAAGTTCCTTTGTTTCATACCTTCCTAGAGGCAGAAACGACATGACTTTACAGATTTGTTAAAGCAGATTATGCATTTGTGGGGTTTCAAAGCACTTGAGGCACTTTTTGTTGTATCAGCCGTCTCTTAGGCTGGGGGACTGCCTGACTGGGATTGGTTGAGAGAAGTCAGTAGGGAAACTCAGGATTTGTCCAGAAAGTGGGAAGAAGGCAATTCAGTGGGAGCCAAAGGTCATTCTTGAGTTGTGGGGTTTTTTTGTTCATTTGTTTTTAATTTTTAATTTTAATTTTTTGACCTTGCCACTCGGCCCCCTGCAGTGGAAGCACGGAATCCTAATCACTGGACCGCCAGGAAATTCCCAAGAACCTTATTTTTATTTTATTTATTTAATTTTAAAAATAATTTTATTTATTTCATTTATTTTATTTTTGGCTGCGTTGGGTCTTTGTTGCTGCACATGAGCTTTCTCTAGTCGTTGCGAGCGGGGACGACTACTCATTGTGGTGCATGGGCTTCTCATTGCAGTGACTTCTCTTGTTGCGGAGCACGGGCCCTAGGCACGTGGGCTTCACTAGTTGTGGCTTGCAGGCTCAGTAGTTGCGGCACACGGGCTTAGTTGCTCCGCGGCATGTGGGATCTTCCCGGACCAGGGCTCGAACCCGTGTCCTCTGCATTGGCAGGCAGATTCTTAACCACTGTGCCACCAGGGAAGCCAAGAACCTTACTTTTATTTTATTTTTTTTTATTTTTTACTTTTTTGTGGTACGCGGGCCTCTCACTCTTACGGCCTCTCCCGTTGTGGAGCACAGGCTCTGGACGCGCAGGCTCGGCGGCCATGGCTCATGGGCCCAGCCGCTCTGCGGCATGTGGGATCCTCCCAGACCGGGGCACGAACCCATGTCCCCTGCATCGGCAGGCGGATCTCAACCACTGCACCACCAGGGAAGCCCAAGAACCTTACTTTTAAATTTTTATTTTTAAATTCCTCCCTTTACTGTCAGAAAAAGGCAAAAATATATTCTCTTGGGACTTCCCTGGTGGCGCAGTGGTTAAGAATCTGCCTGCCAGTGCAGGGGACGTGGGTTCGATCCCTGGTCTGGGAAGATCCCACATGCCTCAGAGCAGCTAAGCCTGTGAGCCACAACTGCTGAGCCTGCGTGCCACAACTACTGAAGCCCGCATACCTGGAGCCCATGCTCTGCAACAAGAGAAGCCACTGCAGTGAGGAGCCCCCGCTCACTGCAACTAGTGAAAGCCCACACAGCAACGAAGACCCAATGCAGCCAAAAATAAAAATAAATTAAAAAAAAAGAAAAGGAAGAAAATATATTCTCTTTCTCTGAATGGAGACTACTTTTTTTTTAAGACACCAATTGTACTTGAACATTTGTTACTTTTTTTCTTTAATTAATTAATTAATTAATTTTTGCCTGTGTTGGGTCTTCGTTTCTGTGCGAGGGCTTTCTCTAGTTGTGGCAAGCAGGGGCCACTCTTCATGGCGGTGCGCGGGCCTCTCACTGTCGCGGCCTCTCTTGTTGCGGAGCACAGGCTCCAGACGCGCAGGCTCAGTAGTTGTGGCTCACAGGCCTAGTTGCTCCACGGCATGTGGGATCTTCCCAGACCAGGGCTCAAACCCATGTCCCCTGCATTAGCAGGCAGATTCTCAACCACTGCGCCACCTGGGAAGCCCGAGACTACTTTTAGTATGTCACAAGGGCCTGGACTGTTTTATCATGTGCATGTATGGTAGGAGTGAGATAGAAGTTGCTTTATGTAGGCACTTTTAGTATACAGTAAGACAGTTTTTTAAAAAAAGGTTTAACTGTGTTTTCTATCTTAGCTTTAAAAACTCGTTTTTGTTTTTCAGTAGCTACAAGGCTGAGGCTTTCCATATCCTTTTGTAGTCATCAGCACCCTGTAGGTATAACCGTAATAGTAGAACTGTTCTTCTCTTCCCCTTGGCTCCACTGATGCTCACTACCTGCAGTGTCATTGCGATCAAGTTGAGGGACACTCGAGGATACATTTACCTTTCAGAGGATCCTGAGCTGTATAATTTTACTCTTAACGTTTGAATCCTCTTACTTGGTGTAGGCAAAGGCTATCTCACTTCCCCAACTTAGCTGAGCAGAAGTAATAGTTTCCCCGTTTCCTAAAGTTTGATCAGTCTTGGAATATTCTTTGCTGAGGCTGATATTGTTGTCAGAGGCAGCTGACCAGGGTTCAAGTGTTGAAGGCATCACTTTTCTCAGTGGGGTTGGATAAATTATTTAATTTTTCTAAGTCTCAATTTTTTTTCCTTAAAATAGAGCTAATCATACGTCTCAGAGAATAAATGTAAGGATTAAATAAAGTAATATGTGTGTGGCGCATAGTAAATGGTAAGTGGCAGCTATTAGTTATTTTATGGTGCTTCAGTTGTATTTTAGGAATTTTTATAATAGGCAAAAAGGAAAACTGGAATTATTATAAAATTTTCTTAAGCATCTAAACATGAATATGTTTTCAGTTATTTTAGCCAGCTTAAATCTTTATTTTTCTCAGTAATAACTGCTGTAGTTATTTATTTATTTATTCTTTGGGGCAAAGCAGAGCAGAGACTTTACTGTTGATCAGGAATAAGGAAGGAAGGGCTCATGCTCTAATATTGATAGGAGATAATGTTGTGTAAGAATAGGTCCTCACAGTGAATTAGAGCAACAAAATTACCATCAGATATAGAAATCATGAAGAAAGTATTCATTGTTCATAACAGGTGATCTCTATCTAGGTCTATAATTTGAAACTAGACCAAGGGGACAGGGAGGAGACTAAGACGTGATAAAAGGAATAGGTGATCCTGGTAGTAGTTTTAAAAATTATTTTTTAATCATGTTTAGACTGTCCAAGAGGGAAATAACCATTTGGTAACCCTTGTTTTACGAGATAAATGTATTTTGGGCAAGATTGAAAAATTATATTTTATTAAAGGAGTGCTAGTTTCCTGTTAGCTTATATTAAGAAATCAAAGTGATGTTTTCCTATGAAAAGATTTCTTAATAGACTGAGTTGAGAGCTTTGGCTAATAAAGGATTAAGGTGGCTGTCAGGCCTGAACCACAGTATGTATTGTTGTTAGTGTAGGAAATGCTTTACAGACTACTGGTCTCAGAGACTTCCCTTTCCCATACTTTGCCTCTCATATTTTCCACAAGAGCAGAGAAATTCCTCTGACTCTATAAACTGAAGTTTAAAAAATTTTGAAAATAAGCCTCATTCCTTCTGTTGAGATGCAGTTTTACATTTCATTATGGAAGAGCAGGCTGAACATGACTTAATTTTAAGCTGAGTATATATGACACGGGGCTATATGAAATTGGCTTTTTTTCTTAAATGTCAAATTCCATCAAATTCCATGTGGTTCATCTAATACAGATAATAGCTAATATAACAGCTAACGTTTATTAAGTACTTACTGTGTGTTAAGCATTCTCCTAAATGCTTAATATGCATTTATTTTTCATTTTCACCACAACCTTAAGTTGGGTTTTTATTATTTAAAATTTATTTGTTTTTTTGTTTTTAAAAATTGGGCTTTAAAATTTTTCAGCTATTCAGAATCCATTTATCCTCCCAGAAAGAGGCCTCAGTTTTGTGTGGTGTTTATCTCTTATCTGTTTTTGGTTCACATCCTTTGTGTCCCTTCCCCATTTCCCAAGGATAGATCACAGCCTATTTCACTTAGTGTTTTATACTCTTGGGCCACAGCGAGGCAGCCCACACAGAGCTAACCCCAGGGCTTTTGCTTTCTCCTGTTGGCATGACTGTGAGAGGATGTGAAATGGAGTTATTGAAGCCATTTTGTCACCAAAACTGAGCGGAGAACAGAGCCTAGCCAAGAAATGGAGAAAAAGTCAGTCCTAATGATGATGTTTAAACCTGTGCTGAAGCAAGGGCTGCCTGCTGGACTTTTAGTTTTTTGCTTCAGCCAGGTGGAGTTGCATTTTCTTATTACTTAAAACTGAAAGAGCAGCATTATTCTTAATGGCCAGGTGGAAACAACTCAATGTCCATCTGAAGGGATAAACAAAATGTAGTATATCCTGGGCTTCCCTGGTGGCGCAGTGGTTGAGAGTCTGCCCGCCAATGCAGGGGACACAGTTTCGAGCCCTGGTCCGGGAAGATCCCACATGCCGCAGAGCAGCTAGGCCCGTGAGCCACAGTTACTGAGCCTGCGCGTCTGGACCCTGTGCTCCGCAACAAGAGAGGCCGCGATAGTGAGAGGCCCGCGCACCGCGATGAAGAGTGGCCCCCGCCTACCACAGCTGGAGAAAGCCCTCGCACAGCAACCAAGACCCAACACAGCCATAAATAGATAAATAAATAAATTTTTAAAAAATGTAGTATATCCCACAATGGAATATTATTTAGCAATAAAATGAAGTTCTCTTACTACAACATACGTTTACCTTGAAAACATTTTGCTAAATGAAAGAAGCCAGTGATAAACGACCACGTTATATTATTCCATTGATATGAAATACCTAGAAGAGGCAAATCTATAGAGATGGAAAGTAAAATAGTGATTGCCTAGGGCTGGGGGGAACGGGGAGTGATTGTTGATGGCTATGAGTTTCTTTTTGGGGTAGTGAAAATATTCTAAAATTGATTGTGGTGATGGTTGTACAACTACATGAATGTACCAAAAGTCATTGTGTCGTGTATTTTAAACGGGTGAATTGTGTGATCTGTGAATTATATCTGACTAAAGCAGTTAGTAAAAAAAATTTTTAAACTGTAAGAATTCTAATTATTCTCTATTTTACAGATGAGAAACAGGCCCAGAAATGTTAAGTAGCAGGCCCATTGTTGAGAGCTGGTAGGTTGTAGAGCTGGGATTCGGAACCACCTGTCTGACTACCAAGACCAAGCTTAAGAGCTGTGCTATTCTGTCTTTTTCAAAGATAAATAAGACTCATCCTTATGGAACTTTGGAGTTGGGGGTTACTTAGCAATTAGTTAATCTAACCCTTCATTTTACTGATGAGAAAGTTAAACCTTAGATAATGCAATGATTTATCAGGATTGCCAAGTTAATTAGTGGCAGTCAGGGATTTATGAAGTACTCAAAGAGACAGGCAAGTAAACAACTAACAGTGATAGAAAGTGGAAGAGGTTGATAGCAAATAGAGGTACAGGCATTGTGCTGTGTAAAATAAGGGAAGGATCAGTTAATTCGGATGGCTACACAAGGGAATTTTCATAGAGGCCATGACATTCTGAGGGAATAGCTAGTAAACAGGCGCAAGTGTTAGGGAGAGAATGAGATGTCCTAAATGTCAGTGTACCCGTGGAGTGTATAGCAGGGTGCAGAAGGTGATTTGAGTGGAATAATCATGGAGTGCCGTCGAGGTAATGTGAGGGAATTCTGACTTTCGCTGTAAGCAGTGGGAACCACTGCAGACTTTTGAGGGGCTGAAGAGCAGGATCACATGCTTGAGAAAGAGAATAGGCAGCTCTGTGAAGGATGGGTTGAGGTGGGGGCAGAGACTGAAGGGAGAAACGTGGCCACATTATCACGGTGGTCCAGGTGCCAGAGGAGGGGTGGCTGCGGTAGGAATGGAAAGGCGGGGATAGACACAAAAGTCTGCACAGAGGAATCGTTAGGGCTTAGCAGCTGACTGGAAGCTTGCTAGCCTGTGAGCTCTTGGTGGGTGGTGTGTCCAGCTTGCCATGTATCCCTGGCACCTAACACAGTGCCTCATACATTTATTGAAAGCAGAAGGGGGAAGATTTTAATAACACTTTGGACATCTCATCCTCTGACTTCACAGATTTTGGTCTGTTAACACAGGAGGAGAAGCAGGGCTGGGCATGGGAAGAAGGGGGAAAAAGTGAGGAGTAAGGGGAGATGCAAAAAAATCAGATTTTGTTGAGTTTGAGGTTTTTGTGAGACATTCACGTGGGGCTCTTGAGCTGGGGAAATTGGGATCTGTGACTCAGATGAGAAGTAGAGGCTGTGATATGTTTCGGAGTCAGAGAGCATCTGCAAAAGT